>NC_090935.1:361720828-362027715 GCF_040938575.1 Ambystoma mexicanum | reverse complement strand
GAGGGCCACCAGCTTCACTGCCGCCGAAGTTGGTGTCCTGGTGGAACAAGTCCTGGGGCAGTATGATACCTTCTTTGGAAGTTCGCGCGCGGACGATGAAGGACGGACCAGGATCTGGATGGACATCCTGACTGCCATCAACGCGGAGGGGATGGCAGTCCGCGACTTACATCATGTCAAGAAGCGCTGGGAGGACTTCAGGTCCAGGACCCTCAACAAGGCCCGGCGCCTCTCTAAGGCAGTGGATGCCAAGGGCGCCGGGGCCAGCTGTCGAACCATCAAATGAGGGTCCTGGAACGCATATGCCCAGCGCTCTACGTCCAGATCCTTGAGAGGCAGACCCGTCTGGAGTCGAGCGGTAAGTGTACATGCATGTTGATAGTACGCTGTGCGTGACGTGGTGTGCCAGTAGTGTTTATGTAGGCCCAAGTAGGGATGTGTATGAACATGGGCGTGAGGCTGCCACATGCGAGTCCTCTCAGTTGTGAGACACATTGATGGTGTATGTGTTGGTAAGCATGCTGGGCAAATGCAGGCCCCCACTCATGTCCCGCAGGCAGCCCATCCACCATGGGCATGCCACCTAGCCAAGCCACATGTCAGCTTGCACTACTGATCACCAACGCATGAACCCCTGTACTCCCACCCCCCAGCACTGAGGGGCACCTGCCAGCAGGCCCCCACTCGTGTCCCCTTGCACCCCCACCCACCAGCAGTGCAGGGCACCTGCCAGCAGGCCCCCACTCAAGTCACCCTGCACCCCCACCCCGCAGCCCCCAGCACTGTGGGGCACCTGCCAGCAGGCCCCACTTATGTCCCACTCATGTCCCCTTGCACCCCCACCCCCCAGCAGTGAAATGCCGATCTCATGACACAAACCAAAAGTCAACTATGTACATCAACACATGTCCGTCACACACATACACTGGTTGGCATTGCTTGTGTGAACCCACATTTTCAAATGCATCAACCCAATGAGCGAATCCCACACATGGACCTAAAAAATTAAAATGTATTATGTACATGAAATCAAAAATGAAATGAAAGCATACCAAAATATGAAACATGAAATATATAGTTATATTTTTAGGTAGTTTGTTAGGTAGGTTTCATTTGTTTGGTTGGGATCATGGACCCTTTACATCTTTGGACAATGGATTGTATATAGTTTCATAATGTATTCATTTTTATTTTTTTTTTGCATTATGGACATGGAGCAATGAATTTATTTTTTCCGGACAATGGATTGTAAATAGTTGGACTATGGATTGATTTCTCTTATTTTTTTTATTATGAACATGAAGCAATGGAGATTTTTTTTTACATTTCCTTTGGATTTGCGTTGTTGGAGGGTGACTTTGGACTGTTTTTCTTTCAAATATTTTTGGATTGGTTATCATTTTCATTCAATCATCTTTTTCACATGCTTTTCATTTCATGTTTCATATTTTGGTATGCTTTCATTTCATTTTTGATTTCATGTACATAATACATTTTAATTTTTTAGGTCCATGGGCCTCATTACGACCCAGGCGGTAAGTTACCGCCTGGGTCGTACCTTTACCACCATGGCGTAAACTATGTTTACGCCATGGTGGTTGGCGGACTTACCGCCCCATTCCGAGGTTGGCGGGGCCGTAAGTCCCCAATCCCCATTTACCCTTCCCCATTTTTGCCCCATAGGGCATAATGGGAGTGGGGAAGGCATTAATTACGCCACCGTAAATTACGGTGGCGTAATTAACAACAAGGTCCCTTAGCGCCATGGATTTTAACACCTGCTAAAAGCAGGTGTTAAATCCTCCATGGCGCTAAGGGACCTCGGAATCAGGCGGTAAGGGTCGGCGCTGTTTACGCCGCCGTAAACCCCTTACCGCCTGGGTCCTAATGAGGCCCCATGTGTGGGATTCGCTCATTGGGTTGATGCAGACGTGGACACCACAACTGGAGACCAGCTGATGGAGGATGTGCAGGCACCATCAGACACGGCACATGGACAGCAGCAGCAGGAGCAGGCTCTAGGTGGGAGCAATGATGGCTCGGGGCCATCAACATCGGAGGGGCAGGCATCGGCCAGAGGGCAGGAGGACCTTGTGGAGGGTCCTGGACCTGAAGTCCTCCCAGCGCTTCTTGACGTGCTTGATGTCGCTGGTTGCCACCCCCTCCGCGTTGATGGCAACCACTATGTCGTCCCAGATCCTCTCCCGTCCTTCCTTGTTGGCGCGTGATGTTCCGAAGAGGGCATCAAAATGCCCCAGGACATGCTCCACCAGGACACCAACTTCGGTGGCAGTGAAGCTGGTGGTCCTCTGCCTCTCTGGCTGGGGGTTGTCAGTGGTGCCAGATGGAGATGTGCCCGACATGGCAACCCCAGAGGCAGGAGTGGGTGGGCAACTGGGTCCTGGGGCTGGGCTGTGGAGCGATGGTATCCCAGTCGGGAGTCTTCTGTTCCAGCAGGGGTGGACACAACAACTGGACCTCTGCAGATGGCTGATGTGCAGGCATCAAATAGCATGGCACGTGGGCAGCAGACAGTCGGGCAGCAGCAGATGGCGGGTGGGAGTGTGCTCGTGGGTCTGGGGGGCAGGAAAATGGCCTTCAGGGCAGGAACGTGGTCTTCCGTGTGTGTATGCGTGGCTAGCTTGATACAGAGTGATTTGGCACGTGAAAAAATTGCACGTCAGTGTGTAATTCGAGGAAAGGCCCTTAGCGCGTAAGCGGATCAGCACACGTACGCGATTTCATTGGAACAAAGGCCCTTAGCGCGTAAGCGCGTCTGAGACGTATCACGCACGGGCGTTGCCCTTTCGCGTGTAAAACTTCACGCGAACCCCAGGATTATACGTACCCCACTCACACAGGGCCCTTTCGTGTGTAAAACTTCACGCGAACCCCAGGAATACAGTACCCCACTCGCACAGGCCCTTTCGCGTGTGAAACTTCCCGCGCACCCCCGTAATTCACATACCCTGCTGAAATCGCGTGTGAGACTTCCCGCGAACCCCAGTTATACACGTACCCCACTCGCACAGGCCCTTTTGCGTGTGAACCTTCCCGCGAACCTCATAATACACGTACCCTGCTCCAATCGCGTGTGAAACTTCCCGCGAACCCCAGTAATACACGTACCCCGCTCGCAGAGGGCCTATCGCGTGTGAAACTTCCAGCAAACCCCAGTTATACACATGCCCCACTCGCACAAGCCCTTTTGCGTGTGAAACTTCCCGCGAACCCCCGTAATACACGTACCCTGCTCCAATCTCGTGTGAGACTTCCCGAGAACCCCCATAATACACGTGCCTGCTCCAATCGCGTGTGAAACTTCTCGTGAACCCCAGTTATACACGTACCCCAATCGCACAGGCCCTTTCACGTGTGAAACTTCCCGCGAACCCCAGTAATACACGTTCCCCGCTTGGCGTTTGCTGTTTGGCAGCCCTGTAAACTGGTCCAGGGTTAGCGCAGCCGTTTGCGCTGGATTGGGGATTTTGATGGCTTTTCCTTGCGCAAGGGCGTTCTTGGGGGCGTAACTGGCGCTGCTGCAGGGTCGCTGTGCCACACTGCGCCACGGCTGGTTTTGGAGGCTAAAATCCATGAATACGCTGTGCGCGGAAATCGATTTTAGCGCACGCGGCTGGCACAGACATTCGCACACGCGCACACTGTGCGCCAGCCGCGTGCGCCACTTTTGTGTGAAATTCGATGAATTACCCTGTAAATGTCTGCAAGCAGGGATTTTGTCTGTGAGGGAATCCCTATGTCAAGACACTGTAAGGAGGTAGAAGAAGGACTCTGACACAAAGGTGGCATGTTTGGGGCTACAGACCTTTATTCAATAATAAAGCAAGAGACAACCTGTCTTTCCCTATTCCTACGAAGGGTTTCTGCATCAACTAAAGATCTAAGGTGACTGTCGGGATGTCCATTAAAGTAAAAGTGTCCACCGTCCTGTGGCAAGAAAAATGTACAACTGTTGTTTACACTATAAACTAAGGAATAAAGCAGTACTGTTCTGATCCCAGGAGAATGCCTCCCTTATTCTGAGTTATGGTCAGAGTTCCACACAATATTTCCTTGTTGGGCCAGGAGAATGCCTCCCTTCCCCTTGCGCTCATTCTGAGTCTCAAATTTGCCCAGTGGAATTACTTGTTTCCCCAGATCACAAACCTAAGAATAATATTGACTTCATGGGCCAGGAGAATGCCTCCCCTCTCCTGGCATTTGGGTTCAGTCTCAAAAAGACATGGGGGAATGGCCTTCCCCAGGCCTGTTGGACCCTTCTCCTGGTCTGAGTTACAAGGAGAATGGCTTCCTTCTCATGGTAATTATAAAACAATCTCTTACAACCAGGGGTAATGACTCCCTTCCCCTGGTCTTCTCCTCATTAGGTTTCACACTTAAAACACCCAACTCTGAGTGTTATGAGGGTCAGCAACCCTGGTGTCTCTCTTCTTCTATGGTTTAGCCTACTTGGTCCACTTCCCTGCCAAGTACTGCCACAAGGTATATGCCTTGTATCACTCTCTTGGTTTGGGTCCCCGATCCTGGTTTCTCTCCCCTTCTCTTTATGTTCCCTTGGCTGCCTCAGTTGCCAAGTACTGACACAAGTAAGATAGTCCTGCTCGTTATATTTGTGCAGGGTTTTTGCCTCCTGTATCTTCCAGCCCCTACTGGTCCCTGCATTCTCTCGTTACCTTGCCTGTTCCTGGGATGAGCAGCCGCTTCTTCTGGGGTCTTTTTCCTGCTCTGCGTGCTGCTGGGGCATCTTTGTGACTTGGTGCCTTCACCTCGTGGATCCCCTGCCCGGCCATTGGAACGACATTATGGATGCGCCCTCTTGCGTTCGTGTCACCATCTGCCAGCCTCCCATTACTGTCTGGAAGTCGTTGGGCAAAGGAGTTCAGTTGTCCACTTGATTCTGGGAGTGGACTGCTCTGGGCTCCGTCCTGGCCTTCCCTGCATCTCCTAAGTGCTTTTTGAGCTACATAATCTCTCATCCTGGTTGGTTGTGTCTCTCTGATAGGGTATCATATGAAAATTATAGGAAAAAAATGGTGATTGCACTTTTACTGCGCATTCTGCAATAACAAAAATTATACTCATTATACCGACCAAGCGGAGCAGGAGCTGCAATGGTGTACCCTGCTCCACATGTACCGTACAATAGGTTCAGGGGCTGCGGTTGTGTCCCGTTTGCATTGAAAGGAATGCGGCAGAAAATAAAATAAAAAAAAATAAAAAGGGCACTACAACGGAAGTCCCTACCCACTTTAGGGATAGGAAAAATCTGTCGCAGGGAGACCTGCAAGTCGAGGCTTCAGAGAGAAGGTAAGAAGAGAAAAGGTAAGTATAGTTTGAGGTGTTGCAAGTAGGGGAATGCAGGAAAGGGTGATCTATTTTTCTTTAAAATGTAATTGTTCATGGTACATTACATACCGTTACGATATTGCACCTTATAAACACAGAAATAAACACTTCCATCATTAAAAAAAACATTCAATCGATAGATACAGATAAAAAGAATTAACCTCCAAAAAATAATGATCATCTCTGAGATTCATAATATATAATGTTCAAAAACAATCTATCTCCACTTAAGTTGATTAAGTATAAAAAAGTTTAAAAGCAACATAATTCCATTCTCTTAGTGACCACAAGTTAAATACGACCATATAACCTCACCATCTATAAAATCTGGACTGTAAATAAGATGTCTAAAATGTGACAATCATTTAAAATGAAGCTTCAGGCAATCAACCACAGGGTGCTTTTAGTGTTTCCACACTATTAGATTCATTACAAAACCTACACTTTAAAAATTCATCTGATAAAAGGTTCCTTCTAGCTAAAACTTCCCTTGTTAAAAGAAGGTTCAATTGAAACCTTAAGAACAGATATCTCCCTTTTTTATTAGGGAACAATCCTAGATATTTTCAGCAAAATACCAATGTTTTTATGTTCATATCTAAGGTGTTCCACAGAGGAATAATTATGGACCTTCTCTATCGTTTCTCTCCACTCTACGACATACAGGGCTTTTTTAATGAACATCAATTTTGATGGAATATCTTGTAGTGATAAGCCCAGTTTCTTAACCATTTTAATGCACAGATTTCTAAATTTAGTCAAAGTTCTAATTGATCCTTTTCCCAACAAAGAGCCCAAATCCTCATACATAGAATGTTTTATCAGATCCAAAAACATCTGCATTAACGACAGATATTTCCAATCTAAGCTGACTCGAAGAGAAATTAAATGCAATTCTTATCATAAAAAAATGAATCAGTGTACTGTTTGGAATATTCAGAGCTTTCCTCCAAACTATTGCTTCCAAGTGGCCCAATTTCTCATGCATCCATTCTTGCAATATGTCCACACCATATAATAACTTAGGGACCACTTTGCCCACATACAAAGCACCAAAGATTTAACTGAGAATTTCCCATATGTCCTATTAATCTAGCACATCTACGAGCCAAGGGACTCTGACTTCTTTTTCAAATAATCCAAAATCCTCACCTTAGATGATTTTTTAAAAACTGGGAACCCTAGATTAATAAAACTGTCTCATACTTGCAATTTGTACTTATTTAAAAACCAAGAATAATGTACAGGTTTTTTTAAAATTAGTAAAATCCATAATTTTCGTTTTACCTGGGTTGATAGCCAAAATTCTTTTGGTACAATATTTTTATTTTATTTATTTATTGAATATTTGTATGGCACCTATACATCAAAGGTGTTTTCAGGCCCCACAAGACAATGGGTGGGCGGAACAGAGGAGAAAATAACAGTAACGGTCCTACTAGGCCTTGTGACATTTGGATCGTGCAAGTGCAATAAAGGAAGTACAGGGAGAGGGGAGGAGATGTGCAGAGGGGAGGAGGGCCAAGGGGCTGCGTAAGTACTAGGGATGCCAAGGTGGGCAAGTGCTCAGGTGAAAAAGGGATAGGGGTCAACTAGTGTGGGGGGGGGGGGTTGGAGCAGACTCAGTAGGCTAGTCAGTGAAGGGTGCCAGAGGGCAAGTGCTGGTGAACGGGTGAGGGGTAGACAGGTTGAAGGAGGGCCTGCCCGCAGTAAGGATCATGAGGGATACAAGCAACCAGACATAGAAGCAGTTGGAACTAGCAGGGGAGGAGAAAAAGAAGGTTGTGAGAAGCTTCCAGAATTTTCAGGAGGTCCGGCTCAAGACAGAGAGGGGCAGGAAGGCCATTTCAGAGGGAGGCTCCTGCTGATGAGAGATCCACTCCCACTCTCTGCTTGGCGAAGCATCTGATTTGCAGAGAGTTGGAGCTAGAGGACGGCAAATGCAGTCATTCGTTTCTGCAAACCCAACTGGGTGCAATCAAACAACATAAGCTCCTCCACATATGACATCCAAAAAAACCTGACTGGAGGAGTTCTCTGCGGGAACAAACAACACCAGTGAGATCTCTTCCTCCAAATCAGACAGATACAGGTTAATGAGACTGGGGTCTAAAATTCACCCCTGCCTCAAACCTGTATCCGTCTCAATTTTCTTCTAAAGGAGTCCATTATTATTTAGTCTCACCTGAATACCCTTATTCAAATGTAAAGTGATAATCAATTTTAACAACCTCCCCTCCCCCAGATTTCCCCAGCATGCTCAGAGGTGCTATAAAAATATGACTAACTTTTCCCCCATGGCAAGTCTTGTAAAAGCCTATTAATAAAACAATTAACAGATGTCCATTGACGTTAACAAAATCCCACCTCATGCTTTTATAAACGACCAGCCTTCATTGACCAGGCCTCTAAATGCTGCATGATTATGGATGCAAAATTTCTTTGGTCAGCATCCATAATCATAATTGGTCTACAATTCAGAGGACTTTTTCGGACCCCCTTTTTAAAAATTGGCAATAGATATGATGTATGCCAAGTATCAGGAATAACTTCAGCATCAACCAACTGTACAAATAGTATAGTTAAAATATTAGTCCATAATTCAGGAGAAACTTTAAACAATAAATGACTCAACCCATTCGGCACGGCCACCCTAGAGGAACTTGCCCTTGATATTGCTTCTAAAACCAAGTCATAGGTTAGGATGTCCCTCCCTTTCAATATAACATCTTCCCCATATACTGGGAAGGCCAGACCCATTGTTTTCTTTTAATAGATGGCTTCAAAGTGCTCTAGCCATTTGGTCTCCGCAAGTGGATTTAACTGGATAAGAGCTTGATTATTCTCCCTA
This sequence comes from Ambystoma mexicanum, assembly GCF_040938575.1. Taxonomy (NCBI): domain Eukaryota; kingdom Metazoa; phylum Chordata; class Amphibia; order Caudata; family Ambystomatidae; genus Ambystoma; species Ambystoma mexicanum. Next base: position 362,019,497 of record NC_090935.1, on the reverse strand, counting down.
TCATTCACTACCTGGCAAAACCCAGACGGATTCCTCTGATTCAGCAGCTTTATCATTGCTTCTCCATCATTTTGCAGCATTATCGCTCTGTGAATGATCAACCATTCTTTATAATTACGTTTCGCTGCTTTATTTCCTGCAAGTTTAGTCATTAAACTGACCCCACTATTCTGTAATGTATGTATAGAATATCTTAGAGTCGTTTTCCTCTCTACTAACACTGAATCAAATCTATGTGCCTATCTCTCAGATAAAAAGATTTCTTACGTGTACATTTATCGCTACCCGCCACATTATCTAAAGTCCCTTTTAGATAATCATAAAAGTACCTCTCATTGAACGTGGCCATTTTCCATTCATAAGAAGTGGTATACCACTTTGCAAAAGAATATAATTGAAGGTATCAATTACTTGATTTGACATGCATACCCCATTTCTTCCAGTATTCACTCTCAAGACATCAGTCATCTTTTCTCTAATATTTATAAAAATCCTAAAATCGGCCCCCATTGTAATGTGGTCACTCATATCAGTTCCTATTACATTAAAAACCTTACAACAGTGCAACAAAAGATTTCCCACAAAAACAAAATCAATAATTGAGTTTGCCATACCGTTTTCCCAAGTGGGTTGGGGGGGGGACTATCACCCTTTGTCTGACCATTTAACATTGTCAGTCCCAAAGATTCCATTAGGTGATTCCATCCCAAGTCCACCAAACAAGACCTTATGGCTATCAACATACTACACGAAGGATGACCCCCATATTGGTTCATATCATTTTGGGTAAAAAGCTCATATCGATCTAATACTGGGTTTGACAGAAGCAAGGTTTTCTGGATGAGGATAATGATGCATTCTTTCAAATACCCACCCAAATCTGGATTTGTAAAAAGCTGGCGATTCCCTCTGGAGTTCCAGGAGATCAAATTCAATATTTCAGCTGTCGGAGGGATGCTAAAGAGTCAACAACGTACCCCTATTATTTAGGAAAGAACGAATCCACAACAAAAAGTTTTCCTCCCTATACCTGGAATCCTTCACCGTAACCCAGGGAACCCCATGACCAATCTCACTCTCCTTATTCAGGGTAATCACCACTTCCCTCCCCCCCCACAATCCTGATGTCATGATCTCTGCTTCCAAAAGGTCAGGGTTTTCCCAACTCCCTTGGAAGCAGATCCATAACCCAGGTTCCGAGTGCCAACCAGTCCCAATTGGGACCTTTTGGACCCAGTCCTGGCGCCAGTGGCACCAGGCTCATAAATATGCCCAGTCCCAGCGCTGGAAGCGCCGGGCTCATAATGCTTGGGTGGACTTACCTGCAGCAGACCATGCTGCTTACTTGCCTGCCAGTTGAGCCTCTGATCCTCTTCTGTTTGGAACTACTTTTCCTATTGGGTGGGGCAGGAGCCTCTCCCTAGATTCAGAACACTGGAACTCTTCTGGAAAGCAGGAACTCTTTTCTTACCTAGGCGTGGCTGTGGAAGGAGACACCTAAGCACTACAGGAGGCTATTTAAACCACACCCGATGGATGAATCTTGCTTTGCGTTATTCTGCATCCTTTGCAGCAGAACGCTCATCGTGTCTTCTGCATCTGATCCTGGGCCTAAGGAAAAAGGATTACCATCCTGAATCCAGTCTTCAGCAACACCTATAAAGACAAGAAAGAACAGGTTAGCATTACGGTCTTCAGTGACAGCTCTTCACTTACCTGGTCCATCGGCTGTCACCAACGCCTCGCGCTGCATTCCGGCATCTGAAAGACAAAGGCTTACCTACTCTTCGTGCGCTCCGGAGGTCTTCACACTGCATTCCGGCATCTGAAAGACAAAAGCTTACCAACTCTTCGCACGATCCGGAGGCCTTCGGCGCTGCATCCCGCATCTGAAAGACAAAACAAGGTGCGTTTAAAGACATTGGGGAACTTTAATACTCACGTGCCATTACTCCTTTCCACATCTAACCCAGTGAGTATTCCGGCACCCTGCAGCCGCTCTGAACTTGTACCTGCAAAATAAAAAGACAGTTAGAGCGCATCGTGAAGCAGGCAACAAGCGCTTACTTACGTGCTTCCAGGCGCTTCTATTCATCACACGGGCTCCATCTTCAACTCACTTCAGCCCGTCATCCGCCATCGCCGGAACCCTGCAAAACAAGAAACATCATTACTAAAGACTTTAAAGACATTAGAATTACTCGAAACTTACCGTTCGTGCAGTAAACGACGGACAGCAGTCCTCTGAAGTCAAGAGGCCTGCTCCCCTTATCCAGTGAAGAAACTGGTTACAGCACCCTGCCCCGAGGCAGATGGAGAGCACGGCGTTCACTTACCTAAGGTGAGAGCGTTAACCTTTGGGGTTCTACAGGAGAAGAGAAAGGGAAGAAGAGAGAGACATTCAATAACCCAGTTCCTTAATCCCATATTTTCTATCTGCAGACATCTTACCCTTCAAGTCAGACATACAGTGCACAGAGGTCCAGCCCAAAGAGCAAGCCGTGTGTTACACATCACCTTTGAAGATACGGTATACGCCCAGTCAAGACCGGCGCCTCTACGGGAATCAGGTGAGCGTTACAGAACGCAAAGCCTACCACAAAACTCCCGTCCAGGCGCTATGGAAACCTCGGATACCGACCAGCTAGCCCAGTTACTTGGGGAACTAAGGGCAGAAGTGCATGCAGCCCATCAGGAAACGAACGCTCTAAGAAGGGAACTGATTATTTCCAAGGAGCGAACAGATGATCTCGCTAGACAATTGCTACAGTCACAAGCCGGACAGACCCCGTTACCCGCATCTGGGGGAAATCTTCCTTCTACATCCTCTATGAATCCAGTGCAGATCAACCTACCTGGGAATGTACCTCTGGCTCCGCCCGAACGATTTTCTGGTGACTCAAAGAGGTTTGCAGTATTTATCAATCAGTGCCGGTTGCATTTCTTATGCCGGCCAGCAGCCTTTCCAACTGATCAAGCTAAAGTAGCTTTCGTGCTGTCGTACCTTGGTGGCAATGCGGCAGACTGGTCGATCGCTCTAGTAAATCAAGATGATCCGGTCCTCCATGATTTTCAAGCTTTTCAGCTCAGTATGGAAAAACTGTTCGCAAGACATTCACAGGGGCAGGCCTTGGACAATGAGCTTCTTTCGTTGCGACAAGGTAATCAAGACCTTTTGGCTTATATTGCGTCTTTCAACAGACTGATAGTGGAAACTCAATGGCCTGAGGACAAAAGGATTACGCTGTTTTAAAGAGGTCTACGTGGAGAGCTCAAAGATGTGTTAGCCCAAGTAGTGAATCCCCCACAAGATTGTTCGGACTATATAGACTTAGTCGTTCAAATAGATCACAGACTGCAGAACAGGAAGGCCGATCGTTCCAAGTTTGATGCTCGAGTATTTTCCAAACCGCCAACTCCTTCCAAAGGAGTAGACTCCGGGGAGCCCATGCAAATAAGGGGGTCTGAAAGGTCCTCTAACACAAAAGGAGCGGGAAAGGAGAAAACAGTTGCAATTATGCCTCTATTGCGGAAACTCACGGCACTTTCTTCGTGACTGTCCAGTGAAACCTGCCAAGAAGGCAGTAGGAGCTGCAGTTACCAAAGTTACAAACTCTGAGCAGGGAAACGACCTCGCCCGACAAGAATAGAGGTCCTCTTGCCGAGCGTGAAAACCAGTTCCGTGACCTCGCATTTCGTGATACCTATGGTCCTCATTAGCCCTGATAATCCGGATCGATTACATGCAATTGAAGCTTACGTCGACAGCGGTGCCATCGGCAATTATGTGGATCATGAAATGGTTTTGAGGATGAATCTAACTCTTTGTCCCAAGGCTGTAAAGGACGTCATTACTACGGTGGATGGTACGGAGATAGCCTCCGGGCCAGTAACGCATACCACTCAAGAGGTGACGCTAGTAAGTCAAGATGGACACCATGAGAAGATCGTGTTCGATGTGATCAAGGCCCCTCAGTTTCAGATTATTCTAGGAATACCTTGGTTAGAGAAACACAATCCTCTGATCGATTGGCGAGCAAGAACGGTCCAGTTTCCAGAATGTGTCTCTACTTGTCACCCTCCACCTGGTGTTGCACTGGCAGCAATTTCTTCAGAGACTCCCCAGTTACCTCCCGAAAACCTAGAATACCAAGATGTTTTCCGGAAGGATCAGGCTAACTCTCTACCTCCTCATAGGTCTTATGACTGCCAGATAGACCTGATACCTGGATCTACTCCTCCTTGTAGTAGAATTTATGCCCTCACCGAGCCTGAGAACCTTCACCTTCGACAATATCTGGATCAATACCTGGCAAATGGGTTTATTCGTCCTTCCAAGTCCCCTGCTTCTTCAGCTTTGTTCTTCGTTCCAAAAAAGGAAGGAGACCTTAGAACTTGTATAGATTATCGCTCCCTGAACCAGATCACCGTTAAGAATAGATATCCGTTACCTTTGATCCCTGAACTCCTGGACCAAGTCAGAAAAGCATGCATATATACAAAGCTGGATCTTAGAGGAGCTTACCACTTGGTACGAGTAAAAGAGGGCGATGAATGGAAGACGGCCTTCCGCACCAAGTATGGGCTATTTGAATATCAGGTCATGCCCTTCGGACTTTGCAATGCCCCGGCCGCCTTTCAATATTTTATGAACGATGTCCTCAGAGAGCTCATAGATGTGTGTGTTGTTGTTTACATTGACGACATCCTCGTTTATTCTTCATCGGAATCTGAACATCGGAAACACGTGAAAATGGTCCTCGAAAGATTGCGTCAACACAAACTTTTCGCTAAGTTGGAAAAATGTGTTTTCAACGTGACTGAAGTTGAATTCTTGGGATTCATATTATCACCTGGCGGAGTGCGTATGGATTCAAAGAAGGTCGATGCAGTTCTCAAATGGCCATCACCATCCTCCGTAAAAGGTGTGCAAAGCATGTTAGGCTTCGCTAACTTTTACCGCAGGTTTATCCCCGAATTCTCTCGAATAGTCCAGCCCATCACTGCCTTGTTAAAGAAAAACAAACGTTTTGAATGGTCTACCGAGGCGGAACAAGCTTTCCGGGATTTGAAGACTAAATTTATCTCTGCACCAATCTTAAAACACCCTCGCCCCGAACTCCCCTACATCGTGGAAACTGATGCTTCAAGCCTTGCCATGGGGGCAGTTCTATCACAAAAGGACCCGGTAACCAATCAGTTGCATCCCGTGGCATTTTGGTCCCGCAAATTCTCGCCTCCTGAAATCAATTACATGATTACTGACAAGGAACTTCTGGCTATCAAGTCTGCCTTTAAGGCTTGGCGGCATTATCTGCTGGGGGCCCGACACACCGTTACTGTGATTACGGATCACCGAAACCTGCAATATTTGAAAATTGCAAAAGCCCAATCCTCTAGACAACTCCGTTGGGCATTATTCTTTGCCGAGTTTGACTTCATAATTACCTATCGACCTGGTACAAAGAACGGTAAAGCTGATGCCCTTTCTCGGATGGGAGTGGAAGAACACTTGATCAACCCTAAACCTGTACCAATCATTCCCGAACAAAGAATTCTGGGTGTAATCGCCACAGAATCCATAGAGGAAGTTAAGGATAAAGCCAGGCAACTTGTAACTCCAGCAGACATACAGAATTGGCATCTGCAGGGAAAGGACTTTGCAGAAAAGGACAACTTATTGTATTTCCAAGAACGATTATACCTACCCAGCACAGATTTACAGAAAAAAGTAATCTCTTGTTATCACGATTCTTTAATGGAAGGACATCCCGGTATGGCCAAGACCTCAGAAAAGATCAAGCGCTACTTCTGGTGGCCGTCTTGGAAAAAAGATATCAGAGACTTTATAATGTCCTGTGGAGTATGCGCCCAAAACAAGAGTCAAAAGGAAAGACCAGCAGGCCTCTTACGCCCTATTGACATCCCACCTCGCCCTTGGCATACGCTTTCTATGGACTTCATCACCGATCTACCTCCATGCTCCGGATACAATACGATTCTAGTAATCGTGGACTTATTCTCCAAGATGGCACATTTCATTCCGCTCAAAGGCTTGCCAACAGCAGCAACTCTGGCCCGAGAATTTCTCGAAAACATCGTCCGACTGCACGGTTTTCCTTCGGTTCTAATTTCGGATCGAGGTAGTCAATTTATTTCTCATTTTTGGCGAAGTTGCTGTCGGTCGGCTCAAATTGATGTGAGACTATCGACCAGTCACCACCCTCAGACCGACGGACAAACCGAGATGACCAATCAAACTCTGGAACAGTATTTACGCTGCATGCTGCAACAAACTGAAAAAACTTGGAAAGACATCCTTTGGATAGCCGAATATGCCTACAATAACTCTGTCCATTCGGGAACTGGGAAAACCCCGTTTTTTCTTTTGTACGGCAGTCACCCTCGAACCTCGGAGTTGGATCCCCTCCAAGATCTTGAAACACCAGCAGTAGACTACCTGCATTCTACAATCACCCAAGCTTTTAAGGAAGCTGTTTCTCACCTTCAAAGGGCTAAAGAACAATACAAGAAAGGAGCAGATCAACATCGGAAGGAAGCCCCTCAATATCAAGTAGGGGATCAAGTCTGGTTATCCACCAAATATCTACCTCTAAAAGGGCCACGCACATTCAACCCAAGATACCTTGGTCCCTATTCCATCACTACCATAGTAAACCCAGTAGCGGTCAAGTTGGACTTGCCCCCGCACATGAAGATACATCCGGTCTTCCACGTCTCTATATTAAAACCCGTGCAACCTGAAAACCCGACTAACTAAATCTCCAAAACCTATCCTAGTTGATGGAGAACTCGAGTTTGAAGTCAAAAGCATTCTGGACTCCAAGATCTCCAAATCTAAACTATTTTACCTAATTGACTGGAAAGGCTACGGCCCCCAAGAGAGATCCTGGGAACCTGCTGAATATGTCCATGCTCCTCGCCTAATCAGAAGATTTCACCGAACATTTCCTGACAAGCCAAAACCCCCGGAGAAGCCCGGTTTGGGAGGGGCCTTGAGGGGGGTACTGTCATGATCTCTGCTTCCAAAAAGGTCAGGGTTTTCCCAACTCCCTTGGAAGCAGATCCATAACCCAGGTTCCGAGTGCCAACCAGTCCCAATTGGGACCTTTTGGACCCAGTCCTGGCGCCAGTGGCACCAGGCTCATAAATATGCCCAGTCCCAGCGCTGGAAGCGCCGGGCTCATAATGCTTGGGTGGACTTACCTGCAGCAGACCATGCTGCTTACTTGCCTGCCAGTTGAGCCTCTGATCCTCTTCTGTTTGGAACTACTTTTCCTGTTGGGTGGGGCAGGAGCCACTCCCTAGATTCAGAACACTGGAACTCTTCTGGAAAGCAGGAACTCTTTTCTTACCTAGGCGTGGCTGTGGAAGGAGACACCTAAGCACTACAGGAGGCTATTTAAACCACACCCGATGGATGAATCTTGCTTTGCGTTATTCTGCATCCTCTGCAGCAGAACGCTCATCGTGTCTTCTGCATCTGATCCTGGGCCTAAGGAAAAAGGCTTACCATCCTGAATCCAGTCTTCAGCAACACCTATAAAGACAAGAAAGAACAGGTTAGCATTACGGTCTTCAGTGACAGCTCTTCACTTACCTGGTCCATCGGCTGTCACCAACGCCTCGCGCTGCATTCCGGCATCTGAAAGACAAAGGCTTACCTACTCTTCGTGCGCTCCGGAGGTCTTCACACTGCATTCCGGCATCTGAAAGACAAAAGCTTACCAACTCTTCGCACGCTCCGGAGGCCTTCGGCGCTGCATCCCGCATCTGAAAGACAAAACAAGGTGCGTTTAAAGACATTGGGGAACTTTAATACTCACGTGCCATTACTCCTTTCCACATCTAACCCAGTGGATATTCCGGCACCCTGCAGCCGCTCCGAACTTGTACCTGCAAAATAAAAAGACAGTTAGAGCGCATCGTGAAGCAGGCAACAAGCGCTTACTTACGTGCTTCCAGGCGCTTCTATTCATCACACGGGCTCCATCTTCAACTCACTTCAGCCCGTCATCCGCCATCGCCGGAACCCTGCAAAACAAGAAACATCATTACTAAAGACTTTAAAGACATTAGAATTACTCGAAACTTACCGTTCGTGCAGTAAATGACAGACAGCAGTCCTCTGAAGTCAAGAGGCCTGCTCCCCTTATCCAGTGAAGAAACTGGTTACAGCACCCTGCCCCGAGGCAGATGGAGAGCACGGCGTTCACTTACCTAAGGTGAGAACGTTAACCTTTGGGGTTCTACAGGAGAAGAGAAAGGGAAGAAGAGAGAGACATTCAATAACCCAGTTCCTTAATCCCATATTTTCTATCTGCAGACATCTTACCCTTCGAGTCAGACATACAGTGCACAGAGGTCCAACCCAAAGAGCCAGCCGTGTGTTACACATCACCTTTGAAGATACGGTATACGCCCAGTCAAGACTGGCGCCTCTACGGGAATCAGGTGAGCGTTACACCTGACAACCCGTCCCTTGTTTGCAGGTTCTTTGAAAACAAGATGAGGCATGAACTCCCAGCTGCGGAAGGGCTTCTGACTACTTTAGGATTAGCTCATTCACTATCCCTGACACTGTTTCCAACCATATAACATCTATTCTCTTTTCATTGACAAACTCTACACTTTCCAAGTCCCTGAAGGTGATGGGTCTCAAGGTGAGTAATTCCGCAAATAAGGCTAAAATGTTCCTTCTATTTAACGGAAAGGAGGCGTCATCCTTCCCCACACATTCAATTAGTAATTTACTTGCCCCCTCGTTAAAATATTTTCCTTATTCCTTCCCTCTTTTAAACATACAGAATGCCTCATTGTGACCCCGTCAGAGGAACCTGCATGACTTCTCCCATCTTCCAACCATGATCCCCATAGTATTCTCAGGACCATCGCCTTTTCCTTAGTCAAAGGGTCCAAGACCAGCCTCTCAAATCTCTGTACCACCCATGAAGGACATAGGGTCTGTTTGTCCAGGCGTGCTACTCCAACCAAACTTTGTTAGAAACGCAACATGTCTGCCTTCCTCCATATCTGACCCATTTGTACATTTTGTGGTACAGAAAATTGCCTCAAATGTTGTATCAAAATCTGAGGTTCTTGAATCCAATGCTTATGTGTGGAGCACCCCTCCATAGGGTCCAACAACCCACCCACTTTCTCTCCCGCCTGCCCCACATCCGAGGGGATAACTACTTCCACTGTGGACTGCCCCAAATCCATTAACTTATTCACCCCATTCACCTTACCCACTAGCCTCATTGAGCCCTCAATTAGGGTTTTTTGTTGATTATATTGACTCTGGAAAATCAAGGGCAGATCGGCTTGAAGCTTATCCCCCATTGACTAAATCATCATCCCCATCTCCTTCCCAGGCCCTAATTCCATTTGCTCCTCAGTCATTTGTCCTATCCCAACCGCCGATCCTTCAAGAATACCGCCTTATCCACGTATGCCGTATCCCTGGGAAGACTCAAGTTTCTCAATAATTTTATAGAACTGTTATTACCTTTCTTTGCCTGCAGGTGTTTTGTCTTCCTTCATTGATGCCTCTCTTTTTTGAGGGTCAACTTAGTGTAGATCTTTTGAGTGTCCTTAATGACTATAATCTCATACACTGGTTGAATACACATCTCCTTCATTGGCCCTAGGCCCTTTGTCATTGAAGGGGCGAGACTGCTTGTGTGTTCATTATTCTCATTTACCCTCCAACCCTCACAGAACAATCATCGTAATTCATGAGATCAGTCAGGTTAGGACTTGCCGAGGCATCATGGACTGGAGCCACATAATCTTCAACACCCCGAGGAGTCATGAAAGTACCTTGTCCCCCGAGGCTACCTCTAAATTCACGATTGGAATGAACCCCTTACTATGTTCCTTTTAAGTAGACCAACCGGTTACACATTCCACTATTTGATTTAACATCACAGAGTGTGCTGATACTTTGTTAAAATGTGTTTAATAAAGAATCACAAATTCTGTTCTGACACCCCTTAATGCCACATTTGTGTAGGTATTCTGTGCCACCTCCGCCCAGGGAGGTCCACAACATAGAAGCAAGGCCTCTCCTTTGTTGTTGTTTGGGGGAGGACATGGATGAACTGTCACTTTCACTCTCGCTGTCCTCCACGGTCAGCTCCTTAAAAGATGGGAGGACTATCAATTGTTAGCCTGTCCTGAAATCTGGCTTTCATTTAAGTCTAAGAGATCAGTATCCATCATTGACTCCTTCTGTGCTTTCATCGCCACAACGCTTTTAGTTATTGGCTCAAAGAATGCCATAATTTACTTTGCAGTATTCTTTTTTTACTAGGGGTCTGGAACTCGAGGTCCCTACACTTGTGGCTGGAATGATTTCCTCAGCCGATGCAGCAGGCAGGGGGAGGGCTCTTGTAATCTCCAGCTACTGTGCAAGATCCAAAGCCATATTGCCCACCATGATTGCTTTATTCGATTACTCCACAGGTCATACTTTTGAGGTAAATGCCTTCTAACGACCACAACTAAAATAAACCCTGTTGAAGAAAGTAAAATTCAACTGAGTTCCAGTCTGGGGCTTTCAATCAGCGACTGAATATTATTGATAATATTTCAGTGGATTCAAGCCATCACTCTACTCCCAATGAAGTAGAGGGAACTAGTTTACAATACGATGTGCTTATGTAAACATTAATACACTTACCACCCGTACCGCCCACAGCCCGTCTGACCTGCATGTACTCTACACTGACAGTCTGTGTTGCGCTTCAATCTTTGCTGCTCGCTCCTCAGTCCTCTGCTGAATGCTTATCCTGTGCCACCTCTTCATGAATTAACGATATTGGGTTCTTCAAACTTGCCCTCCTCTCAGGTAGCACGTTCACTCAGTAATACACCGACACTTAACACGCCACACTGCAACACTGTAACACTCTGCGCACTCTGTGCACTTTGCAAGTGTTATCGGTTTTAAAGAACATCAAGTATAATGCTCTAAAGATGCGGATCCTCTGACGTCACTAAAATGCCCTGATCCATATGGCCGATATTGTCTTAAAAATACCTTTGTCGGCCTCTCGGGATACTGCCTTGCTTGAGGTAAAATTGCTTCTGGCTTCAACTTGATTTTAACTTCTCCCACCCCCTTTAACAGGCATACGCCATAAGGGTCCGTGGTCCATAAAGAAATTGGCACTTTTGCCATATCTTCATCAAACAATTCAGGATGCTGTCGCACTATCAACATCTTCTTTGGAACCTTGCATCGCTCTGTCCTGATACAATATTTAATGCTCATTTTGAACACTACTTCGTCAACTGATGGGTCATCTCTGAACATATCCTTGTCAGTCAATCTGTATCCCTCCCCAATAGCAATCACCGTTCTCCGTGGCCTGCCTTGAGTCCAGCCTTCAAGCATGGCCAATTCTCCTCGCACTACAGCTGCCTGTATTCCAAGGGAAAAATCGCCCCCCCCTCCGTTTTTTGTCCATGGGAATCTCTGGCCTGAATAGAAATTCATCAGGTATTCCGATAATCTTAACCACTAAACCGGGCAGCCATGTTAGCAAAATGCGTACCCCATAGTGGTTCTAACGTCCCTCATATGGCTATTTGCCCTGTAAATGCCATGATAAATTTGCCCACGTTTAAATAATGTATTCCTAGCGTTGAACACACTATGCCTTCATCAGTGAAAGAAATTGTCATGTTTAGTTTTGTCATTAAATCTCGGCCGAATATATTAGCTGGTGTTTGCCTGAATACAATAATGGGACAGACATAGCACATTCTCCTATAGAGACTGGCAATTTTTCAGTAAAAGGAACTCTACTTGTAGCTCCCGAGAACCCTTGAGCATTCATGTCATTACCCGATAATGAAAATGTTCCCTCTCGTATACATGAGCGAGTTGCACCCTTGTCTACTAAAAAAGAAAATGATTTGCCTCCTATGGTAACGTCAAGCCTCGGTTCCTCTTGAGGATTTGGCATCACTGATAGTATTGAACACATCAAGTCACCCAGTGAGCTGTCCTATTGTGGGTACATACTTATACATGTGCCCGTGAAAGGATTCCCACCCTCGACAGTGACACCTCCTATTCTAGGAGTCAATAATTGTCCTGTGTTTGCATTCTGCTGTATTCGCATGGGTGCGTGCTGTGACTGCCCCTGTGGCAGATTCAATGGTGCTTGCTGTGGTTGCAAAGCCTGTTTCATTCTCATCACCTGTGCTTGATACACTGTCTGATGTTGGGCAAACCCGTCTCTACCTTGTGTGCTATATGCTGGCGGATAAGCGGTCCTCCCTCTTGAGAATTGCCCGTTATGTACATACCCTTGGCTCCCTCATGTTCATGCGATATGCCCTGTCATTCCACATGTCCAACACACAGGAGGGAGCCTTCTAATTTGCCCGCACTGCGTGCCTTGTTTATCAGCCTGCATATTCTGAAATCCACCTTGGTTATTCTGAAATTTTCCCTGATTATTCTGAAAGCCTCCTCTGCCTCTTGGTATAAACCCATTCCCTCCTTGGTCCAACTGCCGTTGGTTATTCACCTGCGGCATACCTGCTGCTTGTTGCAATCCTGTCTCTTCTCCACTTGTTAACAACACCCCTTCTATAGCATATTTCGATAGCTTCTTCTGCACTAACTTAGCCTCCGCAATCTTCCTAACATTGTCTTTCTTTTCTCTTGCAACAATCGGCAATGGTGCACAATGATCAGCTCTATTTCTGGTCATGGTTTTGTCTCCATACCCACCAGCTTCTTGAGCTGCCTCTGTACCTTGTCTGGTAGCCCCTGACACAATATCTGATAGAATACAGGTATAGATTTTCCCCACGACCCCTGCGTTTCCAAAGACCACAGCTCTTGAATATTCTGAATGTAAATAAGCAGATCCTCCCCTTCCTGCATCTTACGTGCCATTATAGCGCCCATATCTGACGTATCAGGTTATTGTACTCTAAGTGCTTTCCAAACTGCTGCTCTGCAATTATTAAATGGCGCTCCATCATGCGCTGTGTTATGTGCAATGACACTTGTGTATCCTGTCCAAATGTCATCAACCCCCTCTCCAAGAATAGCTGCTAGAAGTCCCTTGATGTCCCCTGTAGCTAGCGTGTTTCCTCTAATTCGTAAATCCATTTTCCGGGTCCCAAGGTTAAACTCGGGCGCTTATACCTTAGATTACCCTTATCCATCTTGGGCCATGCGATATACTGTGGTCTGGCCCCTCCTTTTCCTAACAAGGGGAATTGTGAAATTCCAAAATCGCAATCATTTCCTATAGCAGGGACAATGGTTCCTGATTGCCTTGTTCCTGGTAACGACCTTAACCTATTCACATAGGGTGGCGAGTCCCCCTCTCACTAAGAGTTCACGTTTTAGGTCGATATGACCGTGCCAGAGGCTCTGGCGTCCTCAGTTTAGGTAGGTCCAGACCCGACCATCTCACTTCCTTGTCTGTCTGGGAACACCCTTCAGGACCACATGCACCAGCACCCTCCTCCCCATGGAAGGTTTCCCTTTCTTCATCTGACATATCTTGTCCCCAACTAGTGTGGCTGCCTTCTTTCCCCTCTCTGTTTAGAGTCAGCCTGTCCAAAGACAAGGCTCTATGCCAGAGGCTGAACAGGCCCCGCTCTTTGCCTCGCAACTGAGCACCTTCAAATCAATTTGAATCAATTGCCTTTATTTCTCAATTCACTTTTCCTCATCTCCTGATAAGCCTTCTCGATTCTGTCTCTGATATTTCCTATATCAAAATTATCCTCTAGACCTACTCTAGAGGATCCTGCCATTGGTTCTTGTGCTGGGAAGAACTCCTATGTCCTCCGATGCCACTACTGGACCATGTCCCATTAGCTCTTCCTCCAATGCGATCAATGTCACGTGCCCTTTGCCTTCTTTCGTTCCATTTCCTTGTCAGATTCTCTTCGTTTCTTTGCTTCCTCCCTAACCCTTTCCTCTTCCGGTCTTTTCACTTCTCGTCTCTCGTTTGCCCTACAGACTTCTTCATCTCTGCGTCTTTACATTCTTTTATCTCTTAATTTCTGTTCTTCCTATTCTCTTCTCTAGCCTGTCTCGTTTTTCAATTGCTCTTTGTTTATTATCATATTTTCTTTGTTCTTCTGCCCTCTGCTCCTTTCTTAACTGTTTGTCTTGCTACATTCGTTCCCGCCTTTGTCTACTCTTTCTTTTAGCCTCGTCTTCTTTCAATCGTTTCTCTCGTTCCCTTTTTTATCTTGCTCATCCCGATCTTCCCTTTGCTGCACTTCCTCAATGTTCTTTCCATCAAGTTTGAGCAGTATCTGACAGCCCATCCATTCGTTCTGTATGAGCGCTACCTCGTCAGCTTTGTCTTTTTCTCCTTTCCATCTCTTTATTTCTCTTTTTATATCTAGAGTCATGCCTGGTCGTTCACTTTTCTCTGTCCCGTGGGACTTTAGAGATCACATCCCTTTCTGGAGTCTTTTCTGGACTCTCGTCGCTGCTATACGCAGGCGGCTCATGTGTCGGATTACTATGCTGGTCCGATAGCACAGCGAGTAGAGCGCTCGCTTTGACATCTGTGCAGAGCCTGCTGGCGCAGGTTTGAATCCCGGCAGGGCCAAACTCAGACTTTCATCCTTCTGAGGTCAATAAATTAGCACCACACACCGTGGGTAATAAGCAGCGCTCAGATGCCTGTGGGTTCATACGCTATATAAATGCTCAATTATTATTATTATTATTACTACTGTACCCTGTCGCTGCCTTAAGCTCTCTTAATGGATATCATCCTTTGTCTTTCGTACTATTGCCATTTACATCAGGCGCGGTAGGGAGAGCAGAAGGTTCAACGCCCCCCTCTTTGCATTGGTGAAGCATCCAGTCTTCAGGAGGCGGGCCTTCCCTTTCCTCCTGGTACATCTTCCAAAGCTCTAGGGTAGCTAACCTCTTTTCTAGCTTTTTTCCCGTGTACGAACCGTGCAAGTATGTCGTCATGTGTTAGAAAACTGCTTTTGACAGTGGTCCCCCTTGTGGCCATGGCATGAACATTTTATCAGCTGTGCCCTTAACCCATTCTGCACTGTACTGCTTAAGCTTGGGTGCGTGTTTTGGCAGCTGTTTGCACAGGTGTATGAGCGGAGTAACATCCTCCATCATGACTAGTCACAATTGACTGTCGATATTTACCGTTCTTTTACACAGAGAAATACTTTTTCAGAAAAATAATACAATATGAGTGTGCACCAATCGTCGCAGCGCAAACCTCTATGTTTCACTTTATTTCAATCTACCTATTTAATGAACATCATTAGTCAACTAAATAAATTATCAAATCTCAACCTTTTACCACACTCTATTACTTTTCGTTCTTCAATATTTCATCATTTCTTTACCATATACAACACATGCAATATACAAACAGACAGACTGGTCAGCCCACGCTCCTCGTGGCTATTCTCCGTCCCTAAAATGACTCCGATCGGAGTGTAAGTTATTTTCCTTAGCAATCCTTGATCGCTCGTAGCCTAGGTATGTCCACTTGGACTTTAAAATAATTTCTTCTAGACGTCCTTTGACGTAGGATTAAAATGGCCCTATCTTATGGATCGATCCTCGTCCACATCTAAATACTTCTATTTGACGCTCTTTGTCCTTTTATTCAAATACCCAACCAACTTCTGTTACTCTTTCCCCATTATTAATTTCCCCACTCAGTGCTCATTCATTGTTTGCCACCTCTCTCAATCTACTCATCATTCGCTTTTTCAGCTCCTGACCCTCGGGATCGTCTCCTCCTCAACCAGCCACCTCAGCCTTCGGTCCGCTTAGCTGCCTGTAGAAACCGGGAGGGGAATTCCATAAAAGAGGGACCCGTCCCACCGGCTTGGTTTGTTCTTGCAACTTTTTGTTTGGCCGATATCCATAGGAAGCCTTGCGGTCCTCCAGCTAAATGGCGGAGGACATCAGATATTCTGAGACCCTTAAAAGGCTACTGGGTCGATGGATTTTGAACCATCATCTCTCTGCTACCACATGAACCCGTATACCTAAGGCCTTTTAAGATGAGGTAGCAACACTCAGAGATAGATGAGTTATGCAGATTATACTCAAACATCATTAATCAAAACGACTCAGGAAGTTGGCATAACTCGGTACTGTTTTATTTGCAATTTATTTTATTTTTTTATTTTTTTAGTTTCAATACAAACCTTTTAAAATATTACAAATCATTAATCACATAACATCATAATACATTTCATGTCTCGTATTCCTACATATCCGTGGTCGGGGCCCAGTCCTTAAGGATGTAACCAGATTTAGTCTCATGTCGTCATAACCCTTAAAGGCCTCTGCGATTTGTATGCCCAAACACTGGCGTATTCCCTTTAATGTTTATCGTTACTTAGGACTAAACTGACACTGACTTTAACATAGTTTCTATCTCAGCTAACAGGAATGTCAGTGGCATTACTAATTTCATATCAGTGCCATTGAGCATTCTTTGCCACCAATCATCGGCACACAAAGATGAATGTTGTTCACTCCAAGGACCCAGATGGATTGATCTTACGTTTTTCATTTTACTACAAAACAGCATGAGATGTTTCAGGGACTCATTTTCACATGCTCAAAATCGACAGACAGGGTCTATGGCTGCATTACGAGCCCATGTGCTAAGCCGTTCTTTGGTTTTGAAGGCATTTAAACGTAACAGCATAAAAAGACTCCTAGCATTGGAGTCAGGAAACAGCTGTATGTATTTCTGTAGCACGTTGAAGCCTCTTGCTTCCATGGGCAGGTTAACCATCAGGCTATTCGTAGATCTCTCGGCACATGTCATCTCCCAGTCAGCGCGCCAGATATTTAGTTTTGCTGCATTTGGGTTATCATGTAATGTTTCCAAGTTGATATCAAACTCTATCATCAGTCTTTCGCAGCGCATGACCCACATTGATGTAGTGTTGTCACCAGTGGAGGATGCCCCATGCAAAATTTGAAATTGCAGGATTTTCTCGCGTGCTCTAGTTTTACGATACAAAGCCAGCGAATTCCGGGTAATTCTGGCCTGTAAGGATATTAAGACTAGCTCATATCTTATGCACGCTGTTGGCAAGCCCTTTGGTTATCCTAACACCTTTGACCAAAACGTGTTCTCAAACGTAGACCAGAGCATATGAGAACATCCTAAGGCATTTTCTGCTCCATAAGATAAAATTGGAGATGCTTTTTGTTGGTACAAGTTCCGTGCTGGTGTTAAAGAAAACTTTCCAAATTCTTTTTGCAACACACGTGCTTGACAGGCCAATTGCAAGCATTTCCGCTGGGTTTCACCGACCCACGGACCTTCATAGATACTGGCGCTCATCTGCATGCCTTGATATTTCATGCTGCTAGATATACGCAGGGTTTCTTCCCCCCGTTTCCAGGCAAAGTTTTTATTTCGTCTAAGACAGGCAATTCTTAGATCTTCGAGCAGCAGAATTTTGCATTTTGACGTGTTGATTTCTAGTTGATTTAAAGTCACATAATTCTGTACTGCTTCCAGCTTTCTTTGAAGCCCGATTGGTGTTACGTCTAGTATGATTAAATCATCCACGTATAGCAGCCAACTAACGTGCGAAGTATGTAGCTTAGGAGGAAATGATCGCACAGAATTTATGGCTGCACCAATGTCTGAGATGAAAAGACTAAAAATTGCCGCAGCTAGGGGACATCCTTGCTTTACCCCCTTATAGGTCTTAATCTCTGCTGACAAGGTGCCTGATTGATCTAAGCGAACTCTGATGGAAGATCCAGTGTGTAGCTCTTTAATAGCGGCTAGCAGGTCAGGTGGACAGCCCCAGGCTTGCAGTTTTTGCCAGAGGATTTCTCGGTTGATGGTATCAAATGCATAAGAAAAGTCGATAAAAGGAAGGTAGATTTTTGTTTTTGAACGCAATGCCTCCATCTTCAATAAATTCAAAATTAAAAGATTTAGGGAGCATCCCACATTTTTGACGAAACCAGCTTGTCTTTCGTCCATACATTGCGCTTGTGTCGACTATTCAATCAATGTTTTTAGGGCAGGCTCTGTTCCCCTTTTTGAAGATGGGCACGATTATAGCGGATTTCCACGATGTCGGTGTCTGTCGTTTTACATTTATTCTTGCAAATGGCTCCATGCATATATCTGCCCAGACCTCCGGGTGCTGTTTAATGGTGAAATTTGTGAGACCATCTGGTCCCAGGGCCCTAGAGTTGTTTGCTTTTTTAATTATCTCCATAATCTCATCTTTTACGAATGACAGTTCCCATGCTGAGTCGTTTGAGGCCGATGCTAGTAAATCAGTATTAGTTTTACTGTATAGGGTCTCGAAATGCGTTATCCATTCAACCTCGGTCACCAAACATGCTTGTACAGCATTTTGTGGGGCCTCCATGTTGATGATTCTCCAGAATGCTCCACTGTTCTTATTTTTTAGGGATCTCATCATATTTTCAGCATCATGCTGTAGCAGCAGATGTTTATGCCCCTTTAACCAGTTTTTAAAGGTTTGTTTTGAGGCCCGATTTCTGGATGATCGTGCCTGACAGGACAGTTGTTTATTCTGGCGGATCTCTGCACGCATCAATCTTTTCCTCCTCATCACCTCAAAGTCAAAGCAGTGAGACTTTTTGAGAGAGAGTTGTCAGAGTCCAGTATTTTTTGGTTTGAATTGCATTAACAGTGGTACGTATTCAATGGATGATCTTCAAGCCGAAATTGGGTGGATAAGTGAACCACCTCAGTTACATCCAATGTTAGTCTAATTCTATTAGGTTCGACCTGCACCTTTGTCAGCCATTTTGGGCCCGTCTGAAATGTAGGCATTAGGAGCTCCATTTTTACCATATCATGATCACTGGCATTCATTTTTGAAACCATCTAGGATTTCACTCGCGGGTGGAAGGTGTTAGAGATGTAGATGTAGTCAATCGTGGACGCTTGTTCACCCCGGTGCCAAGTTGGAGCCGGAGGTATGTCACCGCATGTGCATCCATTTAGCGTTGATAGGTCTCTTACGTTTAATTCCGCCAACCATTCTTTTAATAAATTGGCTTTCTCAGAGTGCAGAGGCTTAAAGTGATTCATATTTATGACTGCGCACACTATCAGACGTGCACCTCGTGTGGAGTCTATCAAGTTGTCAATAATTGATGAGACTTGATCTATAAAGTAGTACGTTCCTGCCCTGTCGTGATTCCAGTACAGGTTTACTATTTTTATAAAATCTGCACCATTCTGTAAAATGTCGATCTTTCCGATCTCTGAGACTTGAATGTAAGGTGAGTGGTTTGTTGATTCTAGTAAGCGATAACCAGAAGATTGTTTAATCAAAGTTAAGAGGCCAGCCATTGGACGGCCCTTCTCGGATTTTAATGGCAGGGTTAAAGGCGCACGCAAACTCTGAGACGACTGGTAGTACACTCATCCGGGTTTCTTGTAGACAAGCGAAATGGACGTCTTGTAACCAGGTGGAGTTAAATACGTGAATGAAGCCTTGTGTATTCCATGACACGAAGGTACAGACCTCCGTGGGTTCTTTCGTCTGGCATTAACTCTGTGATTTAGAATTTAATGATCTTGCAAGCCAATTCCAATCTCCCTTTTGATCTGTTGGAACAGGGCTGCACGAGGAAACTACTCCGGAAGTATCGACCCCCTTTGATCCCTTTATAGTAATACTGATGTTATCCATGGAAACAAGCATAAGAGCTGAATGGTTGTCCACAAATGACACTTTAGTTGGACGAGACTCGAAGGTTTCGTTTAATTTCCGAGGTTCAACTGTCGAGGTAGCTGGTTCTGACGTTAAATCGACAGGGGAGAAGTTCTGAGGTTTCTCGGATGCAGGTGTTTGAATGCCGCTGGCCGTTTTTACCAAAGTGGGAAATGTCAAGGCCGCGTCCGCTTTCTTTGACGAATCTTCCTTGGTTTTATATATTTCAAAGCCCAATGAAAGAAGCACATCTATAGCATCCAAGATGGTGGCAGCAATGATGTTCGAAGCTAAATGCAGCACCACTTTATCGTTATGCTTTTCATCAGGGAACTCAACGATGTTTATGTCCCATGATCCCAGAGCACGTAGAGGAGGAATGTGATGTAATAGTTTTATCACATTGGTGCGATTCAAAATCAGCTTATCGCACAAGTCTATTCTCTCCAGCATAATCTTGGGCAACATTTTTGGGTCGCTATGTTTTTCCATTATACATGCTAAACGTTTGTGGCAGTCTTGCCCACTGTTTTCATTTGTTGACTTTCCGAGTTCTGATTTATCGATATTTCTGTTAAGGGTCTTGATTTTCCTGGGAGATCTCTCTCTCCTTCGAGTCGGACTCCTCTAGTGAAGTTTGAGTAGTTTTCAAGATGCCAGCGAGGTTCCTTTGTAGAGATTCTGTTATGAGATCTTTTTTCTTGTAACATAGGGCACACTGGGCTTTTTGGGGCTTGCTCAGATGGCAGTATTGCCGGCGGCTTGAGAATTATTGAGCATGTTCTACCGCTATTAGCAGCCGTAGTGCTCTTTGACAAGTTTGTAGGTCGCAGGAGCATGTTATTCGCAGTATTCGCGATGGCCCCATCTATAAGAGATTTTGATGTGGAATTTCTGCTTGCTTCATCTTGATTGAGTGGGCTAGGATCGTTGGTTCTCGATGGCCCGAGTCCAGTGTCCATACTTTCATCCCCAATTGAGTCCTCATACACTGATAAGTCCAACAACTCTTCCAGAGTATCAGGTCCAGCCTTGTCACTAAGGACCACCACGTCCTCATGTGCTAAGAAAGAAAGGACCTTTGGGATATTTGTACTCCCATTAGTGGGAGTCTGCAGATTTGGCTGCTCGGGCTCAGCTTTCTCTGTTATACGTGTCACTTTGATGTTTCTCAAAAATGTGCATGCCCCACTTATTTGAATCTTCTTATGACCTGGAAGGTTTTTGGTTTTCTTTATTTGGGACTGCTGTTCTCGTTTTTGTTTTGTAGATTCCGTGGCAATATGTGTTGCACCATTAAAGATAGTGACAACTTCTGTTGTTTTGGTGCTCCCAACTAAATGGATGTCACTAGTGAAGTTATTGACTGATGGCTGGGTTTGTATTACAGAGGGACCTACGATTTGTTTGTTCAGACATGCCATGTTGTCTGCACTCCTTGCTTGTTGAAAAGCGGTATTAAATGAAATCTCAGCTGCGTTTAATTTCGGAGCATTTTCAGAATCAGGGTCACCTATGCTTGATGGCAAAGGATCACTTTTTGGATCATTGGTTTCTGATATTTTCTCCAAAACAGGAACTGTTGGAACCACCCTTACTTTTTCTGCTAGTTTGTTGGCATTAACGGCCTTGCTGTTAGCAAGAGAAGCAGAGTAACCGTGTAAGGTGGCAGTATCCACATCCAGCGCAGTCGTTTGCGTCTGAAACTGTTCATTAGGTAAATGAGTTGGATCTTTATCCACTAAGCGTGTGACCTTTGAATGGTGAAGTTGGTTGCTCTCTGGTGTTTCCACCTGGGTATTGCGAAAGAGGGCCAACGCCTCTTTTGCTACTTCCGCAAATAACTTTTTATCAATGATATCATTGCGATTGTGTTCACTCACTGAAGAGTGCTGCCGTCACCTTCTTAGTAACCTCGTCCTGTCTGTTGTTGTTAATGTTATGTAGCTCTTCAAGATGCAATAATTTTGAGTTCATCAAAGCTACTAAGGTCGTTAAATCCTTTGTGGTATCATTGAGAGACTCACAAAGTTTAGTAAATGGTACCAGCGAGATTGCCTTTGAGGAGATCAAGACTGCTTGTAACTCATTGATAGGCACGTGTTCACAAGAGGGTACACAAGCACCATTATCGATCCTTACTTCTTCAATAGGTCGTGATTTTTTAGAACTAGCTGGATTAAATCTCTTTATTTTTGGAAACGGCCGGTCCACAAACGAGGAATCTGTAGATGTACTGTCATCAAAATTTGATTCTGAGCTAGATGTTGCTGTATTTTTTTTGTGGATCGATGGCAACTTTGGAGGTGAGGCTTCAGGTTAGCATTGTTTCTTTTCTGAGATTGTAGCAAATTTGTTGGTGACCCCTGTGTGTTTTGAGTGTTTTGAGCAAGTTCGCCAGTTGGGCCGCAAATACTCAATTATTGCTAAGTCTCGTGCGTTATAATTGACATTCCGCCATATGTCCTCATTGGCATCTGTTAAATTGGTACTGTTTCTTTTTAGCTATGTTTTTACAGGAGACTGTTTCTGTAATTGACTCTTGCGCGTGGTTTAGATTGCGTGCTTTATTGATAGAAAGCAGGTTTTGTAAGATGTTATTTACCACGTCTAATGAGTTTCGCCTGCTGGATTGCACCTCACATGGCAGCAATAAATCTTGTGAGGGGCTCCTGCATTTGAGTGTAGAATTAACTTTCCATGTAGGCAGCTCAATAAGATTAGGCGTTGAGTGTGAAAACGACAAAAGGTCTGTGTTAAACACCTCATCGTCACACTCTAACTCGCCCTGATTAGCAGGCACGTAGATCGCCATAGGTGGCGCTACTGTCCCAGCCAGAGCAAAGACTCGAGATTCTCGGTGCACGGCGTCCTCGTGCACATCAGCCGCCACCGCGTCCAATACAGCATGACCGCGGGCGGCTCCGCACATCGAGGCTCAGAGAGTCAGCTCCTCCGGCCCCAACCACCGTGCGCAAAGCACTCGCAGCACACGCCGGGCCGACAGCACCAGCAACCAGGAAGTCGCCAGCCGCGCCAGCTGACACAACGATCCAGACCTTCCACCGTGCAACGGGACGCCAGCCCCAATCGCAAGCTGTGGGTCCGCAGCGGAGCCTCCCGCAAGTGAAGGCAGCCGGCCCTCCCCCACCACAGAGGTAAGGAGAGGCAGTGAGAGCGCAGCTGGATCGCGGCTATGATACGCGCTATGTATGATAGATACTTCACCTCCATTAACGACAGAAATCACGCTTTCCACATCGTTTTTGTAAGAGGCTGTTACGTCTGAGTCTGTGGACAGTATGGAGGCATGGGTTTCAACCAGATACAAGAATAGTATCGACTTACTTGGGCCTGTCTTGAATGCCCCACACCACATTCATCCGACCTTGCTGAACGTTTGATTTGGGCTCGTGTCCGTGGTGAAGCCATCACAGCTTTCGCTCGCTCCACTATCCTGCGTGACAGTCAGTATAAGTTATTTACCAGGCGCCACACGCCGCACTCGCCAAACAGCCAAACAGGAAGCTCGCCCTTTCTCCTCAGGGCTTACCTTAATTATCTAAAACAGGGAGTTACAACGGAGGTACGCTCGATTTTCTCTCAGCACAATTTATAAAAAACACAGCTTTAATAGTAAAAACTTGTCATCAATGACGTCAGTCTATGTGGCAAACTACAAAAACCTACTTGGGAAAATGATAGGCTTAGAAGGAACATCTAAGTATACCTTTCATACTTGACAGGGATAGTGATTGGGTCTCTAACATCAGGTGGGCAACTAAGCCCTCCTCTAGCACATGTCATCTACATCGTTACAAATTATATGACGATTCATTGGCTATACAAACTATAGGGCTCTCTGTTATGTGGCACTCTATAATTGGTTGGTACATGTAGGATATTTTGTTTTTGGGACAAATTTCAGATTTGGTGGTAATTCAGCACTGTGGTATTTTGGCAGTATTTTGGGTGGTAAATTAGCCTTACCGTTATTGCTAGTTCAATATCAACCTGTCTTTGGTAATAGTCTAGCACTATCTCATTTTGGTGGTAATTTAGAGTTATCTTACCTTGGTGGTATTTTAGAGGTATCTTATTTTTGCAGTATGGTGGTGAGCTTGTCTTAATACCACCCGATAGTACTCAGAGCAACAAAGTCCCAGGAAAAAATAGGTCTTCTCAATTCACTCGCCACAGCCAAATAGGAAGCTCGCCCTTTCTCCTCAGGGCTTACGTTAATTATCTAAAACAGGGAGTTACAACAGAGGTACGCTCGATTTCTCTCAGCGCAATTTATAAAAAACACAGCTTTTATAGTAAAAACTTGCGGTATTTTAGAGGTATCTTATTTTCGCAGTATGGTGATGAGCATGTCTTAATACCACCCGATAGTACTACACACTTTCTCTCTTTATAATTATGATAGACCTTGGGCTGACAATAAACAAACCCTGGACTTAGCACACTTTCGGGGGACCCAGTAACATTACATAGAATGTCATTTATTGCATGTAACTCATGTTACGACTTATTTACATTCAGTAACCTGCGTGCCTTAAAAGACACTGCTTCTTCTCCAGCATGCAGAGTGAAGCCCATTCACACACATACAATCTACCTGGCTCATCTGCATATATTTACTCTTTTTCCTAACATTGTACCAGGTGGTAAATGAGGTAACAAATTTTACCACAGTGGTATAACGCCAGGATCACCCCCTGACTTTCCCACTGACACAGTGATCATCAGAGGCAGAAAACAAAACACAAAAACCAAGCAATAGCCCTGTTCTGTTTTCTTTTTTTTGTACATGCTGTTATGGTTTGATTTCCATTATTATGTTGCACTAACAGAAAAATAACAACAATACATTACATGGTATCACAGTCACATATTCTTACCAAGAGCAAGTACAGCTTTGTGCCTCTAAAAGATAAAAGGATACAAACACATTGCAACATGGAAAATATTTTAAACGTGGTGTGCAGCTCTGTTTACCCAGCACAGAAAAGCAGAAAAAAATGTAAGGCTTTTATTTTCAACCCTAATCTCACTACACTGTCTACCAAACAAATACAATGCATATCATATATTCTCACGATCCTCATTTTTTAAGACCTAACTCACCGGAGTATGCAAGGTTTGAATTACGTGCTGTTGGACCTTATCTATACGAATCCCACACAGTTCATGGGCACAGCCTATGGAATTTTATTCACTCCGAAGCCAGGACGACACTCTCTCTGCCCCGTCTTCAGGCTCTCTTGGTGCGATTCAAAATCAGCTTATCGCACAAGTCTATTCTCTCCAGCATAATCTTGGGCAACATTTTTGGGTCGCTATGTTTTTCCATTATACATGCTAAACGTTTGTGGCAGTCTTGCCCACTGTTTTCATTTGTTGACTTTCCGAGTTCTGATTTATCGATATTTCTGTTAAGGGTCTTGATTTTCCTGGGAGATCTCTCTCTCCTTCGAGTCGGACTCCTCTAGTGAAGTTTGAGTAGTTTTCAAGATGCCAGCGAGGTTCCTTTGTAGAGATTCTGTTATGAGATCTTTTTTCTTGTAACATAGGGCACACTGGGCTTTTTGGGGCTTGCTCAGATGGCAGTATTGCCGGCGGCTTGAGAATTATTGAGCATGTTCTACCGCTATTAGCAGCCGTAGTGCTCTTTGACAAGTTTGTAGGTCGCAGGAGCATGTTATTCGCAGTATTCGCGATGGCCCCATCTATAAGAGATTTTGATGTGGAATTTCTGCTTGCTTCATCTTGATTGAGTGGGCTAGGATCGTTGGTTCTCGATGGCCCGAGTCCAGTGTCCATACTTTCATCCCCAATTGAGTCCTCATACACTGATAAGTCCAACAACTCTTCCAGAGTATCAGGTCCAGCCTTGTCACTAAGGACCACCACGTCCTCATGTGCTAAGAAAGAAAGGACCTTTGGGATATTTGTACTCCCATTAGTGGGAGTCTGCAGATTTGGCTGCTCGGGCTCAGCTTTCTCTGTTATACGTGTCACTTTGATGTTTCTCAAAAATGTGCATGCCCCACTTATTTGAATCTTCTTATGACCTGGAAGGTTTTTGGTTTTCTTTATTTGGGACTGCTGTTCTCGTTTTTGTTTTGTAGATTCCGTGGCAATATGTGTTGCACCATTAAAGATAGTGACAACTTCTGTTGTTTTGGTGCTCCCAACTAAATGGATGTCACTAGTGAAGTTATTGACTGATGGCTGGGTTTGTATTACAGAGGGACCTACGATTTGTTTGTTCAGACATGCCATGTTGTCTGCACTCCTTGCTTGTTGAAAAGCGGTATTAAATGAAATCTCAGCTGCGTTTAATTTCGGAGCATTTTCAGAATCAGGGTCACCTATGCTTGATGGCAAAGGATCACTTTTTGGATCATTGGTTTCTGATATTTTCTCCAAAACAGGAACTGTTGGAACCACCCTTACTTTTTCTGCTAGTTTGTTGGCATTAACGGCCTTGCTGTTAGCAAGAGAAGCAGAGTAACCGTGTAAGGTGGCAGTATCCACATCCAGCGCAGTCGTTTGCGTCTGAAACTGTTCATTAGGTAAATGAGTTGGATCTTTATCCACTAAGCGTGTGACCTTTGAATGGTGAAGTTGGTTGCTCTCTGGTGTTTCCACCTGGGTATTGCGAAAGAGGGCCAACGCCTCTTTTGCTACTTCCGCAAATAACTTTTTATCAATGATATCATTGCGATTGTGTTCACTCACTGAAGAGTGCTGCCGTCACCTTCTTAGTAACCTCGTCCTGTCTGTTGTTGTTAATGTTATGTAGCTCTTCAAGATGCAATAATTTTGAGTTCATCAAAGCTACTAAGGTCGTTAAATCCTTTGTGGTATCATTGAGAGACTCACAAAGTTTAGTAAATGGTACCAGCGAGATTGCCTTTGAGGAGATCAAGACTGCTTGTAACTCATTGATAGGCACGTGTTCACAAGAGGGTACACAAGCACCATTATCGATCCTTACTTCTTCAATAGGTCGTGATTTTTTAGAACTAGCTGGATTAAATCTCTTTATTTTTGGAAACGGCCGGTCCACAAACGAGGAATCTGTAGATGTACTGTCATCAAAATTTGATTCTGAGCTAGATGTTGCTGTATTTTTTTTGTGGATCGATGGCAACTTTGGAGGTGAGGCTTCAGGTTAGCATTGTTTCTTTTCTGAGATTGTAGCAAATTTGTTGGTGACCCCTGTGTGTTTTGAGTGTTTTGAGCAAGTTCGCCAGTTGGGCCGCAAATACTCAATTATTGCTAAGTCTCGTGCGTTATAATTGACATTCCGCCATATGTCCTCATTGGCATCTGTTAAATTGGTACTGTTTCTTTTTAGCTATGTTTTTACAGGAGACTGTTTCTGTAATTGACTCTTGCGCGTGGTTTAGATTGCGTGCTTTATTGATAGAAAGCAGGTTTTGTAAGATGTTATTTACCACGTCTAATGAGTTTCGCCTGCTGGATTGCACCTCACGTGGCAGCAATAAATCTTGTGAGGGGCTCCTGCATTTGAGTGTAGAATTAACTTTCCATGTAGGCAGCTCAATAAGATTAGGCGTTGAGTGTGAAAACGACAAAAGGTCTGTGTTAAACACCTCATCGTCACACTCTAACTCGCCCTGATTAGCAGGCACGTAGATCGCCATAGGTGGCGCTACTGTCCCAGCCAGAGCAAAGACTCGAGATTCTCGGTGCACGGCGTCCTCGTGCACATCAGCCGCCACCGCGTCCAATACAGCATGACCGCGGGCGGCTCCGCACATCGAGGCTCAGAGAGTCAGCTCCTCCGGCCCCAACCACCGTGCGCAAAGCACTCGCAGCACACGCCGGGCCGACAGCACCAGCAACCAGGAAGTCGCCAGCCGCGGCAGCTGACACAACGATCCAGACCTTCCACCGTGCAACGGGACGCCAGCCCCAATCGCAAGCTGTGGGTCCGCAGCGGAGCCTCCCGCAAGTGAAGGCAGCCGGCCCTCCCCCACCACAGAGGTAAGGAGAGGCAGTGAGAGCGCAGCTGGATCGCGGCTATGATACGCGCTATGTATGATAGATACTTCACCTCCATTAACGACAGAAATCACGCTTTCCACATCGTTTTTGTAAGAGGCTGTTACGTCTGAGTCTGTGGACAGTATGGAGGCATGGGTTTCAACCAGATACAAGAATAGTATCGACTTACTTGGGCCTGTCTTGAATGCCCCACACCACATTCATCCGACCTTGCTGAACGTTTGATTTGGGCTCGTGTCCGTGGTGAAGCCATCACAGCTTTCGCTCGCTCCACTATCCTGCGTGACAGTCAGTATAAGTTATTTACCAGGCGCCACACGCCGCACTCGCCAAACAGCCAAACAGGAAGCTCGCCCTTTCTCCTCAGGGCTTACCTTAATTATCTAAAACAGGGAGTTACAACGGAGGTACGCTCGATTTTCTCTCAGCACAATTTATAAAAAACACAGCTTTAATAGTAAAAACTTGTCATCAATGACGTCAGTCTATGTGGCAAACTACAAAAACCTACTTGGGAAAATGATAGGCTTAGAAGGAACATCTAAGTATACCTTTCATACTTGACAGGGATAGTGATTGGGTCTCTAACATCAGGTGGGCAACTAAGCCCTCCTCTAGCACATGTCATCTACATCGTTACAAATTATATGACGATTCATTGGCTATACAAACTATAGGGCTCTCTGTTATGTGGCACTCTATAATTGGTTGGTACATGTAGGATATTTTGTTTTTGGGACAAATTTCAGATTTGGTGGTAATTCAGCACTGTGGTATTTTGGCAGTATTTTGGGTGGTAAATTAGCCTTACCGTTATTGCTAGTTCAATATCAACCTGTCTTTGGTAATAGTCTAGCACTATCTCATTTTGGTGGTAATTTAGAGTTATCTTACCTTGGTGGTATTTTAGAGGTATCTTATTTTTGCAGTATGGTGGTGAGCTTGTCTTAATACCACCCGATAGTACTCAGAGCAACAAAGTCCCAGGAAAAAATAGGTCTTCTCAATTCACTCGCCACAGCCAAATAGGAAGCTCGCCCTTTCTCCTCAGGGCTTACGTTAATTATCTAAAACAGGGAGTTACAACAGAGGTACGCTCGATTTCTCTCAGCGCAATTTATAAAAAACACAGCTTTTATAGTAAAAACTTGCGGTATTTTAGAGGTATCTTATTTTCGCAGTATGGTGATGAGCATGTCTTAATACCACCCGATAGTACTACACACTTTCTCTCTTTATAATTATGATAGACCTTGGGCTGACAATAAACAAACCCTGGACTTAGCACACTTTCGGGGGACCCAGTAACATTACATAGAATGTCATTTATTGCATGTAACTCATGTTACGACTTATTTACATTCAGTAACCTGCGTGCCTTAAAAGACACTGCTTCTTATCCAGCATGCAGAGTGAAGCCCATTCACACACATACAATCTACCTGGCTCATCTGCATATATTTACTCTTTTTCCTAACATTGTACCAGGTGGTAAATGAGGTAACAAATTTTACCACAGTGGTATAACGCCAGGATCACCCCCTGACTTTCCCACTGACACAGTGATCATCAGAGGCAGAAAACAAAACACAAAAACCAAGCAATAGCCCTGTTCTGTTTTCTTTTTTTTGTACATGCTGTTATGGTTTGATTTCCATTATTATGTTGCACTAACAGAAAAATAACAACAATACATTACATGGTATCACAGTCACATATTCTTACCAAGAGCAAGTACAGCTTTGTGCCTCTAAAAGATAAAAGGATACAAACACATTGCAACATGGAAAATATTTTAAACGTGGTGTGCAGCTCTGTTTACCCAGCACAGAAAAGCAGAAAAAAATGTAAGGCTTTTATTTTCAACCCTAATCTCACTACACTGTCTACCAAACAAATACAATGCATATCATATATTCTCACGATCCTCATTTTTTAAGACCTAACTCACCGGAGTATGCAAGGTTTGAATTACGTGCTGTTGGACCTTATCTATACGAATCCCACACAGTTCATGGGCACAGCCTATGGAATTTTATTCACTCCGAAGCCAGGACGACACTCTCTCTGCCCCGTCTTCAGGCTCTCTTCCAGGGCACACCACTCCCACAGTGTGCTGATAGGAACCGAAACTCCAACTGACTGACTACACCCCTCTCTCAGCTGCTTAAATCTCCTCTGGCTGTCCATCAATATTAGACCAGCCTCCCCTGACGTGGTTCAGACACCTCCAGAACTGCCGACCACATTAGCCAATCACCTTACACGAGAATGCATGTAACAAGTTATTTCCTGCGAGGCCAATGGCAATTTTCAGCCTGCACAAAGACAACCATTCTGTTTTTTTTCTATTTTAACTGTGCATCTCCCCTTGGAAAAACACAAAATTAAATGAATTTCAAACTGTGCCTACGGGACTGCATTATAAAATTAATTGGGACAGTTAATTGGTTACTGGGCTTTTATTAGTAAAGTTAGTTGGTTATATATTTCCAATGCAGTTCCACACAGATAGAAAAACATTCAATTTGTAAATATGCACGTTTCATTTTAAAATGACTGCACATTCTGCCTGGTATTTTTGAAGTAACCATCCCTTTGCTGTCTTGAATGCTTTTAAAACAACTCATTTTACTGGCTTGTAGCTGAGAAAAGCTGTCCCTTGCACCCATTTAAAATATCTGCTTCTAAACTCTGCCAGTAAAATGCCAATTTTTGCTTCTCTTGGAATCTGTACACATGTGCTGTCATTTGCACAAATCTATCATGCATAAATATATCCCTACATACCCTTTGTTTTTCGGACAATTATGACCAATAAACTCCTAATTGGAGGAAACACATCAATTTCTAAAATGTATGTATGTATGTATGTATGTATGTATGTATGTATCACAGGAAATCTCCCATTCCCCATTGCCGCTAGATGAATAACGGTTGAACCAATAACATCTTAATAAAATGAATATATAAGCATTTCACAACAAATAATTGGTTGACTATAACATAAAAATGAAACAGAAGCCAAATTGGGCATATCAGTCCTCACACACACGTGCATGTGTGATCTAATTACATGTGCATACTTCCGACTGAAGTGCACACCTCCATATGTGTGTATATATATATATATATGGTTGCTTTATACCTTGGTATAAAGTTGATGGAGTGCACTCCAAAAAGCAGTCCAGCGAGGCTGTTCCACGCCGAACCCAGAGTTAAAAAAAAAACAAGAAATTCCAAGCATCAAAAAATATACTTTAATAGATAAATGTCATGGACAGAAGAAAAGTGCACGAAAACGACGCGTTTCGCGGCAGACTGGCCGCTTGGTCACGTTTAGGGTGCAAACACAAAGGAAGGACATTTAAACCAGCGTGCTCTCTATGGTACCTATGGTATTCATGGATAGAATAACGTGCATTTGCATATAAGCTCATTTGACAAAATCCGCCATGTTTGAACGTGTTACAAACCCTCATGGGTCATGTTAGATACACTAAAATACATTCAATGAACGCATCAAATGAACTCGCATGGTTACTCATTTCTCAACAATAATAAAACCTGTGCAATGATCATTTATAATTCACAATTTACACATTCTGCAGTAAAATTTATTTTCATTCTGAGGTTTACATATGTTAAACCCCCTTTTCATATAAAACTAATCGGTGTCAGTTTTTATCACTAAGGTATTTTAAACTGTGTCCACGTTTGTTTGTGGATCCGACAGGGTAGAGACTGCATATTTGTGAATATAAGCGAAAGGCCAGAAAGCTTTGTAGTTTGTTGTGTACATTTAAGAGTCACTGTCTAGCGAGAACAATATTTGTTCCCAAGGTAAAAAATGATAAAGCTAAGATTCTGATTCCTTATGGCAAAGTCACGTTGAGGTATGTGTGGTAAGTTAGAGTACTTGTCCTGGCGATATATACGATACAAGGCATTGCCTCGTAAAGTGCAAATGCCTCTATAGGCTGGCTGTGCAAGAAAGCAGAAACCAGTTTATTGCTAGTAAAGTGCATTGTGCATATTACAGCAGCTATTTAGGTATACCCTATGTAGGGATGCATAAAGTGCAAGTGCCTATGTGTGCAAATATGCAGTGACTGACCCAAATGGGTAAAGTGCAAATAGCAGTTTAGCAGCTTATGATATATCCTAAATGAAGGTATATGAAGTGCTTAGTGCATGCAATACCTGGACGTTAAATCAAAATAACTCACACTGCCAAATGAATAATAGTAGAGTTAAAATACCTAGCTAAGAGAATAGATAAAACCTTAATGATTAAAAGACACTAAATTGGTTTCTGACCATATATATATATATATATATATTTTTTTTTTTAATCATAGTCTTTGCCTATGTACTTCATGGAGTAAATAGTTCTCATCAATGTGTATGCACCACAATAAAACAATAAAATAAAATAATTAAATAAAATAACAAAATGGCTTAAAATTAAAATATACAATTTCCACTATCTCCAGTTCAAGTCCTAATTGGTAAAGCACAGCACGGTACCATGCCCCACCAGCAACGCTGTGGAATTAAACTCAACTGATCACTTTTCTATTGCTGGTATTCATAATCCCCAGAACCACATCTCTGAGATGTCCTGACCACCAAACTTCCATAACAGCATCCTTTCCAGCGGAACCTCTCCGGCCTGGCGCTCAGACTTTTCTTCACAAAGGTCATGTCTTTTGGCATCCCGGGCTGTTTATCTTCACCTCCATACTTGGGACCAGAGGCTTTCCTGGGACTTCCTCCCGTGGACATATAGTTAATGCAATCTAAATCGAAAACACCAAGGCCCTCATTACGAGTTTGGCTGTAGCCATGGAGCTATTAGCTCCATGGCTGCCACCAAACCGGGCTCATTTACCGGGTTCCTGCAATGAGGAATAACCAGGTACTTCCAACATTGGAGGACCCGGTTATTCCTCCTTGCAGGAACCATTCCCCATTACCATTTGAGCCCCCATAGGGCTCAATGGGAATGGGGATGGAGGTAACAACGGACACATTATGTGTGTCCCATTGTTACCTCCTTCTTCCATTTGCGGGACCCGGAAAGCACGCCTGGTTTTACAAGCCGTCCGATCCGGGTCCCGTGATGGGAAGCTTGTAATCAGCTCTGACGGAATGAAGGGAGCCGGTCTGTCAGCGCAAGCCTCGTAATGAGGCCCCATGACTCTTCAGACTTGTCAATTTTGGATATCTGCAATTAAACACACATTATAGAGAAAAACAACCTCTTACATATTGTATTATTATTAGCAATTTTCATGCAGAATAACTTCACTACACTGTACTATAATAGGTTAATCTAATTCAGCGCCTTCTATGGATGCATAACACCATTATTTATTTATGCATTCATTTATTTATTTATTAGGGCTAAATTTGACATTTTCATTTGTTTTTGAAACAGTCAACAGTTCTTCAGTGTATCCATCAATATACAAACTTACTGTGCCTTCATCGTTCACTTTACTGTCAGCTTTCTTTTCCATGCAATCGGTGCATTTAGCTGCTCTCCACCCGCTCAAGTCTCTTGATCTCCTGTTTTGGGTGGCAGGGCTTAATTTGGTTAACATGGACGAATTGCTCCGTCACTATATCTTCCTCTGTCCTCAATATTTGATACACCACAGGAGATATTTTATCTACAATCTGAAATGGTCCTTGCCATGCTGCAAGGAATTTATGCCTACGCTTTCCAAAATTATATTTATACACCTGATCACCTATTTTGTATTCTTTCCCAGATGTCTTTTTATCATAATAGGTCTTTGCACTTTCAGCCGCATTTTCTAAATTCTGCTGTGCAAACGCAAATGCATGTTGTAAGTGCTTCCACATGTTGTGAACTGTAGATGCACTCACAAGTGTTTACTCATGTGTTCTGTACAATAAATGTTGTGGCAGCACCATTTTTCTTCGGGTCAATAATTCATGAGGACTGATAGCTGTTGCTTTAGCAGGATTCGATCTAATGGCCATTAATACTAAAGGTAACCGTAGATCCCAACTTGAACCTGCCTCTGCTACAAACTTCTTTAGTATCTCTACGATAGATCTATTACTTCTCTCTACGTTCCCTGAAGAAGCCGGCCGGTAGGAAATATGTAATTTCTTTTTTACCCCCAATATCTGCCACACCTTGCTCATCAAAGCGCTCGTAAAATGACTTCTTCTGTTTGATTCTATTCTTTGGGGTAACCCGAATCTTGAAAATATGTGATTTACCAACAATGTGGCTGCTGTTTGTGCACTACAGTCTGATGCAAGAATGCACTCCACCCATTTCGACATTAGACATACCACTGTCAATAAATACCGGTTTCCCCTACCTGATCTCTTTACAGGCCCTACATAGTTGATTGGTAAATCCGACCATGGAAGGGTTAAACCTCTTTTCATTAATGGGGCTCTATGCATTGGTGAAGCAGGTTTAAATTGTGCACATACCAGACACCCCCTGGTGTATAATTCCACATCCTGGAACATATGTGGCCAGTAAGCATAGTCTTTCAGTATTTCTAAAGTTTTTTGTGAACCTCTGCGCCCTGCAGTTATTGCATCATGTGCATGGTGTAACATTAGCCCTCTGAATGAAAGATGTACCACCCAATGCATCTGCCCTGTCACAGATTCATCAGAGCATCCTGTAGTTTAATTTGTTTTTTGTTCTTTATTAACACTCTCAGCTCTTCTTTTCCTGAACAATCATCTTCAGTCAAAGGATTTTGTTCAGGGTCTATCAAATGATTACAATAAACCCCCAATACAGGGTCTTCTTTTTGTGCCTTAAACCAATCCTGTTTGGCGTATCATAACTCTATTGCAATACATGTTGTTCAATTACTTTTAGAGATTTGGGTGTGTAACTGCATCTACCTGTACTTCACCAATTAGGTGTTCAATGGGCAATAAATCTCACATAACAGCCCCAATCTTGGCCAATTGATCTTCTTTATCATTTCCCTCCTTATCCTCTCCTGGTGTCTTTAAATGCCCACAAATTTTCCTCCAGTGTATTGTTAAATCATTTTCTGAAACCAACTAGTCTATAGCTTGAATAATTCTCCCATGTTTTAGGGGCCAGGCAGGCAAATGTTCTACAAAACTATTTTGTGCATAATCAGAATCCGTTACCAAAACAATTTCCTTGAACTTGTTATCGACTGCAGTATTAATTGCTTTATAAATGGCAGCTAATTCTGCTATTTGGCTACTCCTGGTGCCAATGCTCATCCCCATGTCAGGGATGCCTTCACACTTTCTCCAGACATTTCCTATTCCTGACACCAGCTGTTTATTGCTATTGTTTTCAATGTGGTAAGCACACCCATCTACATACACAATTGGCAATTCCTTGCACGTGTCTTCATTAAAAGCTTTGTGTGGTGATTGCTCATACTCCTGCAAACTGGGCTCCACCTCTATCTCATCTGAGACACACTCAGCTGCACAGTCAAGCAGATCTGCTATCCCTTTAGCAATCGGGCTCTTATTGGTCTGCCCATATCTTACTTCTATAGGGAATCCCTGCAACGCAAACGTCCAGGAAGTAATCCTGGACTGTGCTAGGTTGCCTGATCTAATTCTTTTACTCTGTAAGAATTGAAACGGTTGATGACTTGTCTCAATAGTTACCTTTTCTCCTTGAATAATAGGACAGAAATGTTGTAACGCCCACACAGTGGTCGGAAGGGCCTTTTCACATTCACTAAACTTAGTTTCAACCTAAGAAAATGCCTTACTTGTATAGGCGATAGTTTTATGATTCAAATCATGTTTTTGAGGTAGCACTGATGACATACACTGCTCAGTGAATCCTATTTCTACAAAGAAATCTTTATTCTTTATGGGATAGGCCAAGCATGGCACCTTTGAGACATTCCGTAATTTTCAATACATTTCCTATTATATGCTGTCATCCCTAATAGACTTTTTAAAACTTTCATATTTTTAGGATTTTTCAGTTTCTGTATCGCCTCCACCTTTTTCTTTTGTGGATTTAACCCGTGTTCAGTTACTTCATGGCCTAAGAAATTCACCCTCTTTTTGCACCATTGTGCTTTCTGTAGAGATACTTTGGCACCCGCCTTTTGCAATTGGCCAAGCACATGTCTAATCTCATCAAAATTACTGTTTAGGCTTTCATTTTTTATTAGTACATCATCTGCATAAACTATGGTCACTCTTTCTGATGCATCTGGCAGTGCTTTTCTGAAAAATATGGCAAACTCGCTCCCACTATTGACATACCCAAATGGCGTTCTGGACTAAGCGTATTGCTTTTATCAAATGAAAATGAGAAAAAATTCGGAATGTCTTCTGCCAATGGCACACACCAGTACCCAGATGTAAGATCTAATGTGGTAAACACTTTGACCCATGCATCTGAGCAAGGGCTTGAATGGTAGTGGCCATCTAGACACTGGAACCCTTTTATTTAGCTCCCTCAGGTCCGCACACAGGGGCCATTGACCATTTGGCTTTAATACATCCAAAATGGGAGTGTTGTAGGTGCTATGAATGGGTCGAATAATTCCTCTGGATTCTAGATTCTTAATTATCTCTGCTAATGACTGCAAGCATGCCAGTGCCAACCGATATTGATGCACACATACTGGATTTCTACCACATCCCTCTGGTAATGTGGCAACATGTAGATTAGTTAGGCCGCAATCATATGCATCCTTGGCAAACACCTTCTTAAATTCCATAAATATTTTCCTCAATTCATTCCTGTCCTCTTCACTATCACAGGCATCTGCTAACAGAATCTGCTCCTCTACCATTTTTGAAAATTCTGGGAAATCCTCTAATGGACGAACCTCTGTGTGGCTGTATCTCTTTGTGAGTTGCCACTTTTAAATATTTTGGAATATCATCCTCCATTTCAATAGGCTGATTTTCTGTTTCATTTTCACTTTAATCAAATAATATGCAATTCTCTTGGGGACAGCATACTGCCTCATTGGAATCATAAGTATACATAGGGCCTCATTACACGGATGGCGGTAAGGGTTTACCGGTACCTTTATTTTACCGGTACCGGTAAATCCTTACTGCCTTACTACGAGGTCCCTTTGCGGGTTGGGGAATTTAACGCCTGCTTTTTGCAGGCGTTAAAAACCAACCCGCAAAGGGACCCAGGGAGCTAATTACAGTACCGCAATTTGCGGTACCGTAATTAGCGCCTTCCCCATTCCCATTATGCCCTATGGGGCAAAAATGGGAATGGGGAAGGGCAATGGTGGAAGGGGGAATTACCGCCCCGCCAACCTTGGAATGGGGCGGTAATTCCCCTTTCCACCAAGGCGGTGCCGGTATTTTACCGGCATGAACCATGGCGCTAATAGCGCCATGGTTCTCCGCCATCCGTGTAATGAGGGCCATAGACTGAATTTTGAATATCCCTTTGGGTTGAGAATCCAGAGACTCTGGCAACATACCCTGTGCATCTACATACATCTCAGGGATATTCCCAATCACCATATTGTTGAAATCTGCAGTATAATGTGATTTTTGTATTGCCATTCCTAACACAGAATTCTCTTCCAAATAAAGATCTTGACACCCTTTTATTATCCACCATGATTTTGAATGGCCCTTCTCTGATATTTACCAATGCAGTATATTCCCAATTCAGCCCTTGCTGCTTAATGGATTCACTTATGCATACAAAGGAATCTGAATCCTTCATCTGCTGCCACTTTTGCACTTTAATGTTATAGCAACCTGTCTAGTGAATGCAGGAATGGTAATATCCTTCTTCACCTGTAGCTCAATTGCATATGGCACCAACTGTGCACAATGATAAGCCTTTCTTTTGTCTTCAAATTCGGGCGCAGGTCTGCCTAGCCAGGACCATACTTTTTGGTTAAGGAAATCTAACACCATACACAGCCTGTGTATAATGTCATTGCCCAGGTAAAAATCGTTTCGTGTTCCAGTGGGCCTCATCACGAGTTGGGCTGTATTCCCGGCTGTAATACCGCCGACTCACGAGTTGGGTGTTAACGGAAAATCCCCATTCCCCATTGGGTCCATTGGATTCAATGGGGTATTTTCAGCGCTAATTATGGGGGCTAATACAGCCGGCGGTAATACAGCCGAAAACGGGGGATTTTCACCTCCAGAGAAAGGCTGGAGGTAAAACAGCCAATTTAGCACCCAACTCGTGATAGGGCCAGCCCTTAAATGCGGCTGTATTATCGTTACCACCGCATTTAAGGGCTACAGCCCAACTCGTGATGAGGCCCACTATCCACGCATTGTGGTATATGGCTTTCTGACCAACGGTAATTTTTATCATGCACCTTCCTGCAATTCTATTTTCAAAATATGGATTGTCCAACCCAGAAATGCATTGGTTTTTAAATCTGAATTTTGTGATCTCCTCCCTTTCCATTATTTTCTGGAGTAACTTCTCATTAATAAAACTCCTTTCTTGTTCAAGTGCTAAAATGGCTTTTATCTTTTCAGAATGGCTTTTTATACCAACATGAATCCATGGCTGCTCATCTTCCATGTGTATTTCAGCAAGGGTTGTGATATGTTTTTCTGTGGTTGTCTCAGGAATGGTATTCTGCTTGCACTTCTCCTCCCTTTAGATAAAATCGTAATATATTTTCATCTATTTCAGTTTGCCATTCTTTCCTAGGATCCAAATAAATCTGCATGGATTGTTTTTCCTTTTCAC
This sequence comes from Ambystoma mexicanum, assembly GCF_040938575.1. Taxonomy (NCBI): domain Eukaryota; kingdom Metazoa; phylum Chordata; class Amphibia; order Caudata; family Ambystomatidae; genus Ambystoma; species Ambystoma mexicanum. The sequence continues at coordinate 361,980,979 of NC_090935.1, read as the reverse complement.
TTTGCTTTTCGCCTTGACACATCAGGATGACGGTGACACTAGGTACACAACCATTTGGAAGATATACCTCCACCGCATCATTTAATTTGGCAACAGTATGGCATTCGTTTACACTGCTGTTTTGTGACTTTATTTTCTTAGGCCTTAATGGTTTCTTTGTCAGAGACCACAGAACCCTATTCACTCCATCAATGAGGGGTGACGACCTTTTCAGGCAATCTGTTCCCATCAGGAATGGAATTTCACTGATTTATGTGATCAATACTTCCTGTCTCATTCTGTGTTTTCCTATCTTTATGTCAACCTCAGTGACACTGTCGATAGGTACCTCTTCACTGTTAAAATGATGTACTGGACCTTCATTTTGTCTTGCTTTGATTTGATTTTGTGGGGATCTTCCTTCATTGATACTTTTTACCTACTCTTTGGACATAATCGTGGCCTGTGCACCTGGGCCAATCATTGCAAATGTACTGCACTTTTGTTCCACAGTAATGGGAGCATAATACGTGTCATCAACTTCTTCTAATACACACAAAAAGTGTGGATTTCTGCTGATTTCCGGACTCCCTTTTCTCAGGTCCTTTTCACCTTTGCCATGCACAGGGGCAAATAAAATGATATTTTTCCCTCCTTTTTGCCCATCTCATCTCGGGAATCTTGGTTTGTCTTTTCACGCTCAGAAGTCATCTGAAGTGTAGCCACTGTGGGCCCCTCTGCCTGAGAACCATCGGCGTTAACACTGCAGTTCTTCAACTGAATATTTTCATAAACATCACATAGTAAGTTGTCACTTTTTAATTCTGAGCACCTATTGGTGTTTGGCACAGTATCAGCATTTTTGATTTCTTCAAAAATATGTGGCTCAAAGAACAGGTGATTGAACTAATTCCTCCTTTTTAGTACCTATTTTCCCTGTTTGCATCTTATGGGCATTTTGATCATCTAGGGAGAATGTTTTAGCCGTCACCCTTACTCCTCCATCAGTTATTTTATCAGTACATATGATATCTTTTCTGAATCTGTCTCTTTGCTCTTTTGGAACTTCATGTTTATTCTCTCCTTTCTCTTTTCTATTTGCACAGACTTCCATAGTAAACAATTCAGGACCGTTACACAACACTAGTTTATGTGATTCTGTATTTTCATCATTGCAGGTACCATTAGCATTTAGTCACCTATTGTCAGGGGTCCCCAGATCGTTTCTGCGACCTTCCGCCCCTTCATTTGATGACTGTTTTTGAACTGCACAGAATTTCCCTATCTGTTAGACAACAATTTTACTTGGGCCTCAAGACATTGAAATCTGTCAATTTCTCTAGAATCTTTTCACCCTGGTTAAATCTATTCTGATACCTCTCAGGAGATTGGTTTTTATTTGGATTGTTTCTGAACTTTTGATTCATGGAGTGTGGGGAACGCGGGGCGCTCTTTCTTTGGTTATGATCCATTGGTGGTGGCGATTGATTATAGTGGGGCAGGACATAATCCACATTTTGTCTTTCATTTTGTGAGTACTGTCCCCTATGCTGGTTTTCATTTTCAATAAACCTATCCACATATCGTGGTCTGTCCTGATTGCCATACGCCATAGTATTGGGATCAAATCGGCCCTGTGCCCCCAATGTCTGGTAGGGACTATTATCACTTTGATCCTGATTTTGTCTCTGATTGTTATTTCTGCCCAGTGGTCGAAGTGAGCGGGAGCGGTGCTCCTATACTTTTTAAAATTACCTTGTACAGCTCCTATACTTTAAAATTTTAAAAAGAAACTGTTCCGGAATGGTTTTGTTTTAAAATAAAAGTGTAGGAAGAAGTTGAAACCTTTACTTTCAGTGCACTGCACTGAACATTCCCCTAAACAGCAGGTATAAGTGTTTAGGGGGGTGTATTGTGTGTAGAGTGATTGTGGCAATGGGGTTTGTGGGGAGCGGGGGCAGGCCAGCAGGGAACATAGGTCCACTACTTCTTTTCGTACACTTCGACCACTGTTTCTGCCTGACATATCAGGCCGGTATCCCACCCGTGGTCTGTCTCCCATGTACCTAGGACTAATGTAACTCTCTCTATTACTTGGATCGTGTGATTGAAACATCACCGCCTGGGGTGGCATCCTTTGTGGTGCATGTAAAGACCGGAGGGGGGTATCTGTACTTCTGCTCTCTATGGTAGAGGAGAGGCACAGAGGACCCCAGCCAGGATTCTCTATTGTGGTAGCAGTGGACGAGCAATCAAGGCCTAGCTTCTGAGGAGGTGATGCAGGCTGGTTCTTAAGTACAGTGTAGTCCCCAAGCATCAACAAAGGAATGTTCGCACACTGTATTTGTTAAAAGACAGTATTTATATAATTAATATTCAAGGTTATGTACAATATCACAATAACTCACTTTGTACTCGGTTATCTATATTGGCAAATATACAGTTCTACGTGGTACCACAATTACTATTAGATCTCTTTAAAGTGCATCAACTGTACGGTTAAATGGCACACAAATCAATAAGAGGAAAGCAGTTGGTTAGAACAAGTGGCAGAATACGGGCCCCGATGCCTAGACACAGTTCTTTGTGGAGATCCCCCCCACCTGGGCAACCTGTAGAATAAAGATCTATCACATGCCCAGTCCATGTATTTTTCACAAGAGACTTTCCAATAGTTCTGCAACCCCAAAGTACCTGGCATTGTAGCGTTCCTCGTCGGGGAATCGACGGCCCTTCTTGAATGCCCTCCGTTTAAGGCAGGAGTCACGGGTCATTGAACGTCCGAAGGAGAACAGGGTGAACTACAATGGTGAAGTGGCAGCTTCTTTCCTAGCGGTGCTCGTCGACGGGGAAGCGTAAACGTCCTGCAAGGAAGAGGCATGCGGGGAACCTTAGTGTCAATAGTTCAGGACCGCAGAGAGTTTGAACAACTGTGGCCCAGCAAGGGCGTCGAGTCATCGGCATCTCTGTGGTCTGTGGGTGGCGGGAAACCCACCGGCGGATGCTCCTTGGTGCGTCAACGGCCTGGCCTTCTCCGGTGGGATAAGGCGAGCAGCGGTGCGGACGAGCGCATCCGTGGATCAAAAGTTCTTAGGCAACGGGAGCACGGCGGCTCCGGTCGGCGACGGCAGTCAGCGACAGTGGCGGACAACAGCCCGGGTGCTTCTCTTTGGGATTCCGTGGAAGTTCATGTCTCCGGTCGGCAGCCTGTCGTAGGTCTGTCTACTAGGGAGCTTTGGCAAAGATCAGCTGCTACACGATGGTCCCTCGTAGCTCGGGAAGAGGGCGCCTTACCAGGTCTTCTCTGGGTCAGTCCTTGGAGACACAGCAGCTTTCAGATTGATGAAGAAGGGCAACAGCAATTCTTCTCTTCCAGCACGGCTTCAAGGTCAAGCTTCATTCATTCTGCTGGGTCACACTCAGGCAACCAATCAGTCAGAGGGGCATTCATGGAGGCAGTCATCCAATCAGGTGCATAGTGCATTCAGGCCATTCAGTTCTCTCCAGACACTCACAACAAGTTATCTTTATTGGGACAAGTACCCAGCCATTTAACACTCCACACTGCATTCATACCAGTTTCGGGCAGGGCTGTCTCAGTCATTGTGTCAAACACCAGAAACCAGACATCCACAACAAGAAGTGAATATTGGTCACACACTCCATTCACCCAGGTCCCACCCACAGGGTGTACTCACAACATACAGTCACTGGGAAGGCTCCAGCCAGTCTGGCCTGGACTTCACAACAACACCATATATGGAACTTCCACCCAACAGCCAGTCAGGGGGAAGGAACAGAATCAAGGCTTCCCAGAACTTTGGAAAAACAAGGTAACAGGCGATAGAAAGCAAAAGGCCACAGGGGCCATCTTGTTTCCTATGAGAAATCAACTGATTCCAATGGTAGGGCCTGGGTATCCCAAAATGGAGGATACCCAGAGCACCTGTCAAATTCAGCATCGAGCTGCCAACAGCCCATACCCTGCTCTGTGGGCCACACACAGGTGCCCAAAATCATACACTAGGGGCACAGGGTTGTACCCCGAACCCATGGGTGCCATAAGGATATCCCATTGGTCTGTACACCAAACCAAAAACAGGAAGAGCCGCACTGCCAGGAGTCCAACATGGACTCCTGGGTAGAAAACAATACAATACAGAACACAAATGAAAAAGGACTACAGGACAAGGACAGGGATACCCCTCTGATCGGATGCCACATTATTTCTAGTGGAAGTCTGGGCTGATTCAAGCAACATTTTGGCAGACTTTATCTCCATAACTGTTGCTGAGGAGTCTTTAGATTTTGGTCTTGTTTCTTTTACCTTATCTCCCCCTCCACTCTGGCAATAGAGCACCTCATATAGTTTAGTACATTGGTCTACAATCCATTCAAGTGGTTTCTCGTGATCAAACTCGCAAAGGAATTGTGATATAATATCTTTTTGCAAGCCATAGAAATAAGCCGTCTTAAACTCAATCGAGTTAGGATTAAAAGATGCATGAAAGCGAGAGAACGCTCTCCAACTCTTGGAGAAATTGTCGAGGTGACACATTTGACCCAGCTGCCATCGTGTATGCAGCTCTCTTTGCATCCTGCAATGCCTATATGGAGAAAAATGGTGTCTAACTTCCTTTTCATATTCTGCCCAGGACATGTTTTCCTGTTCATTCAAACCTATGATGATACTCGCTGTGGCAGCATCAAGAGTTAACTGAAAATATTGTCTATATTGTTCCTTGGCTATAGCTAAAGGTTTAAATATATCATGCAGTGCTTCTAGATTATCTTCTATACAGCACTTCCCGCCTTTCTTGAACGGTTTAATTGGGGCCTTAATTGATTTCATTATCTCGATATGGCTACTTGATGCTATGTTTGGAGTTGTACTATTCCGTGGTCAACCCTTTTTTCAGGTATGTGGGATTGGTGGCAACCCCCAATGAGTGAATTACATTCCCCAAAGGCGTTGCAACCAAGCCCAGACACCGGCACAGTCATCAGAACATTATTCCCCGGTGTAGACATGGAGTTAACCTCAATCCCACTGAATGTGGTGCTTTGTTGCTTGCCCTGAGATCTAAAATCGCACATCTGCTGTTCCAAATCTTTGCACTTTTTAAGGAGCCGGTCTGCCTCCTGACCCAAATAAGTATTCTCCTCACACATTTTAGTAATCACATTCTGTATCTGAATTTTCATTTGCCATTCATTAACCCCTTAAGTGCCAAGGACGAGCTATCTCGTCCTTGACATTACCTCCGCAGTGCCAAGGACGAGCTATCTCGTCCTTGACATTACCTCTGCAGTGCCAAGGACGAGATAGCTCATCCTTTTTGGCACTCTGTTTAGAGCAATCCCTGCAAAGCAGGGATCACTCAAAACTGTAATCCAACCCCTGGGCTATCTGAGGTGTAGGTCCCCCCCTCTCTGCCAAGGGGCTGGATTACCTTCAGTTTCACGTCGGTATACGTAATGCATGCCGGCATGAAACTGAAAGTAAATAAGCTGAGGCAGCCATTTCGGGCTGCCGCGGTGAAGAGAGAAGGTGAGTGCCCTTCTCTCTCTGCCTCGATCTCCGGCTGTATTTCAAGTCGGAGATCGAGGCAGGTATCGTTGGAAAGGGGAGATTCTCCCCTTTCCAACGATGCCTTGTGTGACAGCATTGCTGCTTCCGGATCGGGCGCTGGTTGCTCAATCCGGGGGCAGCAATGCCCACTAGACACCTGGGATCTGTTACAGAGGTGGGGGCAGGGGGGCAGATTACTAGGTAAGCGCCCCCATACCCTCCGTGGCCCCAAAGCATGGGGCCACATGTATGGAGGCCCCTAGGGGCGGATGGGTGAACATCTGCCCCCAGGGGTGGGGGAAAAAACATCATAAAATGAAGCATGCGAAGGGGGGAGGGAGGGAGGAGGGTGGGGACCCCTAGACACCAGGGATTTTTTTGTGGAGGTTCCAACGACACCCTTTTTGTAAGCACTGCTGCTCCCGGATCGGGCACAGGGCGCTCGATCCGGGGGCAGCAATGGCACTAGAGAACAGGGATGTCTTTTGAAAGTGGGGGGAGGGGGCTACTTACTAGGTAAGTGGCCAACTCCACCACCGAGGCCCCAAAGCATGGGGCCACATGTATGGAGACCCCTGGGGGCGGATGAGTGACCTTCTGCCCCTAGTGGTGGGGGGCAAACAATAAATAAATACATATCATGGCTGGTGTTGGGGGGAGTGCCCCCCACTGGACAACCAGCAATTATTTATTATGGAAAGGGGTTGCCCCCCCCACCCAAAATGGACTTGGGGTCATGTTATGCAGCCCTCCCTGGAGACAGTTATCTGCTCTTAGGAAGGGGCATGTAACCCCAGGGAGGGCTGCATGAGAACCCCCCCTCTTATCTGCCCCCAGGGAGGGTTGAATGAGATGCCCCCTCCTGCATCTGGTGGGGGGAGAGGGTCAACCCCCAATACATTAGATAATTACCTGGCGGTGTAGGGGGCCCCTCAGCCCCCACTAAAGGACAGCCTGCCATTTTGAATTATTTTCTTTGTTTACTAAACTTGCCTTGGTGCAGAGGGGCACATTGGTGTGCCAATCTGGTGCTAGGGTGCCCAAACCTTACTGCCCCACCCACTGGGGGGCTTGTCCCACAATTTCTGGGGGCCCTCTCCTCCCCACCTCAAATGGAGGGGGAGTGTACCTAACGCAGCCGTTTGTAGGAGGCCCAAGGAGGCCTGCATGAGGTGCCCCCGCCACCCATTTGGGGTTAGGGGGAAAAGGGCCACCAACAATTGGGGGACAGGCCCCCCAGTGGGTGGGGCAGTAAGGTTTGGGCACCCTGGGGCCAGATTGGCACACCAATGTGCCCATCTGCGCCAAGGGGAGTTAGGTTACCAAAGGAAAAAAGTGAAAATGGTGGAACGCATTTTAGGGGGGCTTTGGGGCACCCCAAAGGGACTGGGAATTTTCTAATGGGATGGGCGGTGACCCCCACCCACAATGGAGTCGGGGTCATGTAATGCAGCCCTCCCTGGAACCAGATATCTGCTCCTAGGAAGGGACGCCTGAGCCCAGGGAGGAGTACAGGACAGCCCCTCCTTTTCTTCCCCCAGGGAGGGCTACATGAGATGTGCCGCCCTTCCAATTGGGGTCGGGGTGGAGAGGTGCACCGTGTTTCGGTGAGTGGACAGAGGGAAATGTCTCTGAAATTGGCTGGAACTAAAGACCATTCTCAGACATTTCGCTCTGGCCACCCACCGAAACACACCACCAACACATGGCCTACCTTCCCGTTCCTTTACAGCCACGGATCGACAAACCCTGAAGAGACTCTTAGATAATAAAGATATTATATTCAAACCAGCCGACAAGGGAGGGGCTCTAGTTCTAATGGATAAAATCAAATACATCGGGCAAGTGGAGCGACAACTTGCGGATCAGGATACCTATAAAGAAATCAATCACAATCCAACGGAGGAATTGATGAAGCTGATCAAACAAGTACTTGATGAGGCAGAAGACAGAGAGGTTATCTCTGAAAAAACTCGCAAATTTCTGGAAAAAACACATCCCATCACACCAGTGATATACATTCTTCCCAAGATTCACAAGAGATTACTAGACCCACCAGGGAGACCGATTATAGCAGCCACAGACAGTTTACTGGAACCACTGGCTAAATATCTGGACAAGATTCTGCAACCCCTTATACAAGAAACCCTGACGTACATAAAGGAAACCACACACTTCCTCCAGAAACTTAAGGAAGTACTCTTTGTAGATGGAAGAGATACCCTATTTACGATGGATGTCACCTCGCTCTATACCAATATAGTACATGATGCGGGACTTGAGGCAGTCGAATGGCTCCTTTTGAGGTCGGACGACTGTCAAGGGGACAAGATATTTGTCCTGACACTGCTGAAATTAGTTCTCATGAATAATTTTTTCAGATTTGAAGATAGGTACTATTTACAACTTTCAGGTACCAGCATGGGGGCGGCCATGGCCCCTGCTTATGCCAATACATATATGTATTATCTGGAAAATGAATATGTTCTCACCTCAGCAAGATGGCTGCGCCACCTCACTATCTTTGTAAGACCTCTGTGCATTCAACGGGTATCCTCTTTTTGGAAATGCATGGGGTTCCCTGTTTTCCTTGGTGGCTTGGACACCTTAGGCCCATATCTGTATGGTGTGCCCGTCTGGAAAAATTGTGAAATTCAGCTGTCGGACCAGAATTGGGGTTAGGGGTATTTTAGGCTTTCCATTTGGCACCCAGGTAGGTGCACCCACACATGTGAGGTACCGTTTTCATCGGGACACCTGTGGGAACATGGGACGGTATGACATTTGATGTGTTTGTTTGGTTTTCATAACGTTTCGACCCATTTGCTGGTGCCCTTTGTCACACAACCCTTTAATTTCCCAAATCAGCCCTACATTTAGTCGTTGCTTTAGGCACCATACACTTTTGTAACCTGCACAAGTCACCTACCCTTGAAAAGGTCTGCCTGTGCTCTTTCAAGAAATGTATGCTTGCCGTTCCTCACCACATTGGTTTTCCTGATTTACACATGCTAAGTAAGTCTGTTCAGGCCGTAAGCATACAACTCCTGTGTACCATGGCTCAGTGTTTGGCTTGTGGTATTGCTTGTTTTGTGAAACACTACAAATAATGTGTGCTTTCCTAACTGCAAGAGTCGGGGGAATGTAGCGGAGCATTGTTTTTCTCAAAATTCATAGAAGCCATTGCCGTACCAAGCCAACCACGTCCACCACATACCTTTTTTTTCGGTCATTTTCCTGCTTTTCCACCAAACTATGGCATTTTCCCCTACCTAGTTGTTGCCCGACCTGTGCAAATCACCCATTCCTAAACTTGGAATTTTGTCTACTTTTCAGAAATGTATGCCTTTCTGTCCTCCAATTCGGCTTTCTTACCCTTTTCATCCATTCCGTCCATGCATGTCCAATTGGCAAAAATGCCCAAAATTGCCTACCTCTCACAAAATGATTGATAACCACATCAAAATATATATTTTTTTGTTTTTGTTTCCACTCAACCTGTTCCTGAAAGCCAGGAAATTGGGGAACTCAGCACAGCAAACCATTTGTTCCTAGCACTTACAAGGAAAAAACCACAGGCTTTTTTGTACATCGTTTTATTGGCATTTCCTGAAAAAACACAAAATGTTCACACTTTTTGGTTATTTTCTCTCACCCCCCTACAGCAACCTAGGATTCCTGGGTGGCGTTACAACCGCCTACATGTGCGAAAAAGAGGGGCCAAATTTGTTCGAGATATCTCATGTAACAAAAAAGTTACAAGGCATTGAATGGCGACATGCCAAAAGCACCAAAAAAGGCCTTGGCACTGGGGGGAAAACCCATGGCACTTAAAGGGTTAAACTCTTTGTCCCGCTTGTCCCTTTCTTGAAACATTTTAGCTATCTCTTGCTCAATGGCTTGGAGCTCACCTTCTTTCTCTAGATTCTCTCTTTGTAACGCTTGCATTTCTAAGACAACCTCATCTTTGTCTTGTCTAATGTGGCTTACCAACCCTTTTAGGTGTTTCAACTCTCGCTCACTGTCTTCAAATAGTTTTCTCCTTTGAGACAATTGGGTGTCAAATTCACTGCAGTTTGATTGCATGTCTTTTTGACATAACTCTAGTTCTGCTTTCAACTTTTTCTCCTGTTCATTAGCTCCATCTAATTCGATTTTTAGTCTGCTAATTGGTTTAGCATCATTTTCTTGCATTCGCAGAGACCTATTTAAAATGAAGCACGTTTTTGCACAGAGCCGTATCAAACAGTCTCTCTCAGAATTTTTGGCAGCACCATTAAATAATCTCAGAAGAAAGACCTGAATTATGCTGCCCTCTTCAAAAATGCTGTCCAGTGTTTTTTTCTAAACATCCCCATACAGGCGGTCGTGCCACTGTATGGCATTATCTGATGACCATATTCCATGTGCATATCATTTTGCCTCAAGTATTTCACCAATTCTGGGAATGTGGCTTCAATTTGAGACATTATGGACGTCAATTTCCAGCGTTACACTAATCTCACAAAATTAGTTCCCTTTAATGCACGTATGGCGGCGTGGGACACACTTGCCAAGCCCAGTAATTGCACTACCATCTGTTCCCACAGGACCAACGCACCATATTCTGTAGGATATTTTGCCTTTGGGAAAAATTTCAGATTTGGTGGTAATTCAGAACCGTGGTATTTTGGTGGTAAATTAGCCTTACCGTTATTGGTAGTTCAGTATCACCCTACTTTGGTAATAGTCTAGCACTATCTCATTTTGGTGGTAATTCAGAGTTATCTCACCTTGGCAGTATTTTAGAGGTATCTTTTTTGTGGTATAGTGGTGAGCATGTCTTTTCTAATACCACCCCATAGTACTACACACTTTCTCTCTTTATTATTATGATAGACCTTGGTCTGACGATAAACAAACCCTGGACTTAGCACACTTTCGGGGAACCCAGTAACATTACATAGAATGTCAGTTATTGCATGTAGCTCATTTACATTCAGTAACCTACGTGCCTTAAAAGACACTGCTTCCTCTCCAACATGCAGAGTGAAGCCCATCCACACACATATAATCTACCTGGCTCATCTGCATATATTTACTATTTGTCCTAACATTGTCCCAGGTGGTAAATGAGGTAACACATTTTACCATAGTGGTATAACACTAGGATCACCCCTTACTTTCCCACTGACACAGTGTTCATCGGAGGCAGAAAATAAAACACAAAAACCAAGCAATAGCCTTGTTCTGTTTTTTTTTTATGCTGTTCTGGTTTGATTACTATTATGTTGCACTAACAGAAAAATAACAACAATACATTTAATGATATCACAGTTACATATTCTTACCAACAGCGAGTAGAGCTTCGTGCCTCTAAAAGATAAAAGGATACAAACACATTGAAACATGGAAAATATTATAAACTTGGTGTGCAGCTCTGTTTACCCAGTGCAGAAATGCATAAAAAAAGGTAAGGCTTTTATTTTCAACCCTAATCTCACTACGCTGTCTGCCAAAAAATACAATGCATATCATTCATTCTCACGCTCCTCATTTTTTAAGACCTAACTCAGCGGAGTAGACAAGGTTTGAATTTCGTGCTGTCGGACCTTATCTGTACGGATCCCACACAGTTCATGGACACAGCCTTTGGAATTTCATTCATTCCGAAGCCAGGACGACACTCTCTCTCTGCCCCGTCTTCAGGCTCTCTTCCAGCAGCACACATCCCACTGTGTGCTGATATGAACCGAAACTCCAACTGACTGACTACACCTCTCTCTCAGCTGCTTAAATCTCCTCTGTCTGTCCATCAATATTAGACCAGCCTCCCCTGATGTGGTTCTGACACCTCCACAACTGCCGACCACGTTAGCCAATCACATTACACGAGCATACATTTAACAAGTTATTTCCTGCGAGGACAATGGAAATTTTCAGCCTGCACAAAGACAACCATTCTGTTTTTTTTTTACCGTGCATCTCCCCATGGAAAAACACAAAATGAAATGAATTTCAAACTGTGCCTACCGAACAGAATTATAAAGTTAATTGGGACAGTTAATTGGTTACTGGCCTTTTATTAGTAAAGTTAGTTGGTTATATATTTCCAATGCAGTTCCACAAAGATAGAAAAACATTCTATTTGTAAATATGCACGTTTCATTTTAAAATGACTCCACATTCTGCTTGGTATTTTTGAAATAACCATCCCTTTGCTGGCAACCATCCATTTACTGGCTTGAATGCTTTTAAAACAACACTCATTTCACTGGTTTGTAGCTGAGAAAAGTTGTCCCTTGGACACATTTAAAAATAGCTGCTTCTAACAGCTGCAAGTAAAATGCCAATTTTTGCTTCCTTTGGAATCTGTACACATGTGCTCTTATTTGCACAGATATATCATGCATAAATATATCCCTACATACCCTTGCACCCTTCTGGAATATTCCACACGCGAGCAGTAGGCAGGCTGGCCCCCCCCAGGTGCTTGTGGGCTGGTCTTGACCATAGCCTCCCACCCAATTAGTCTGACATCCATCATCACTCTTGCAGTCTGCCAGTCAATTAAGCTTTGAACTTAGCCTTGTAAATGTTCTCTGTGCTTGAGAATAAAAGGGAGTATATGCATAGTTTGTCTGCTGGTTTCGGTGTAGCGCGACCCATTGTCTATTTTCATCTGACCATGTGACTGGAGACCACGTTTCCGAGCACTTCGCTGCATTTAATACTATTAAATGATGAACCTCTGACGTCTTCTGTGATTTTTCATCCCACTTCAGACAAGGTTTGTCCTTTTCTCACATTTGTAACTACTGACGAAACACCCAGGCTCACGGTGGCCTCGACTTCTTGGTGCTGTGCCTGCCAAGCCTTTCTTGAAATCTCCTTCGCCATTTAGCTGTATTCCAACTGCACCACACTGAAATCCGGTCTTTTCACAGGGTGTAAGCTCTGCTAAAGTGCATTGTGGAACATCCATATTCCATACATATATACGTTGGCGCATCGCCACAACCTATTCACTATGTAGCCAGCCTTAAAATTACTTTGTCTGCTTGCGTTAATGCGTCTGTACAATTGTAAAATGGCTTTGCATTTTCTTCATTTCTGTAGCATGAGCATCTTAACCTCGAGCCCAAAATGTTGCTCATCTTTAACACCTCCTCTTCAGATCTCATAGAATATTTATGTTCTCTAGCCTCTGCATCTTTTCTGGGTGCGTCAGCTCTGCTTTTCATGATGTCACCAGTCTTCTTTCCTACTTATTTTCACTCTTATTCTGGGGCTTTGTCCAAAAGGCCATCATATCTTTGTGAATGCATATAGGGTTTCCTCAATGGATACCTTGTTTCCAGAAACTTCTGCGGTACAGGCATTCTCACTGGTAGTGCATGTGTCTTACATTCTGGCTCCCAGCATATAGACAACATGGGTGCACAGCTTTTGGTGGGGGTACTTGGCTCCTTCTCTACACATCACTCCCAGCAAGGTCCAGGATGGGGGAGAGAGAGGTCTCTCTGACAACTTGATGTTCCATCTCACCAGCTGCTGTTGGGCAGCACCCCAATCGACTTCAAGCATGTCTTTACAATGGTCCCATCATTTCTATCAGGAGTTGACCAGCTCAAAGGGACACAGTGTGGGTAAGCTTGCTGCCTCATCAGCTCTTCAAGGAAGAACATATTAAGCTCTCGAAAACAGATATGACATGTACTCCCTCCAGTTTAGAACAATTGAAGACAGCTGTGAATGGTAGTGTGGAATGGTAGAAGAAGGATCTGTTTACTTGACTAATACCCAATCCCCTCACATTCATTCAGACAAGCACAGTATCAGATGCATATATACAAGTCAAAGCTTTTAGCAAGGCATCAACCTACCAACTGGCACATAGTGTGATAGTAGAAAGAGTGTTTATTTACCATACAGTATTTGTCATTAACATTTGTGATATCAGCCAACACTTTATGCACCCTTTGCCACGACATGGGACCCTGTCTTTCAGTAAGTGAAAGACATACTTTTTCCTGGTTTGCAACATTGTGTTACTACTGACTTCTGCAATTGTATTCGCTCTCCTCTCTTGCTTCTCCACTCTTTTTGACTGCTTACTCTCTGTTCTCTCCTCCCCTCTCCCTTTTTCCATCTCCTCCCCTCCTCCCCTTACTTTCTTCTATGCACTTACTCTATCAGAATTGTCCCTAGACCTACTATGATAGCAACCTCGTCTGTCGCTCCCCTATCCCCTTACTGTTGCCCCCCCCTCCCTCCAGCACTATCTGAAACGTTGTCAGGCCTAGTACGATAGTCACTTGTTTTATTCCTCCCCTCCCTTTCTGCACCCCTCTCCCTCACCTTTTGTTTTCCTCCGGCTCTACCAGAAATGTCGTCAGGCCTAGTACGGTAGTCACCTGTCTGTTTCCATTTCCTTCCCACTCTCCCCCTCCCTTCCTTATCTATGGCTTAGCACTTGCACTATCTGAAATGTCGTCAGGCCGAGTACGATAGTTAATTTGGTGTCCAGTCAACTCGTCGAAAAAAAACTGGTCGACTGCAATTTGGTCGACGCAATTTGGTCGAAAACCATTTCGTCGAAAACATTTTTTTATTTATATATTTATTTTTTGGGTTTTCGTTTTGTTAAAAAATGGGTTTTTAGAGAAAAAAAGGGGGTTGGGGGGGGGACCCCCCCCAAAAAAAAAAAAAAGGGTTAAAATAGAAAAAAAAAAATTTCGACGAAATGGTTTTCGACCAATTTGATTCGACCATTTGTCTGGTCGACCAATTTTTTTCGACGAATTGACTGGCAACCGTTAATTTCACATCCTTACTGTTCATGGCCTGTAAGAATGTCGTTGTATTTTTCCTTGTTCCCTTCCTTGCCTTGAAGCGCTTTGAAACGCATTGTGTATAGGCGCTATATAAATAAACTATCACATCACTATCACAGTGACCTCTAGGGAATGGATTTCTTTTTTCTCATTGCTAATGGGACTAAAGACAAACTAATAGCACATCTCTACTCACTGTAGGACATGGCACTAGAGATCCTCTGCAGGGTGTGACACTCCCTTTGTAAGATCGTACAGATGTCAAAGTCACAGCATTCATTCTCAGGCTTACATGTTTGAGAGCTTGTCTCCGAAAATGGGAAAGCCAGGGAGCCTCTTATCCCCAATTCTCTTTTTTGCAGTGCCCTGCAATTAAAGCAACTATTTCATTTTCAACGAGTTTGCATCCAAACAATACTAATAATTTCTTTACTCCAGCTCTTTGTGATTATCCTAGGTAAAGTTGGTGCAGCATTCAGCACCACAGCTTGGTAGCAGAACCGATGTGCCGCCACTTTTACAACAATGATGAATAATTTCAGATAGTTCATCCAAGGATCAAAGTGCCCAATTCAGGAACCCCTTGATGTCCAATGGCATTGTGTTACAAACAGTATGATTGACTTTGATTGAAAAGTGTGGATTAAAACTAAATACTAATAATTAACTATAACATACCTTTTCATTTCTGGAAGGAATTAGCCTCACGGCGTGGAAGTCGAAAGTTATATATTTGTGTGTTTGCATACTTAAGATGGTGCTGTACACCTGGTTGCACTGGGGGAGCAATATGTATCATTTTTTATGCATGTTCAATTCATTTGTTTAGGTTTGTTAAGCATGCAAATAAACTGATTAAAGGGGTAGGTCACTCAAAAATGTTATTGCTTAAAAAGATTGCCCATAATGAAAAATATATATAAAACCTATTTTTACAAAAAGTTCCAATGTAACGTTTTCGGGAAATGAGCCTCAAAGTCAGGATTTTCAATTACTAGGAGACATCCATGTTGTGAAATTAGCTAGTGTCCTGTGTTCATGTTAACTCTGCTCGCGCGGCACTAATCAAGCAAAAGCCCCCTAGTGGGAACTTTTGTTTATTGCTGCCGGAGAGTAGAGAATGCTGGCAGGCTGCAGCTGGAGGCTTGTGCCTGTGCTCCTGGTGAGTGACCCCCCCCGCCCCTTAATTTCAATTTATATTTACTCCAGCTCCACAGAAACTTAAAACGAAAGTACTGTTAATTATAAATACTCCATCACTCGCCGGGATCGGTGAGTATTCATAATTGCAGTGACTTTCACTTTTAGTTTCCTGGGCTTCCCCTTAAATGAAATCATCAGCAATTATAAATACTCTGCCGGCTGCTGGTGGAGTATTCATAATTGGCGTGACTTTCATTTTAAGTTTTCTGCCCTGGAAACTTAAAATGAAATTCAGGGCAATTCTAAATACTCTGGCCGCTGCAATTCTATATTAATGAAGTTCAATAACATAGGATTGCAATAGCCACCGGCTGCCGCAATATTGGGTCGCCTGACAGTATTCTCCACTCTCCGGCAGCAATAATCAAAAGTTCCCAGTTCGGGGGCTTTTGCTCGATTAGTGCCGCGAGAGCCCAGTTAACAGAAAATGAGGAGGCTGCCTAAAAGGGACAAAAGGGATGCCTCCTAGTGCAAACTTTGAGGCTCATTTCTTGAAAATGTTACACATATTTTTAATTCTGGCCAATCTTTTTAAATTATATTTTTGAGTGAATTACCCCTTTAATGCTCTGTGCATACAGGAGTTTTATTTAAACTCTTCTCGTCATTGAACAGAACTGGTAAGAAACAAATATGTGGTCCAGATAGGGGTGCCACCATTTGGATCTTGCCATGGCTTACGAACCTCCTGTACCTGCCCCGACTTGCTGCAGACCACGCACTCTAGCTATGACAATACAAAAGAAGGCAACGGGCACTTGCTGCAGCAGCCAGGATTGGACCTTTAACAAGTGGCTTGATATGAAACAATCTAGTATGGCATATTGCCTATATGAGTTGGGAGGACCCTCCACTCAATTGATTCATCTTTGGATAATTCTTGAAGTATTCACCTGTAGCTATGTTAGAAGTACAGTCTGCTCCAAGGTCCTCTGCCATAGTGGTAAAGATGGAGAGCTTCAAGGAAGAGGCAAACCCTTCTCCCTAGCCATCCCAATGAAATATTTGGGGTGACTGCTGTGCACCAAGCCTTCCTGCTGCCTGAACATGGCGATCAGAATCCTGCTCACTGGAGGTAAACTATCTATGCAGGTGCTCTATGGAAACCTTCCTGGCAAGGAAGTGAGGAACACAGGACTCTTCTTGCCTATAAAGACCCTGAACTGGATCTCACCGCAACGCAGAAGCTCAGCAGCAGCTCAAAGTCTGTCCCCTGCCTCGAGATGTCCACCATTCACAACTCACTTCGAGCTGCTACAGTACCTACTTTGCTGCCCTGCTTTAAGTGCTTTGATCCATTCATCTTCTTTTCAAACCAGCTTGACGACTGACTCCATCCATTGAATCTGATAATCCTCACTCGTCTCAACCACTGGCTTACACCATGAAAGCAACAAACTTGACGCCTCGAGACCGCTGACACGATCCATTGGAAGCATTGTCACAACCCCACTTAAACATCGACTTAACCTGATGGAAGCCATCAACGCGACCCTTCTCAAACACAGACTCGATCCACTGGGAAGTTGCACTCCGAATGGTATTGATGCCGACTCACCATTGGGAAGTACCGTCTTGACACCAGATCAGCTACAATAAAGCACTTAAAAGCCTGGCTCGATCCTTATGAATGCCAACAAGACATACACGGTATGCGCAGTGGTCATGTCCCCTTGCCCCACCTTAAAGGGGCTTAGTAACTTGCAAGCCTCCTTCCCTATCTTTTTAAAGACATCTTCAATAACGCTGGCAATTACTGCAGGCATCTTTGCCTGAGCACCTCTGTCTACAACCCAAGAGTAACCCTTAATGCTAAAGACTGCTTTCTCTTTGTTTTCCTTACACAGGGTGGTTCATTAGTGCTTTTATTAGTCGAGTGCATTTTTGCCAGCTTAATTAAAGATGGTAATTTTTAGAGAACCTTTGTTGCACATTCTATTTTGGTACCAAGGTTCTAAAGTTGTATGATGCTTCTGTGCCAACTCACACCCCTCCTGAAGAATTTAGCCTGCCATTTGGCTGCGCTATTCTAAGAGGAGACGGAGGTACACTTGTAGCCTGTGTCTGTTGTACATTTATAGTTGGGATCATTGCTGGGTTAGTCATCCCAGTACTCCTGCAGAGTAGTAGACAAATGTGCTCTTCCAACCCCAGTTCTTTAATAACCAGCTTGAGCTTTGCAGCTAACACACCATGTCAAAAGGCACACATTATTATTGCTGCACAGTGCATTGCAAATTATTCTGGGGCACTGTGTGCTGGGGCAGCCCTGCAGGTGTCAGGCGCTTTTAGGGCACCAATAAATGTTTGCACCCAAGGTCTTGGAGCTCAATAAAGCAAGCATACAGAATGTTAATATTCATGACTCGTGTACCAGTGCGAAGCCACATGAACACACAAACAGTACTGTAACTGATATCAAGGTCTTCCAATTCTGATAGAAAAGAAAAGGCAGCAGTGCAAATGGGAACAATGCAAACCACAGTATTAAACCTCCATGACAACCCCTTCCACAGCCCATAATGTAGAAAAGGAGCAGAACCTGTACCAGCTAATACTGTACTATAATAGGGGAACCGATACACGGTACAACAGAGTAACTAACACATCTTTTTACTCTAGGCTTGGCCTGTTGGGGGCAGTGGGGGTTGTCCTGAAGCCATTTGCTCTCCATTTAGTCATTGGAGCCATCAACAGATTGGGTATTATAAATACTTTGTTCAGACTTACACTTGCAGGAATTATGGCAATTTATCATCCCTCCCCTGGTTTTAAGTGGTACCAGGACAACTGTCACATTAGCTCATGTTCTATCAAGCAAATTCCTATCGTTTCTCTGTTTGAAGTGCTACTATGCTATAAAGGGCTGACGTGCAATGCAGTGCAAAATACTCCTGATGGATGGCCAGAAAACTGCAGTTCTCAGTCAATCTGGCGTGAACAATGAGGGAGGGGAGCTATACTCATGCCGTGGGGGGTGACTAGAGGCTTCCCCGTGAAGGGCAACCTCCCTGAGGTAGAGTTCCCATTCATCCATTCCCACCCCACTCCCCTGTCTCTTGCACTTCTTGTTACTGCACTTGCAAGCACCGAATCACACAAGGCCTAGTAGTACCATCATTGTTGTTTTTCATCCCTGTTCCCCTCCATTTTGTCTTGTGGCACCTTGAAACACCATTTGCTGTATAGGCGCTTTATAAATACCCAATAAATAAATAAGTCCATGATTCTTGGTTACACTGATGATAGTGACATTGGAAATATGAATGATAGTCAAACTAATTTATAATAATGCAAAACCGATTGCGTAGACCGGTGATATTGGAACCTGATAGGCTTGTTACTGTATCTCTTAGTAAAGGCTTCAAAACAGGTGCTAAAGCAACTTCATGTAGGCCTAAACCTGCTCAACTCAACTGTCCAAGATGTTCCAATGTTTTAATAAATTTAAATGAAAGAATAGTGTCACGTTGTGTATCAGAGATAAATAGGGGCCTAACTAGTGGCAAGATCTATGTTTTGGACGAGAAAAAAAAGATATTTAGAAAGTAGAACTGGCAGGGTCGGACTGGGGCATACAATTAATTGTATGGGGCACCAATGAAAAACTGGCCCATAGATACAAATGACAATTCATTCCTTTTGTGACAGACTGAGTAGTACCCAAGGGGGAGGTTTTCGATCAAATGTGATGCAAATTGTGCATTTTAAAGAATATTTATTCAGTAACCCTGGTCAAAACTACTAGCTGCATAGTGAAGTAACTCATCAAAATGGCCCACATGGCCCAAAAATGTGGCCCACTTTGCCCAAATAATCTGGCTCATTCTAGCATTTTGTGTTTTTGGTTCGGCCATTGCCATATTCCCCTATAGGCCAGTCTGAGCCTGTTAACTGACATTTGGGAATGTGTGAAAATGGGTGCTTCTCATTTTATGCTATGTTAGGGAGGTTTTTTTTAATTGTGAAAAATCCCCACCATCGTGGTTTGACTGTTTTGATGGCATGTCGTAATCTATGTTTCTGAAAATTCATTGTCTACTTTCTTTATTAATTTAAGTTTGTAGTTTTACTCTGTTCTTGTAAACCTTATTTATGACTTGTTTGAATAAGTTTAATTTAAACCAGATACAATAAAAAAAAGAATTTTAAAAAAAAGATGGCGTGTCCCAAATGTTGGTGTATTGTGCCCCTACCAGGGGTATGCAGATGGGGGTTTCTGAAGGGAAAAGAGGTAAGAAGGTGTGAAGCGGGTACAGGGTTAGCGAACAGGGAGATATTTGGGATACAGATACGCTGGGGTGAGGGCAAGGGTAAAATTGTGGGATTTTGGGTGAATGCGGATCCAACAGATAGAAGTCAGTAGCAGTGTGAAATGTTTCATGTTAAAATGACCCCAACCATACAGCACACTGGCTTCACAGAATGTAAAAAATAGGTTTACTTGGAAGATGTTCTGATTTCACTATTCATAACCCAGTGGCATAACACAAGGTCTGGGGGCCCCCCTGCAAGCCATGCTGAAGGGGCCCCCCAACTCGGCAAAAAATCACGAGTAGCGCCATACTCTGGGCGGTCCTAGATTACCACGCTTGCGCAATACGCACAAGCGTGTTGCTGAAGGGGTATGCCACACACTACACTAGGAGAAAGATATAAATATGTGTTTTAATGCAATATACAGCACACTTTCTGAGAAAAATTGGCTAAAAAGCCACAGTGTTTGCTATTGTTGTGTAGGGTAACAGCAATCCAATACATGCAACACCAACAGTGCACATGAACATGAATGCTTTGCTTTTAAAAATGCCATTCCACAATGAAAACATGTCCAACTGGCTGCACAATGTAGACCAGTGTCGACACATAATAACATTGCATTAAAGCATGCCAGGCCACATTAAGACATGCCTAGACTGGTTGTACCAAAATGCCAGTTGAAGCGATAAGACTCATCAAGAAGAGAGCACACATTCAAGCTTGCGTCTCTGCGGCCTCTAATAACACAGCCAAACTCTTTAAAATCTGCAAGGAACTGTACAGCTTTGGCCTCTCGCTTCTCCCCTAAAACTCAGGACATCCTGTCCACTATCTCCTCTTCCTCTCCCTCTTCCTCTCTCGGCCCCCTCTGGGCATCTCTCCCTCTCCTCCTCCTTTCTCCTCTTTCTCCCTAACACCTGACGAGGTTTCTAGACAAGTCCCATCTATAGAAGTGTCGGCGAAACAGGTGCTCGCCTGCTCCTCCAGAACCATTAAGGACCACATTGACACCCTTGATCCAGCCTTTGCCGGTTTCTGTAATCATTCTTTTGCCACTGGAACGTTCCCCTCTCCCAAACTCTTGGAAAAGCTGGACAACTGCCAGCTTACTCTCCACACTGAATCTGTTGGTTGTCTCCATGACCATCAGTCTGGCTTAAGAGCTGCCAGAGGCACGGAAACTGCTCTCCTGAACACCTGTGAAGATCTGATCTCTAACTTTGATTCCAGCATTCCTTCTGTCCTCATCATCCTGGATCTTTCCTCTTGCTTTCGACACGGTCAACCACGCCATCCTGATCAATTAACCATGTGAGAACCTGGGCATCATGGATCAGGCCCTGGAGTGGCTGACCTCCTTCCTCTGGGACCACCCCTCCCAGGTCCAACTTGGTCACATTCACTCCGCCACCTCTCTCTCTACATGTAGCGTTCTCCAGGGCTCTATCCTCTCACCCTGGTTTTTCAACCTCTACTTGGCCCCTTTGACCCACCTGATCTGTACCTTCTCCTCTAACTTAGTGTTATGCGGATGACACTCAGGGTGGACTACTGCAACAGCCACTTTCTCAAAATGCCTTCCTCTACTCTCCGCCCTCTGCAACTAATCCAGAACAGGACTGTGAGACTTATCCTTGGCCTCAAGCCCAGGGACTGTATCTCTCCAGCCATGAAATCCCTCAACTAAGTGGCTGCAAAGATCAAGTTCAAGACCCTTTTCATTGCCCACAAGGCTTTCTGGGCCTGCGATCTGCACTACATCCAACGCTATCTTCCAACATTCCTTCTCGAGCCCGAGAGTGGGGGGTGGGTAGATCCCAAACTTGAGCCGGACAACCTGAAGCTCCGCAAGCAGCTCAAAACGTTCCTCTTCTCCTCTCTCTCCCTCCCCTGCTGACCTACCTGTCCGCTGTACCAACTGGTTGCTTGGCTACTCTCTGTCTCACTGAGTCCAGGCTCTTTCTTGATAAGTCACCCTATCACTGCCTCCAGGCCTACCATGCAGTTAGGGGCTGTAACTGTAACCCTACAGTCCCTTGTTCTCCTTGCACTACCCAGAGCCGTGCTGCCCTTGCGTCTCTTACCCAGAGCATTGCTGCCCTGTTTTCCCCTCCCCTCTCCCTCGCACTTCCACCCTCCCCTTCCCTTTGCACTTCTCGTTCTCGTACTTGCACGACCTGAATGACACAAGGCTTAGTAAAATCATTTGTCTTGTCCTCCCTCAGTTTTCCTTCCCTTATCTTGTCGTGCCTAAAACACTTGTGTACAGGAGCGTTATATATGACTTATCATATCATAACATATCATTTTAACACAGATGCCCAGAAAAATATACAGTGCTGCAGTAAGAAACGGCTAGACTGGCAGAACCCAAATGCATAGTGCCTCATACACAAGTACTGCCTCATACACCAGTACTGGGATGAGGAAGAATAGGGTGAGGTGTAAAGAAGATTACCAATAATTAATCAAGGCATTAAACACAAGTAGTGGTGCAACACCATTGAACTGACTGAGCTTCAGCCCTCCCCTCAACCCCCACTGAAATTGCAGGCTATGTTGGCTTGACCTGGATAACCTACAGAGCAGTTGCCGGACAGAAAAGGACACAGATGTTGAACGGCACCTGGGTTTTGCCGTTAACAAGGGCCCAGCCCAGCAATTACTAATGTACAGCATTTCACTGTTAGTACCTGCATTCAAATGCCAAATTTTTTAAGCAATTGAAATTGTGATGTGGGTTTAGTACTTGCATGCCAGGGGAGTGATTGGAAGGGTAGAGAGGAAACAGGAGACCAGTAATTCTCACAGCAGCCCCTAAGTGGGTGCTTACAGACCTAAGGGAGAGACTTAACTGCTTGTAACATCGAAGCTGCACTAGAATAGTCTCATTAAAATGCGTAAAGAAGTTAGATGCCCCCACACAAATAAGTTTTCTCCTCCCCACCACACGTGAAGTTAGCGACTCTCCCAACATTTGAAGGGTTATCCCCCCTGAAATGTAGGTTTTGTTGCGCCCCTGAACACAAGCACACACCATTCACCATATATACACACGCACACCCAGCCATCCATATATTTAAGAATGCACTCTTTCGCCATACAGGCACACCCAGGCAGCCACCCATACATTTGTGTGCACCCTTTCAACATACCCTCACACAGTCACCTATACATTTAAGTGTGGACACTTTCACCATACAGGCACACCCAGGCAGCCACCCATACATTTAAGTGTACATCCTTTCCCCGTACACACACACACACACACACACACACACACACACACACACACACACACGCGCATAACCAGCCACCCATACATTTGTGTGCACTCTTTCACCATACACCTACACGCGCACACGTCATTGGTTGAGGGGTGCGATAATAGTTCAAAAATTAAATTGGGCCTCTTTAGGACTCTGGCAGTGATGGTATGAATGGTGGCGGTAAGCCACCTGCACCGTTCATACCGTCCCGCCGCATTACGAGTTCTGCTCGCTGGTTTCTGACAGCCCGCCAGGTCTTACCTGCCGGGCTGTGCGGCACCAGCAAGCATAACTCGGAATTGCCCCGGCACCGTTAACAACGGTACCGGCGCAACCATGCTCCCCACCGCCATTCTGCCCCATGGGGCAGAATGGGGATCGGGAGCCCGGCAATTCTGCCACCCGCGAATGGGCAATTACCGGCCCATTCATCTCGTAATGGGCCAGTTATTGCCCAATCGCAGGAGGCGGTGCCGGTACAGGCACGGCTACCACCATGCTCGTAATGAGGCCCATTGTTTCTTTTTGAAGTCACTCTGACTTTTTGAAGTCATAGGGCTTCCCCACCCCATGACATGGAGGCCTCCAGCCTAGGGTCTTCATGTCATGGGGTGGGGGTAGCCACCAGACTTTTTGTATTCACTTTGCCTTCATAAAGAAATTATTTCTGTTACAGAAATCATTTCTTTAGAAATGCAGAATGAATTCAAAAAGAAAATGAAAAAAAAAGGGTGAAAAAAAAACCTTTTTTTTTTCTCCAAGTGGGGCCCCCTTCCAGAACATGTGGTCGCGGGAGGGTGCGGGGCCCCTGTTACGCCAGTGTCATAACCTTTGATACAGGTGTGTGCTCTACTGCCTTAGCAATCATGGACAGCTGTGCATCATGGATGACACCGTGAAGACAACCCTGGTGGGCCGGAAGTACTGCGCGTGATGCGTCACTCCAATATACTCTGACTGAGATTTATTTTTCTATCATCATAGAATTAAATGGAATCCTTCATTATTTAGATAATTGTGAAAAACGATAATTGTCATATATGCATCTACATAGTGTGCATGTTAATTCATAAAATAAGTATTTTTGTAGAGAAACATCGAGTTCATTCTATATATTTATGAAAAGTTGAGCGCAAAATAATCCTTCAACCTTTTTATTGGAATAATAATCATTCAACCTTTTTCTTGGAATAATTCATGAAACTATAAATAGGAGGATTTTAAAACATCCCTATACGTTAGAAAAACGCAATTCTACCTAAACATTTTGCGCATGAATGAGCAGGTTAGACAACGTTTTGGAATCTACAGTTGCGAAATGTTGTATGACAACCAACAAAAAACTGGCCCTCCGGCCTGATCTTTCTAGAAGGTGCTTTTGACGTAAAATGATACGGTGAGGGGCAAGGGTCAAGTTCCATGGCAGATTCTGAAACCGGTTCTTTGCTCCTTGCCGAAGACTAGCTGCGAGATCCCTGTGCCGGAGAAGTGGAAAGTTACAGGCATGCCTGAGCCATCCGACACTACCAGGGGTCACTCCCAGAGCACCGGCGGGCCCCTCACCAGGGAGCACATGCCACGGCGTGCTGGGCTGGAAACACCACACGGGCCGTTGCTACATAAACGCAGGAAGTGGATATCTTGTAGGCAATTTAAAAAAAAATACGAATTCGGTCACACCATAAAATGTTTAAAGGTCAATAAAACAGGCAATACATTGGGAAATATTTTCAATATATTTTACAAGAGTTAATGTAATGTAAAAATGGGTATCTACAACATTATGCAAATAATAATCGCAAAGTCAACACAGACTTAGGAGGAGTGCAATGGTGCTAAAGGTTTATAAGACTAAGAAAAACGGTGCTTTTAGGACAATGGGTGGGTACACACGCAGAACTATGGGTATGCTGTATTGTGTTGCACGTCATATATGGTTCTAATGACCGGTATCAGGAAGGATGTCATTCCCAAATCCTCATGGGCGCCAATTATTTTATAACTTATTAAGCACATAAAAATTGGCTTAATGATATTAAACCTGGGCATCGCTTCTTCTGTGATAAAAGAATATGGTCCATTGACCCTGTCCAAGTGAAATATGAGGGAAAAATAAAGATATTTAGGCAGTGCTGGTTCTACAGTAAAGCCAATCAAAGTAGCCGCCTTTGGGTCCTAATCATATCAAATTAGTGCCTTGATACCTTTGGGTTTAGTGCGCGATACAAATGTAAAAATAAATGCAATACATAAATCTGCTCCCATTGAATTTAAGGGATGGCACTTGAGTGCTGGCGGGGTCAAATGCAAATACTGCACACAAAAAAGAAAGGCATCCAGTGCAATAGCAATGGCTTCAACTTCTGTCAGAGAGAAGGGTGCTACTATAGCACATTTCAAGGGTATCAGGTAGTAATATCCCCACCAATAATATCGCCATATATATGGTTGTGGGGTAAGTCCATGGGCGATATTATTAGTGGGGATAATTTACGGGGTTATTGGGATCAGGGATTGCAGGGGTGTCCCCACTCTATTAAAACAATTATGTGGGCTGCGGGGGTGTCCCCCGCAGGTTCCATGGCTTAATAGTGCTGCTCAAATATGGCGATATTCTTGTATGTCGATATTTTTGCAGGGATATTAACACATGGAACCATTACAAGTAGCGGGGCATTCCAACGAGATGAAAGGAGCGACCAAAGTCTGTCTTCCGTTTAAAAAGAGGAGTGTAGACCAGGCAGAGTCCTTGGATTCCTAGCCGATGAGTACCAAGAGATCATGTCTATCAAATAGACCAGGGATTTGCCAAAAAATAATACTATGTACAAGAGTGAATGCCTTCAACATAACTCTGGCAGTTACTGGTGGCCAGTGCAACTTCCTTACAATGGGTGAATGAAATATGTGCCCGTCTAGGTGTTTGCTACAATATGTGCAACAGTGTTGAGAAGAATTTGCAGCTGGAAGACTTTTTCGCTGGCGCCCCAAAAAAGCGCATTACAATAATCAAGCCTGGCACCAATAATAGCCTGAATAATGGTGATGCAGTTTTCTTCGGATAAAAACAGATGAATCTGTTTGAGCAGCATTCAATAATAAAACTTTAAGCAAGAGTGTGGGAGCCCCTCCACTGAGAACGAACATGGGTCTAATACCATGTTCTATGCAGTGGTCACAGACTCAGAGCCGCGTAACATACTGCGGCACAGACCCAGGCACAGCAATGTGCTGCCTCCTCTGGTGGATACACTCCTCTGAGGCCCGGGGCCCACCCGCTCCGGACGTGGACGTGGAGTTAGGACCAGGCTGAGAAAGGCGAGGACCGGGCAAAACGGAGTGGATAACAGAATTGAGGCCAGAGAGCGACGTGGGCAATCGCTACTACCCACCTCAACGGTGAGTGTACACACACTCCCTAATCCTGAGCAGTACCTTGGCGAAGGCGCGTATCCACGCCACAACTTACTGCGGCTGAAGCAGTGCAGGGCGGTGGGCATATTTACAGTGCTGAGGTTACACGATACACAGGCACCTTTGGGCTGCCAACCTGCCACTGGATACTGAGAGACACGCAGCCTCCTGACCCCAGGCTCCTCAACCACCCAATTGCTGCAGCAGAAACTGTCACATACGGACAACAAACATACAGTGGCCTCATCGCTGAAGTGAGCAGAGTGGTGACTATCCTTCTCCCATATATCTGGTGCCCTCATCAGCTGCATAAAATTGGGCTCGAACTAAGGAAAGAACATACCGTCCATCCAGAGTGTTCTGACTTGTTCAACAGGGATGGCCCAGACCCAGGCAAGTGTGTGGCTATGGAAAGAACTCCCCCGGCTGCAAAGTGATGCAACGTATTGTCTTAAAAAAGGGATACTTCCAGAGGTCACCTAGGCAATTAGTTGATGCCGATACTTCAGTAACCCAGGCGGGCCCTATGTGAAAAAGAAGGCGGCATAAAGAGCACACAGAACAGATAACCCAGTAGAAGAGCATTAATGAAGAAGGATTAGAAGGGCTGCCACCGATCCCTTCGAACTGTGAGTACAATCATGCTGATAAAAGGGCCTACGCCAGGACTGGACACACTGCATAAGTCAGACAAGCCCTAAAACCCAAGACAGATATATACTGGGACTCCGCTCACCTGTCCTGACACCCCCTGACCCACTGAGATCAAAGAGCTGGATAGACAAGGACCTGACTCGGCAATGAAGGGCTGTATGGGGTGAGACCTGGGGAAATTGTGTAGACTGCCACATCCTTCATCAAGACCTCACCTGAGGTACCTACTAAGACAAAGCCTCTTCCCAACTAGAACTTATGGGAGACCTAGAGGCACAGAAAGAGATTTACGGAGTGGCCAGACCGCCAGATCAGGTTGCAACTGAAACTCCTGTGTAATTCAACACGCCTATAATTACGACCATACTAACACTAAGTACGCTTGCACAAAGGCTTGTTCAAGAGGATCCGAGTGATGATTCATACCAAAGACACACATCTCATCATGGTCAAAGACAAGCCTAAGAAAGTGTCCACTCAAAGCAAAATGGAGCAATATATACCACACCTACAACAAGCACCACCACTGAGCAAACACAACCAGAGGGCATGACAGAAGAGGAAGACACTAACTCCCTGAAAGACGTGATGAACGCCATTGCCAATTCACACACCTCCATGGAAAATAAAATGGACGGAATAAGTGCAGACATATCTCTCCTGTGGCATGACCTGCAGAAATTAACATCTCGTACAGGGGAGGCAGAAAACCGTACATCTGGAGCCGAGGATGGACTCTGTACAATGGGTCAACAAATGTCCAGATTGATGGCACGTCTAAAAAATGCTAGAAGAATGAGTGGATGAAGGAGAGGGTAGGTCACAGCATAACAGCGTCCGCATCCTGGGTCTGCCCGAGAAAACGGAAGGGCCGAATATGGAACTGTTTCTCAAACAATGGCTAACAGACATATTTGTGCCCAAAACATTCTCCAACTTCTTTTCGATCGAACGGGCTCACTGAATGCCGACCGGAAGACCCACACCCGGGGCACCACCACGCACAGTGATTGCTAAATTACTAAATTATAGGGACTGTGACGCCCTGCTCCAGATGGCCCGAGCCAAAGGATCTATTACATATAATGGATCCCGGATCACCTTCTTTCCGAACCACACTAAAGAAGTGCAGAGGGCTAGAGAATCCTTTGACTAACTCAAGAAACATCTGCAAGCACTAAATGTCAAATATGGTCTCTGTTTCCCGCACAACTCCAGATTTACTACAAACAAAGGCACAACAGTGCACTTTACGGATCCTAAAGATGCGTGGAGATGGGCAGAACGGCATCTTGAAGGGGACTGGAGAACGGAAAAGAAAAACAAGAATAATAGACCCCGGCCCGACTCCAAGGACCTACACTGGGCCAGCCATTGCCGGACCAAACGGTAGTGTCTGCCCAATACCTGCAGTCCTGTGCTTTAGTCGTCATCCATGAGAGGTGTTATCCCTCTGGTTCAAAGATGCAATGACAATTGCCACGATTTGAGTCAAACCTGCGTGACCCGGCGAACCCCCCCCCGACACGTGACTGCCTGTACGAGCGAAGTTACCTGTTTGTTATAGCTAGCTGGTAGGTTGTATGTTCTTGTTTGAAGTTGATAGCCGACGGTTCCAGCTATCAACATGGTTTGGGCGACAGATGCTTCAAGTTTGGATGGAGTATGGGGAGGGGGGAAGAGGGTTTCTTAGTGCATTTTGTTTTGATTTTCAAATCCACTACTCACCGTGGTATCCACCTTTTCTACACCGCGAAACGCATATACATGGCATTCTCCCCACACCGCTTCACACATCCATACACAATGGACCTCCGACATTGCAATGACCAATGATACATTAAGATCCCTGAAACTCCTTACATGGAACGTTAATGGCCTGGGTACTGGAAGCAAACAGCTATTGGTTACACAATTCTTCAATAGACACTCCCCTGATGTAGCTCTCCTTACTGAAACACATTTAGCTGGAACGACTTGCAACCTCTTCCGGCGCTCAAACTACCGCACAGCGATACATGCAGGTTTTTCCACCAGTTCTAGGGGGGTTTTGATCATGGTGCACAAAAGAGTAACCATCACATTGTCCCAAGTAGTGCAGGATCCAAGGGGCAGATTTGTAATGTTGCAGGGTGCGCTATGGGGAGAAACAATAGTAATTCTCGCAATATATGCTCCTCCAATGCTCACAACGGAATTGCTTGACGAAATAACGCCCGTAATTGCAACCCACAGATCAGACCTCTGCATTCTTGGTGGAGATTTTAACAACGTGATGGATGTGGGACTAGACCGCACACATCTACGTGGCAGAAATCCCAAGGCGACGACCAGGCTGGCTACCTTTACCTCGGCACTTGGCCTAAGTGATGTGTGGTGCGATCTACACCCTGCAGAGCGAGGATACTCCTATCACTCTGGGATCCACGCCTATCTTTCATGGCTAGAGTACTTCTTTCTTCCAACAATGGACGTGCATAGGGTGGCTAATGCGACCCTACTTCTCTGGGTAATCTCCGACCACTCGCCCCTACTGTTGGAATTGAAAACAAACAGGCCCACCATCGCCCCACCCCGTCCTGGTGACTATTACCTTGGCTTCCTGGAATTTATCGACCACATTCATGATAAAACGACCACTTATTTTGAGCTCAATAGTGGTACGGTAGACAATCCAGTGACCCTATGGGAAGCCTATAAACCGATTCTACATGGAGAGGTGCTCTCCTGGACATCTGCTCCCAATAAATGACACCAACAAAAAATTGTGACAGCAGAGCAGGAGGTAGTGAAGCAAGAGATAGAATACATACCCACAGGAAAACCTAAAACACACCGATCCCTTTTGACAGCCAAAGAACAACTCCATTATACCGCCTTAGATAACGCCAAGCAGGCGCATTCAGAGATGCACACACATATATACGAGATCGGGGACAAGACCGGTAAGATATTGGCCTGGCTGGAACGAAGGCATGCAGGTCACCGGCCAATCAAGGAAATTAAAACAGCATCAAACAAACTATTATACTCTGATCAAGACATTGCAGAGAGCTTTGCGGATTACCATGCAACGCTATATAAATCCCTGGTCGAAACTATTAATGCTACAATCCTAGACGACATCACACTCCCTGAGTTGACCATGACACACAAAACACGTCTAGAAGAAGATACTACAGAGCTGGAAAAAGTAGAAGTCATCTCTCAGCTACAATCGGGGAAAACACTTGGCCCTAACGGCTTCCCAATAGAAATGTGGAAGAAACTGGGAGGGAATACAATGGCCACCCATCTACTTAAGATGTTTCTCCACTGTAGAGAACAGGGGAGCCTATCCCCAGATCTCCGTAAGGCCAGCATAGTGGCCATCCCAAAACAAGGGAAACCCCCAGAGCTATGCAGCTCATACAGACAGATCTCACTGATCAATAGCGAGACCAAAGTCCTGGTGAAGGTGCTCGCGAACAGACTACAAACGGTGATTTCCGCACTGATCCACCCGGACCAGTGTGGATTTATGCCACAAAGATCAACACGCATGAATATCCATAAGTTACACTTGATGTTAGAAAGAGCTCAGACTATCCAAGAACCTCTCGCACTGCTAGCTATGGACTTTGAGAAGGCTTTCGACTCCGTCTTCTGGGGAAGCCTCTGGGAGATTATGCCGCGAATAGGCTTCGGGAAGTCCTTTATGGACTGGGTCCAGCTTCTATACGAATCTCCGACTGCAGAAATTAAGGTTAATGGGTGGCCTTCTCGGACCTTCCAACGAGGGAGAGGGACTCGCCAAGGATGTCCCCTGTCCCCATTGCTCTTTGCATTAATCATTGAACCTTTCGCCATACTACTGCGACACACAAACTCGTTGAGAGGGTTCCAATGGCCAGAAGGCGTGGAAGACAAAGTCTCGCTATACGTGGACGACCTTGTGCTATATAAGTCTGATCCAATCCGATCGTGTCCGGTGGTTACAACAATGCTTGAGCAATACGGGATATTTAGTGGCCTACAGGTAAACTGGCATAAATCCATCCTTTTCCCAATCAAAGGAGCGAACCAGGCTATCGCCCCACATTGCCCATATCACATTGAACATGAAAACATCCGCTACAAGTGACAACTGACCTGTCGGAATATATACACCAAAACCTACACCTGATAGTGGGAAGATTCATAACGGATGTCCGACACTGGGTACTGCTCCCACTGACTCTGCTTGGGAGGGCAGCTCTCTTTAAGATGCTAGTGCTAGTACGCTTTTTATATATCCTTCAAAATGCCCCCCCTCAGAATACCAGATCTAGAATTCTATAAGATAGAGAGCGTTCTCAGGAATTTGTTATGGGGTTGGGGACATCCACGAATAGCATTACAGACACTGCAAAGATCTGTCTGGGAGGGTGGAAATGGGTTGTCGTCCCTCCAGTCGTACTACTGAGTGAGTGAGATGGCAGTGGTTAACGACACTCTACACGGGGATGCCTCACATCCGGGCAGAGATTGCCACACTGCAAGACACGTCCCCACTTAAAAACCTCTACCGGATCCTGAGTAAACCCGCCCCCCCTCCCACAGACAATAGCAGCCCAGACTACACTTATATGGCAAGATGCTCACAAATACATTGGTTGGGACAAGAAAGTGACCCTGGTACAGACACTATGGAAGAACAGTAACCTACCCGAATTGGCTAAACTGTCGATATGGCCAGAATGGATATCGGCAGGAATAGCAACAGTTGGGGATGTAATTGCAGAAGGCAAGCGGATCCCCTTTGAAGATCTAACTAATAGGTTTGGTCTCCCACCTGTAGAACACTATCACTACCTTCAGCTTTCTCACAGAATACATGCATATTTCCCCTTACTCTCCGATATGCCAGAAAGTACACCACTGGAGCAGAACATTGTCTCTGCACACATATCTACCAAAGTCACTTCCACAATGTACAATGTAATAACCTCCTTTGCAACTCCTGAACTCTCTAATCTTAAATCGAAGTGGGAAATAGATGTTGGGCCAATACAACCAGAGGACTGGGTGATGACACAGATGTACCCACGGGAAACTGCGATCTCCTCCAGGCTCAGGCTAATACATCTTAAAATCCTACATAGAGTGTACTATCCCCGGGTTGCATTGTACCGATGGAACCGTGCCACCAGCCCCAACTGCCTTCGCTGTCTGCAAGAGGAAGGCACGTTCTTTCATATCCTGTGGGAGTGTCCAAAGATTCAAAGATACTGGCATCAGTGCTGTAACAAACTACCTAAAGTCTTAGGGACATACGTACCAATGGACCCCAAACTGTTACTATAGGGTATTGGAGAGGTGGGAACCGATACACGTTTCGAGAAGCTATTCCTCTCCACAACCACAGGACTGATCAAACGCAATATAACGAAGTTATGAGGCTCCGGTGATACCCTGCTTTTTGCGCAATGGACAGCGGATGTCAATATATGTATGGCAATGAAGCAGGGAGTATATACAGCTAGGGGTTGTCCTAGGAAAGCGAACAAAATCTGGCAGAAATGGGCAGATGCAGACTGATCCTGTTGTGATACCTCTTACCGAATGATGTAATGTGCAACAATGGAACCGAAATATGACACTTGACATGTGGATTTGTTGTTATGTAATGTAAAATGAATAATTTCTATAAGTTCTCTTAAAAATCAATAAAAAGTTCTATTAATAAAAAGCAGCAGTCAAATCAAATGAGGGTGTGTAACAACCTGCTCAGCTTGAACAGGGCAGTGAAAATGGACAGCTACGCCCTACCCAGCATTAACAAACTCATTCTTATGATGAAGGAAGAAAAATACTTTTCAAAGCTAGATATGCGTAACACATACCACCAGATAAGGGGGAGCCAACCTCTTTGGGAATAGGGAGAATATCTCAGCGGTCGGAAGCGGCTGACACTCTGTACACTTGTGGCTCGATCGTACAGTTCCTCAGTGCGGCTTGACTGCCGGTGACGTCCAAGCGTGTGTGTGTGGGTCCTTTCCTCTAGTAGGAAGCCCCAGGAAGTCCCAGGAAATCTTTTCATTTTTTCGAGCAGACGGTGAGCAGACGGTGAGCAGACAGCGGCGTCGTCGCTAAAAGTGGAGAACGAGCTCAGACCGGGCCGGCACTGAGCTTCTACCGATATCGTGTATCGTGTATCGTGGCGTACCCGCGTACCCGCGAGGCACAGAGGTGGGTGTCCGCGGTGGCCTGAGGCAGCTGCTAGCCCAGCGATCCCGCGGAGGTGCGGTGTTACGCTTGGGGGCCCCGTATCAGTGCTGGTGGGTCTTTAGACGCGTAGCCAATTTGCCAAATTTGCGGCAGCCACTTTGATCTGCTCCACAGACAGCGACAGCGAGGTCTGTATTACTTGCACCATCGGTGCCTTTTGCATTTTTTTTTTAGTCATTCCATGGACTATTGAGCATGGTAACTGTCTGGTAACAGTTGGTAACTGTCTGTGCTCGAGCCCAAGATAGAGCCAATCTCCTCCTCCTCCATCAATACCTGAGTATGAGCCTGAGCTTGCTGGAGAGACGGTGATTGAACCAGGGCTCGGGCCTGTATAAATATATTGACACCGGTATTGATGGTAGTGGGTTGAGGATTTGAAGGGTTGCAGAACAGAAACTTTTATCCTGTATGTAGTGGGCTGCTGCAACTTAGTATTAGACAGCAGTGGCCACTGGCTGTAAGCCCCTCTATAAGCCCCCTTAAACAAGAGCCTCAGAGATTAATCTGAGACAGTCCGCAGTTCGCAGACAGGAATTTTGGAGTCTGGGCAATTTGGAGTGGACAGTTGAAAGGGAGTGGCTGGGGCCCTGTTTAGGCAATAAAAAGTTAAAAAGGGGGGAGACTGTGGGAGATTTTACTCCTTTGATCCCTCATTTTTCTTTGGCCTAATTCTCATAGACAACGAAGGGGTAAGAAATGGCACGCTACAATTTAAGGAGTGGACAACACGTTGATGATCTAAGAGCTCCAGAGACGGACGGTTCCTACATTGAAAAGTCCCTGCATGAGGATGTGAACCCCGTATGTTCTCAAACTCCGATTGCCTCGACAAGAAATAACAACATAATAGAGGCACAAATTCATCAAGAACTTCAAGTGGATAAATTAACGGAGGGAGAAATTTTAAGGGACTTAACAAGAAACACCCCATTTAGACAGTCGAAAGACTTTACTCTGACATCAACTAATATAAAAGGGACTATTGATTATTATTTCCAGAAATCTGCACAAGAAAATTTAAATGGACCTATGCCACATTCCTTAAAACTTTTAAATGAAAATATCAATTTACAAACTGAGAACAGTGGATCTGAACTACTCATCCCAGTTATGGAACTTTCAAGGACCCCAAATCATCTGTTGAGCTTGGCTCAGAATCTACAACCACATGAGGAAAGATTAAACTCAACAGTGGTATCGAGAGGGGACACGGTCGTGTCTGATGGAATTTTACTAGATCAACCGGTGCAAATACCAAGTATGACACAGGGAAACAAGAATCATGACCCTAATGATGGTGATTCCTCTCTCTCGGCTTTAAATTTTGTTCTAAATTCCTTGGTGAAGGTTTTTGACCTTCTAAAAAGAGATGTGCAGACCCATATAGGGATTTTAATGGAAATGACAAAGGATATTGAACAACTTGAATTTTCAGTCGTAGGCCAAAATAATGTAATAAATTGTTCAGTTCTGCCCATGATGATAAAGATGGAAGATGGCTTCACAAAGTATAGTGGAGACCTAATGGAAATTAAGCACCAAATGACTTCTCTAATGAGGGAGAATAAGGAGATCAAGGATTTGTTATTGCAAATGAATGAAAGAAATGTATCGACTTCTTCATTAAACCAAGATTTAGCAATTGAAACAAAAGACTTAGTTCCTGAATTGAATACTTTTGTGGATGATACTCCCTTATCCGAATCAGTAATGGAAGAATTCTGCCGATTGGCACAGATTGCTGAGTCAACGATGGAACAGCTGGCGGAAGACCGACGGGAAGCTATTGAGAATCACGAAGAAGAGGCAGAAAACAGCTATATGTGGAAAAAGAGTTCGCAACAATCCTATAAGATCTGGAGAAGAGAAAGGCGGAAGAACCAAAAGCAAAATAATACAGATTCAAAATCACGAGGTCGACAAGTAAAGAAAACAAAAAATGTGAAGAATATTAGATCAAAAAAATCAAAGGTAAATAGCTTTGTCAAGGGGATTTTAGATCCTGCGAAAATCAATGAGAATCAAAATATCCCAGATAAAGATGATAGGAGCAAGGGTAATGATTCTCCACAACAAAAAAGAATTGCCAGGGTAAATAAATCCAAAAAACAACAAAGGAAAAGACTTGAGACTGATAGAATTCCCGAAGCAGAGGGGGATGTACATATGGTAAAGAAATCTATGAGTACTCAAACAGAAGGAAAAATTGCAGACCTGGACAGAAATCAACAACAACACGACTCGATGAGATCAGAGATTACAGGGAAGTTATTAAAAATAGCTCCTATATTTCTTCAAAAACAGAAAAATGCTTTTAAAGTACCAATGCAGACCCTGATTGGTTTAAGAATTGCTCCAATATTCAATCAAACAAAAACAAAGACTGGAGATTTGGTGGTCACCCAAAGTTCTAGGATGGGCCATGCAGAAGACACAATACGTATTCAAACATCAATATCGAATACGGACTACCAAGATCAATCCAGAGAGGTTGGAAGAGAAGAGACTATGAACGTCCTGGTGGGAAACTCATCCTCCGAAATGGTAACTGAAAGAATAACAAATCGCCAAGATGATCCGAATCCTTATGCAATCCCGAGACTTTGGTTTAATAGTGAGGAAAATCGAAAGTCTGGTACACCACTGAATAGGAGTTCGATTCTATCACTGGTTAAAAAACTTCCAGAATTATATTTATTCTCAACAAAAGACATTGAATATGTTCGTTTCCCTAAACCAGAGTGTATTAGCTTAGTTGAAGTTGGATTTGTTTCTAAACTGGGGGTAAAAGCTTTTCTAAACTTACAAGAAAGATTAAGGGAGGTGGGTTTGGAAGTATATGAGCAATTGCCATCTCACGCAATAGAAACGATCGAAACTGAGGAATATGGGTTAAACCAGGGAAATATCTCCTCACTGCATGAAACCCATCGGGGAAAAAATGAAAATATCATCAATGAAGGGTTACAAACACCATCTTGGTCAATGTTACCAGAGATAATTATGCAAGTCTGCCAGAAGCTGAGTGTATCGCAGAGATCTCTTTAATAGTGACAAATTGAGGATCACTAGTTGGAACTCTCGGGGATCCAGTTCATTTAAAAATAATAAAATGAGTGCGTTGTTATTTGGGGGGAACGATTTGATCCTGTTACAGGAAACATGGTTAGCAAACACCCCGGAACTCGAAGGCTTTAAATTGATAGCACAACCAGCTAACTGTAAAGCCAAGGGTAGACCGACGGGAGGTTTGCTGATCGCCTGTAGAAAGATTTTATTTAAAGAAATATCAATGTTATCCTGCAAACAGGAAGGAATTCTGGTGGTGAGAGTGGTCACTCCCCTCAAAAGCTCTCCAGCTAAGGAGATAATAATTGTGAACCTGTATTGGAACCCCGTGAGGGAAAAACTCTTAGAGTTTCTAGAATCAATTGCGGTAACCCTTTGTTATATTAATATAACGTACCCTGGGGCGCATATATTGGTTGCAGGAGACTTAAATTCGCAATGTATCAATTCCAAATGCCATACAGGGAAAATGAAAGAAGTAACAAATAATGGGAGAAAGTGGTCGAACTTCTTTGAGGATTGGGACTTAAAATTCCTAAATGGCTCCATAGAAGGTGATGTTCCATCGGTTACAACGTGGGAGAGGGGTTCATCAGAATCGACATTGGATTATATGCTTTTATCAACAGAGTGCTTCGATACTTGTATACATTTTTGAGTGGCCGATGGTGGAACAAGTGACCATAAGCGATTAGTTGCACATTTGAATTGGCGTAGTGAGGAAAAAATAGAGATTTGGGACCAGAGAGTAGAAGTTAATGCACAGAGAAATCGGTTGGTAAAATACAAGAGGGAAGGGGAGCGGTTAAACAAAGCCCTGGATGGATTTTCCAACTGGGGAGATCAAAATAATTTGCATCAGCATTGTGACCCATCACGGTTCCATGAATTCCTGTGGTCAATTGACCCCCCGTTAAGTACCCAGAAGGGTTTTCAGCGAGTGCACAAACACTTTTTTGATGAAGCAGTTTGGGTAAAAAAAACGCGAGATGCAAATACAGTTAAGACTCGCTAAGAAACGGGCCAAAAGCTTATTAGAACGAGAGATAGAATAAAAAAAAATTAAAAATGATCTGAAGAGTTGGTCTAGACAACATAGAGAAGAACTATGGCAGAAAGATGGGGAAGAAATGCTGCGTGCATTACAAAATAATTCCTCGCGAAACTTCTGGTCACTAGTAAATGCTCCCCAAATACACCAAACCATTGCTCAGACGAATAATGTGTCGGAAGCAAGTTGGCTAACCTATTTCGGCGTAAAATACCAGGAACCAGTGGGAGGACAAAAATATATAGGTGACAACGGAAATTGGGGTTTAAACTTTGACAAAGAGGATATTTTGAATTTGATCATAAAATCCTCGGCGTCGAGATCTGCAGGCCCAAATGGTCTAACTTATCAAGTCCTCAAAGGAAATGGGACATTGTGGGCTGAAATCCTATATACCTTGTATAAGAAAGTGATTGCAAATAGAATAATTCCATCTTCTTGGAAGACCGCAATTATAATCCCGATTTTCAAGAAGGGGGATCGCAAAAACCCTATTAGTTACAGGCCAATTACATTGCTTGACGTGGAAAGCAAGTTGTTTACTAGTCTGATATTAAGAGAACTTGAAACATGGGCGAAACAAAACAACATAATCCCTAAACAGCAGACCGGATTTAGAAGAGGCCATTCAACCTCTCTGAATGGTATAATATTAGCCTCATTATCAAATCTGAAAGATAAAAATAATAAAGGAAGACTTTGTGGAGCCTTTATCGATCTGTCAAGTGCTTTTGACATGGTAAATCGAGATAAACTTTGGAGCAAATTGGAACAGAAAGGGGCACCAAAAACTCTAATTAATATACTAGTAAAGCTTCACGAAAGAAATACAGCCAGAGTAAGATTAAATATGGATGGATATTTGTCAGAATATATAAATATAGATAGGGGGGTCAGACAGGGTTGTATGGTGGCTCCATTTCTCTTTAAGTTTTATTTGGGAGACTTTGGAGCCGCCCTAGAATCCTCATCATTAATAAGCCCAAAGGTGGGGTCCTTGGCCGTAAGATGGATTATGTATGCGGACGACATAGTCCTTCTTGACAGGACTCCCATCGGTCTACAAAGATTGTTGAATGCCCTCGACAAGTATATGAAATTAAACGACCTGGTTGTAAACCCTGACAAATCTAAGATTGTAATTTTTGAGCAGAAAGGTTGCAAAGAAACAAAATATCGGTGGTCAATTGGCAGTAACCAGATACCGGTGGTAAAAGAAGTAATGTATCTGGGCATTACTGTGTATGCATCCCCTACAGTTGGGAAGCAGTATGGTGAAATCCTGGCTAAAGGGACACAACTAATAGCCCAGATGAAGAAGATTGCCAGCCTTTATGGTACATTTTCGATTATGCCTGTTATAAACTTCTATGTGGCCAAAGTAATCCCTGTACTATTGTACGGAATTGAAGCCAAACCTTCGTTGTGGTCAATAGATTTGCAAAAAATAGAAGGTTATATTTGGAAACAGGTATTAGGATTGCCTAAAGGATTACATACGATAACACTCAGATATGAGCTAAGATTAAAATCTTTAAAGTACGCAGTTGATTGGAAACTTCTTTCCTTGTATAGGTCAATTATTGTGCCAATGACTAATACACTATATGGAAATCTCCTAGAAAATATGAATCTTGATTCCTCACTAACTTTGACAGAACTCAAAAAGACGGCAGAAAATCTGCTGACTTATTGTGAATCAGATAAATTAACACTGAGTTCAAACCCGCTGAAAGTTAAGAAGTCCTTATCTTTGAGAGATTGGATTTCAACAGGGGATATGGTGAGATCATCCTCTATTCCTGAAGGGTTTTTTAAGTACGGGAAAAAACAGGGTATTGTACCAAGATACTTGATGAAGTTCCCTAACCCAAAAGGAAGACAAAACTTTGAGGGTACGGTTAAACTTGATTAAAACTGGATCAGTATTAACCAAATGGGGAGTCACTGAAGGGAACCGGAGTCTATGCACGGAATGCTCAGATTTAAGCAAACAAACTTTAGAGCACCTGCTAAGATTCTGTAAAGGCACTTGTAAAATTAGGGTGGAACATTTAGGGAATTCAGTTGGGTCACTGGATAGATTATCCTCTGACACTTTCTGGGAAAGAATGATTGCGGGCCATGAAATAAAATTGACCCTAAATATATTAAGGGTTTTGCAATTGACAGGTTTTATATCGTCAGAATACTGTTGAGTGATTGTTGAAGTAAGGGAGAAAACTGTTTTTTAGGAAAATTAGATATTGATGTGATGAATTCAATTTTAATATGCTAACTTTATAAGATTGTGATGAATTAGTTTTAAATGTTATCTAGATATAATTTATAATATGATGTTTGTATGTATATACGTTTTGCTTTTGAATGTGTAAAAAATCCCAAATGTGGTTATATCACAATAAACAAAAAAAAAAAAAAGATAAGCTTGCATAAGGAGTCAAGACCAATCACAGCGTTCCTCACACCCTTTGGCACTTATCAATACACTTGCATGTCATTTGGGTTTTCATCTGCGGCCTCACTCTCTGTTGCACAATATGGGGAATGTGGCATACTTTCAGAACGACATTCTCATTTATGCGGAAGATGTTGCAATGCATGACAGAGTATTGAGGACAGTACTTGAGAACCTACAAGGAGCAGGAAGGCGTCTGAGGTATGAAAAGTGTGTAATAAAAGCCAAAGAAGTGGAATATCTGGGATACAGGATCTCGAGGGATGGTGTCAGTCCCAAGAAGAACTTATTGCAGGCCATAGTCAAGGCCCCAGCCCCAAACTCAAAGGAAGAGCTGTGATCCTTATTGGGACTCGCAGAGTACTATGCAAAATTTGTACCAAGGTTCTCCGAGACGATGGCCCTGTTGAGAGAATTACTGAGGAAAGGGGCAGAGTAGCTGTGGTGCCAAGAACAAAAGGATGCTTTTGAAGAAGTCTAAATGAGAATAGTCAATGTCCCGTACCTGAAGCCATTCATCCAGTATGGGAGACGTACATCACCACGGATGCAAGCGCCTATTGCTTTGGAGCAATGCTCACTCTGAAGAAAGGTAATGTTGAACAAATAGTTGCGTTTGCATCCAAATAATTATTCCATGGTAGAAAAGGAGATGCTCGCCTGTGCCTGGGCCGTGGGGTATTTCAGAACGTATATATGGGGCACAACATTTCGGTTGGTCACTGACCACAAACCTATAGTCCATATGCTAAGTCCAGGAGGCACGAAGACTGCAACACTGAGACTGGCGTAGTTAGCCGCCAAACTGCAAGAATACACATATGAAATCATGCATATAGCAGGGTGAAAAAATGCACAGGCGGACTCCATATCGCAGTTGATAGAGCAGGGAAATGCTGCCACCACATTTCTCCAAGACGAATGCGTAGGTGCATCCGTGGGTGACCTAAGGAACCAGGAATTCCTGGAAATGAGTGAGAATTTCTGGAATGAGGAACTAGAAAAGGATGTGTCTTTGAGGAAAGGGGCCATGTGGGCCCAGAATGGGTGGCCCAGTGAAAGAGCCATTCCCGAAGGATTGAGACTATAATGGAAAGTGAACGAAGAAATTATCGAAGCGAACGGGTTGGTGATGAGAGGGGTTCAAGTAATACCGCTGGCAGGAATCGGGAAAGCAATTTTGTGCAGGGCACACCTAGGACATCTGGGCAGCATCATGACCCGGCTAGGAGTGCGAGAGGCATACTGGTGGCTCTGCATGGATCAGGACATCAAAGTAATGATCGAATGGTGCCATGAGTGCATAATCAGTGACAAACGGTTCAAGGTGCGGCAAGCACCCATGCTCCCCACGAGATTCCGTCAGGTGTATGGCACAAGTTAGGCCTGGACTTTATCGGTCTGTTGGATAACATGGAGCATGAGCACAGGTATGGGGTAGTCATAGTAGATTATCTGTTGAATTGGGTGGAGGCACAATTTGTACCCAACATCAACACAACCACAGTTATTGAAGTTTTGAATGCAATCTTCCAGAGAGAAGGTTTGCCCAAAGAAATAGTAACAGACAATGGCATCCAGCTAGTGTGTAGGGAATTGGAAGAGTTTCTACAAAAGCACAGCATCAGGCAAATCAGAGCCAGCATCTATCACCCACAGTCAAATGGACTAGTGGAGAGGACCAATAGGTTTATAAAAGGAGCCCTACAACTCGCTGCAGCTTCAGGGATGGATCCCTACAAGACAACCAAGGAGGTGATAACGTCTCACCGATTGACCCAGAACGCGTTCACTAATGTGTCGCCTTTCCAACTGATGAGGGGGAGGAGAGCTGCTTCCACCTTGGTACCCCGATGGCTATCCAGAGTGAGGCAGGATGATGTGGTAAACATGAAGGATGTGGTCTGGAGAATACAAAAGAACCAAGACCGAATGAAAGCGCAGAGCGACACTCGAAGGGCAGCCCTAAAAACGGCAAAGAAGCAGACATAGTGAAAATAAGACTGCCATATAAAGATTAAGTAACAAGTTCCAAGTACAGTCAACATGTAGAGGTGGCAAGAAAGAGAACAAACCACATCTACACCCGAGATGGAAAAAGGTGGAATCTAGAAAAGGTCACTGTGTTCAAGAGAAGCACACCCAAAAGGAGAGAACAATCTGTAGAGGAACCAAGAGAAGAAGATCAAGAACCATGCAGAGAGTAAGAGACTGTAGAGACAGAGAACAGTTTGGAGGAGAATTAAGAAGAGAGCAGCAACAGAGATACCACAGAAGGAGAAGGAGAGCAGCATAGTGAGAGAGTCATGTCGCCACAGGTCCAAGAAGGAGCAAGAGAAGCAGAGTTCACAACTCTGAGATCACCAGCTGCGGAGAGTCGTCCTCTGCGAGAGAAGAGAAGGCCCACCAGGTACCGAGACTTTGTGATGGAGTAGGACCAAGCTGCCCGACAAAAGGAGGAATGTGGGGACCAGCCTTGTGAGATCATGGCAGCCGCCGTGGCCTTGCGAGTCGTGTCCCAGCGCACATTCGCGAGCGGCAGATAGCAATAGGATCCACCGGGAGACAAGGAGGCCTCTACCCAGAACTCCTCCTGTGGCATGCCTGCACCTGCCATCATACCGTAAACTGTGACTTTGGACTTCCTCAGCTGTAAGCATTGATGCAGCAGTGAATTAACTGCTGATATTCCCACAAGAACAGTTGCTACCTTACTTCAGGACCTCGTTCCCCCCTTGTGTGTAAGTAGTTCAATAAACCTCTAAAACTCACTCAGTGCCTGTCATCTCTATGCCACCACAACATCCCCCTATCATATCATCAGCCTAGCATGCACAGTTCCTCTCCTGTTATTGCCTTCCCGCTCACAATGTGAAAAGGGAACCAACCTTCCTGCTCAACATATAGTAACAAGGAGGAAAATGAACGCTGCCATGGTCCGGGTTTTCACGATGGGAACTAGACACTATGGCCTTTTCTAATTCCCACCCCGGAAAGGGAGCATGGCAACACCATGCCTCCTCGCCATGTGACTTGGAGCACGTTCAGGATCAATAACATGTACACGGACGATCTAAATTGTGCAGAATGTTATTCGCATGGACGAAGGGTAAATAGCATACATTCTGCACAGTTTACACTTATCTTCTTCGTCCTTGTAAATCGTGCAGAAAGTATGCCATTAGGCACTAAGGGCCCGTTTCACACAGAAGTTAACCAGGAGTATTCCTACTTACACTTACACCTGGAGGGAGCTACTCTGAATAACTCTCATTTATGCTTGACTTCAAG
Organism: Ambystoma mexicanum; assembly: GCF_040938575.1. NCBI lineage: Eukaryota > Metazoa > Chordata > Amphibia > Caudata > Ambystomatidae > Ambystoma > Ambystoma mexicanum. The sequence continues at coordinate 361,937,691 of NC_090935.1, read as the reverse complement.
CTGATTTGCTTGATGTAAGTCAGGAGTAGGTCCAAGCTACTGAGTAGAGTCCTTTTATGAATGGAATAGCTCTCTCCCAGTGTAAGTCAATGGTCATTCTTACTCCTGGTAACGTCTTTGTGAATCAGGCCGAGCTGGCTATTTAAGATTGGCAAGAGACAGCCCAGCTCACTCTCCACTTTGCAGTTGCACTGATCGAGATATTATGTGACCGTGTCTCCAACAGAAACAAACACATATGTATTTGCTAAAGGACATGCACCCCGTGTTCTGCATCTCCACTCCATATGATGCAGCAAGTGCACTCTTTCTAGAGCTGCTGCCAGTGCTCACTGGGTGACCTCTAGTAATACAGACTGAGGGCTGAGGCATACCAGTAACTTTCCACTACTGTACAAGGATCTGCGAGCAGCCCAGATCAGGACACCCAACCGGTTCCAGCTCCACTTACGTGAAACGGCAGTGGTGACTCAAAGATGCCATTTTCCTGAATGATAAGGTCATGGTGTCAACGTCGTTGGCTCTACTCTAAAAGAGACAATGAATGAAACGTGCTGCAAGAGTGCATTCCAAAGATTCCTTTCACATACTCGCACTGCACGTTTATCTGATGAATACTGGAGTATTTGTGTGTGCGTGGGTGTTTTTTTTTTAATATTGATTTACGCTTTTTTTAATACATGTTGTTAGAACTAAATTTAGTTGAAGGGGATGTTTGTGACCTGCAACAAACAGTTGCACAATGTCCACTATATTTAATGAGCGTGAAGGTCAGGTGACCCAGGGGAATTAGAATACGGAAACTCTGCAGGCGAATGGAGAGTGCATCTTCTCAGCTTTCCCAGGTCTGTCCACACAGTGGGTGTGCTCTGTCTCCCATGCCAGGACTGCAGTAGTTCTGGGTGTATTATGTGGTGAGATGGCATGCATTAACACTGTTTCAGCAAGCCACCTAAGCCTGAGGAACATTTTGTTAAATATTATTTAAAAAACGCATTGAATCTGGGAACATCTCCCCCCACCCCCATCTTTAAATCTCTTCAAATTCAGGTGTTAGTAATCGAGATGCAGAAAGGTGAAATTATGATGGTAAAATCGCATAGTGTGCCACTGGATAACTGGCGCCTTGCGGCCGGGAAACAGGAATGCGAGATTTTGCCGCAGCATTTTTCATCGAAGTAGATTTCATTGAGTTTTTTCCAATGGATTTTTCAGAAAATATATGTGGGGGTGGGTTTAGGTTAATAAGAAATGTAGGAGGATAAGTAGGGACTGTGGGGGGTTCAGGAGGTACCCCCTGCGTATATTGTCCACAAAATCGCCCATAACAAAAACAACAAAATAACGTTACTTTTAATGATAAAAGTTGCTGTGTAAGGCACGAATTATAGATACAAAAACAGCATATTCTGCCTATGGATGCTCATTCGTAGAAAGACTCCGACTGCAGGTGGATTTGAGTTAACGATAATGGGTCAGTTTGGTCAGCTTCTAATGAGGAGTATATAGGACTGTTCCGGGATGGTTGTCTGTTTTTTGTGTGATGTCTCCTATTCACGAAATCACTTCTGCTCTGCAGCAGTACAGTAACGAATAGTGGCAAAAACACCTACTCAGCCAAACACTACTACTAAAACAGCAGTGAGCCCAATCATAAAGGTAAAACGGACACACCCTGACGAGTGTACCTCCTTCATCTCTTGTGGCAAGGTGGCGAAAAGGCAGACTATATATTTAGGCCAACAGAAGGGGTGTGAACTGGTAACAGTAGTAACCGAAACAACTTATTTCTATCAGTTCAGTTTATTTAGAATTTGAAACAATCCATACAACAGCACAATCAAACTTATAAACATATAGCGGCATAAAAGAAACATATATTTGGCCCTGATTATCGGTTTGCCGGTATCCCGCAGGTAATTCCGGGGGTGGGGGGTTACCGGCAAACCTGTCTTCCGTATTACCGGAATATTATGGGTAGCGGAGAGCCGGTAAGTTTCCAGGACTCCATGGGATGGGATTGCTCGAATTAACTCCAGCAATTATTTGCCAGTAGGGGCTTGATCTACCGGCAGGTCATGGCTGCCGGGAGATTCGTGGCCCCCACCAGCAAACTAGAAGTGTGCCGGTCTGGAAATAACTCCATTTTTTCCAGACCGGCACACTTATAATGATGCCCTATATTATCTCAATATAAATAGACAACAGCATCATCATAAAACAGCGTCCTCATAAAAACCTTTATCACAAATAGCACTGTAATGCATCTATAGCACAATTCATAGTAGTCCCATTAAATTATAAAAGCGGTATCTTAAAAACATATCTCTTCTTTTCCATGCATATTGTGTAAGATGGAAGAGAGTTTTATTAAACTAATTTCCTCTGTTGGTGACAACCTAATTACAATGGTTCCAAAATAAAATAATGTCCAATAAAGGTTCTATGACATGATGGGCTTTTAATCAAATAATAAAATGCCTTTAACTAACTTAAAACACTAGCAAAAACCCACCCTGTAAAGAAAGCACAGAAAATGCAGACTATTGTAGAATTGCACTCAGAGGAGATAAGAAGGGATGTTCAGGTACTTCATTGGCACAATATCAATGTTCAAGAATGTCTCTGAAAAAAGCTAAGATGGGAGACTTAAAAGTCACTATAGTCCCAAAACTGGACCAGGGGGACATGACTTCTTTACAGTACCTTATTCTTGTCTACAACATTGAGCCAGGCTGCCAGGAGCTTCCTGAGGTGGTGATTCGGTGTTGGATTAGTGAGCTGGTCTACTGGGTCCAACACACAGTGTGTTCCAGGCAGCAATGGCAAGTAGCATAAGGACGCTTGGGACAGGTAGGCTATGTCCAGGTAGGTGTAGCTCACAATTGGTTCAATGCCACAATCTGAGCACAGAGCTGCTTCCAAGCTTCTGATTTGCTGGAAGGCCCAATCCAGGGTCTCCAAGGACAAGGTTCATCCTTCTGTTTTGCTGTCCCCCTACAGGAATCTTGGCGGGCACTTATAGGGGCATCCTTCACCTTCAGTAAGCAGAAACCTGGTCCAGGGTGTTAGGAAAGATTTCTATTTCATGTGTAATATTCCCTCCAGTTGTGTACCCCCCCCAACATTTTGCTGCTGTTATACACCATAGTCTGACTTTGCCAGAGGAGCACAGCCTTCTGCTGCACTCCTCTGGGCTTTTCGCTCACTTTATTATGGGGAAACTGACATGCCCTTACAGACAGTCCGTACTGGGTGACTGTCAAGACTTGATGGTCGTGTAGCCGGTGAAACCTCCGTCCCCAAGTACCACTCGAGCAAACAATAAATTACTGCCCGAGCGGTCCTTGAGGCCACAGGTGGTGAATTTTCGTCAGTCGGAACCAGGAATGCCGGAAGATGCCGGAAGATGCCCCCTATGACCACTGTAAGGCAAACACGAAGTTAGGTCATGAACACAGAACCCCAGACTTGTATATGAGTATGTAATAAGTCTACAATAGGGCTTACCCTTATGAGTTGGTCGGGACTTAATAATGGTGTAAAGATGTTTGTCGGAGGCCGCCGGCAAGGGTGACGACTAGATGACAGGTTGGTAAGGTACTTAGTATGAATGAAATCACCACCTTACATAGAAGCCAGAAAACGTAAGTCAATCAGTTGAAAAGTGCGTAATCCAAGAACATAGTTCATAACAAAAGGGCAATCCAAGTAGCAATCCAGGGACGGAAATGTGGTCGAATCCAGTAGAGAATAGTTCCAAACAAAGGTACCGTGAAGGAAGAAGCCAAAATCAGAGTCCAAGATCAATCCGAGGTCAGTGGTAGTAATCTGAATCCGTAGTCCGTAATGCGCCCAACAGGATCAGCTGTGAAGCGCTGGGTGGCAGTCAGCGCGTCCCTTTTGAACGCTGACTAATGATCACGTGACTCTCATCATCCGTCACGTGATCGAACGTGCTGAAGGAGGAGCTCTCAGGTGCCGGCAACGGAGACATTGTAGAATGCCCGTGGAGCGTCTCCATGGCAACTGCCAACGCCGGAATGGAAACCAACGCTGATAAGGCAAGAACCGGCGTCGCTGACCTTGTCCCATTCCTTGCCGGCAGGCCTGCAGGGAAGAGTGTGTCCTGGCATGTATTTTGGTGGAGATAGTGGGAGCTGGATTATGAGATGTGTTCATGGAACGCGTGGATAAAGGTGTGGACGTGACAGAGACTTTGTTTCTCGTAGTCCTTGTCAATGTTGCAACTTTTCTGCAACATGTTGCAAGTGCACTTGGGTCTTCCTGTCATTTCTAAAGGCCCTAGATACTCTCGTAGGATTTTTTAGGAGAAGTGCAGATGTGCCTTGGACAGGGCTGGAGGCAGCTTATCTTTTCATGTATTTCTAACCCTTTCCTGCCAGGTAAACCACTTTTGGCACGAATAGGTGGCCTGGCTCCAAAATGGCCATGCCACAAGGTTCTTTGTCCTGTTTTGGGCATCTTGCCCCTTCACCTTCCCGAGGTCGAGCTGACCCAGGTCAGTCCTTATTTGGGCATGCATTCTCCCGTGAAACACCAAGCTTTCGCTGGCTTCTGCATGCCTTGTGTGTGTGCTTCCAGGATGTGGGCTGGACTGTCTGGTTCCATCCTGGGTGCCAGAGAGTCTGGTGTGCTGTGAATGCCTGGGACCACTGTGGTCCATGATTGGTCCACATATGCCGTGCCTGTATGTGAGCAGATCTCCCATTGGGGTCCACTTTGTTTTGGCACAAAGGAGATTCTGGATAAGAGAGGGCTCCAAACAATCATACCATATCAATCTCTTGAGTTCTCACTGAACAAAGGATAGGATCCAAGTATCCTGAAACTAAGAAGCAAAGTCGAGGAACCGCTGATGACCCGCTGGAAGGTTTGGCAGCCTGAGCCCGCTGTTGTCCCGCTGGACCCCTCTGCCTCTGATAGAACTAGAACGGCTGTGAAGACGCTTCGACCCATTGGAATAGTGGGACTAACTATTCTCGGCACCTTTATCAAAGCCTGCAAGTAAGCTTTCTCGGAAGTGTCCCTCGACCAACCAGTGGGCTGACCAGCTTGCGCAGGATCTTTGCCCTGGTACCGCAGCCATTTTGAGGGGACCCTTGAAACTTGGTACGAGAGAGTGCCCGAACCGCAGTACCCGTGGTTACCGTGTCGCCCAGCCATGGTGACGAACTTTGCAAGTGCATTGCAGCTGTGACCCTCTGTGCCCTGAAGTCTTCTAGAGTGAAACTGGCCTGATCCATCCACCAGGAACGGAGAAATTGCCTCTGTCCTGTTTGGGAATCAATGCTGTAACTTTGTCGCTGAAAGCCTCAGAGCCGTGAGATTCCTGCATTTGAACCTGCAACCAAATTGGACTTGACTGCCGAAGTTTGGTCCAGAGTGCGCCAGGGGTCAGTGAGTAATTGCAACCCCTACCAGTGGCCCCTAGCGTATCCATCCATTTTGTTGCACAAGTGGCCCCTGAGGGCCCCTCTCCTTTCCACAGATAGCCTGAGCTATCAAACTATTCCCAACTCCTGGAACCTGTTCTGCCCTCTCAGGGAGACACTCCACGAATAGTGTGAACCTATTCTGCATCACCTCACCCACCTTCCTGAGCTCCTACAGACCCTACAAGAGACCCTGATTTTGTCCATCTGCACTAGCGCGTGCACCAGCATTGCAAGTACATTTGACCAATAGCCTCCCCTCTTCTTAGGGACTGGACTGCCTTTCAGTTAGTATTGTGCTTACTGCAGAACTGCCTAAAGACTCTTTGCACTACCTGCTTTCTTCCCTTATCTATGTCTGGACCCAATTAGTGCATTAACCCTTTAGGCCCCTTGGTTTTGTATATATGTATTTTAGTAGGATTGTGTTGGTTTAAAAGTGTTACTGTTAATAACCTTTGTGTTGAAACTCAAAGGCCTTGAATACATGTATTTGTATTTTTAATATATCTACACCTGACTGGGAGTGATTTGAAAGTGTCCTTTACTCTGTGTGCTCATTGAGGTCGTTCAGTCACCCTCACCCCTTCTGGGACCTAGTCTTGACCGCCACCAATGCTACCTTGATTGGTCTGGCTTCTCCAGAAGGTTACCCTGTTCCAGGAAACTAGGCTGGCCTTCTGAACCTCTGCCCACCAGGCCAGAGTTCAGAAATCCATCTTAACACAGGGCAGCAAGCAGAGAGAGGCCTTGGTCCAACAGCAGTCACCCCACTGTTCCCTGGGGGTGGCTAGGGGACAGAGCACTCTTCTACCTTGGATGCCTTATGTCTTCACCTCTATGGCAGAGGACTTTAGAATGTTACTGCATCCCAACAGAGGTCCAGAAGTGTATCCTTCTTCTTCTTTTGATGATTTAAAGATTAATCAAAATATTGGGAGTGGAGGGTGCCCCTCTCCTTTTCAAAGGCAAAATGCCACATGCAGGTCCACAGCAAGGCAGCTTTAAGGGTCCAATCCACTTTGTTGTAACAAATGCATTTTGCCTTATGAAATCACACTCAGAGTGTCTTGCTTGTAAGAAATGAACGGGCAGGAAAAAAGGAAGAGAGCCCTAACAGAAAGCCAGATGGTGGACCCCCCTCCGAAGGCCTATCTCCCCTCTCTGGATGCTCTAACTCCTCCCTCTCCCATGCCTGCTGGCTTCAGAGGGATTCCAGTGATCAGGGCTCTGTTGTAAGGATGGATTTGTTGTGACAGTACTGCCTCTGATGCACCTTTCCCAAGGGACCTCCTCAGGAGGTTTCTAAGCCCCGGGGGAAGCTGTGCCCCTTCCTACTGAAGAACCAAAGGAGGCAGTATCCTGACTATTGTTTCACAAAGCAGCAGTGGAGACGTTCAGCTTAGATGCCTACCCATATCAGTCCTGTCACATCTGAGACATGCTCACAGAGCTGACATGGGTGTCATATCAGATTGCTGTGGCTTCAGAACTGTGTGCCCATATCAGTAACCAACCACATTCAGGCATGGCTTATATTTAGCGATGTACCTGCAATCAGACTAATTAATTTAGATCAGAGGTGCAAAAGGTAAATTGCTACCTCTTCCTGCAAAGACCTTGTGTCCCATCAGCTGATCAGCTGTCAGGCATGCCTCGGTGACATTTGTGCCTGCCCTGTGAGACAGTAGAGCTAGAGCTGGAATTGTCATAGACTGGCAAGGCACCTGTGTGCACTATCATTTTGTCGTTGGAGCATTTTGAAAGGGGAGTCCTATAAGCAGATATTATGATCATGCTTGATATTTGGTACCCAACTTGCACCACACAACCTTCCCAGCCTCCCACCATAACTGACATTAATTTGTGAAGAAATCAGAACATCATCTTTGTCACTTGATCTATAGGGGTCGCTGGAGCCTAGCATAGCCGAACCTACACTCAAATAATCGAACATAACAGACAAAGGACAGAATTGGGTGAATTGACTTGCAGAATGGCACCTAGTGATGGTAAATGGGACAGCTATTCGCCAGTATTGGCGATGCACCCGGATACTTCTCCTGGGATGTTAACAACTACAAGTTGGCATTAAACTATGTTTTTATAAAGGCCTAATTTTTTTAGAAGGGTTACAAAGTCTCAGTGATACATAGCACTTGTAGTGATCATGCACTAGTATCTCTGGAGTTAAATGTTATCCCTGATAACAAGATACGAGAAGAGTTTGCAGGGGCTATAACAGTGAATACATCCGGAAATAGAGGGTCCTGCTGATGGAGCAGACGGGGTTCCATAAAGGGTATATATCTACCTACACTAACATCTTAATTCTGAAGTATCCGATTTTCAAAGCAATGCAGAGCAAAGCCAAGGCACTATTCATAGCTTTCTTTTTTACTATAAAGCTGCCGTGGTTAGAATAGGCAGACAGACTGTGGAACACGTTGGAAAGTAGAGGAACTGATAAGGGTTTTCTTTATTTAATCCAAATTGTACATCATAATACCAAAACAAAAGTGAGACTGGACTTGTTGTGGCATTGCACGGAAACAATTATAGATAATAAAGGAGTAAAACAAGGCTGTGTACTGGCAGCAGTTCTTAATATTGACATAAATCTAAGAGAAGTACACGCCTTCCGTCCTAGAATAGCTTTGCGTGCCATCTCTCAGTTGGGTTGCGCTGATGATTTGGTATGAATGGATCACACTCCTATAAACTTAGAGAGACTTTTTTTTTATTGTGATTTAGTTTTCATAAAACTTTACACAATAGTTCAACATAACAAAAAAATCCACTTTTATCAAAATGTTTAAACATCATACATCATATAAATTAAAAAAAAAGAATTTCATGCAGCTCAAGTGCAGTCAATAGAAGTTAAAAAACTAACAAGTGCAAGAACAAGAGGCTAATTCTTACCCCACATGAGTCTTAACCACAGGATCTCCTTTGAACTTTCTGAGCAGGAACTGTCGCCTTCTTTCACAAAATAAGTCATTCTAATCTTGGTTAGAGTGTGGCAGTCCAGAATCCAACATTTTAAATCACATATATATCGTACAGACCCATGAACATGAAAAACATTTGAGATATACAGAGAGATTACCAAACCTTCACGGACACCTTGCATATTCCCATTACGATGAATATGATCCCAGGGCTTCCAGGGTTAGTCGTCAGTCATCCCTGAACAATTTGTCTTTCATAGCCTCAGGATTTCCCATCAATTCTAATTCAGAGGACCAAATGAGATCCAACAGATTGGCCATCAGACCTCTAAACAGAATCACATATTTTAAAGAACATTTTATCAGAATTTGCTGGAAGTCCATAGAATTATGAGGGGGGAACTAGAAGTTTATGGAGAATTGACAACTGTTTCCACTGGAATCGGGCATTAAGGGAAATCAAATTCAATTTGTGGTGAACAATTGCACAGGAAATGGCACTTGAAAGCGCCAACATGATTTTCCACACCATGCCCTGCATTGAATCCAAGCAAGGACCAAGAGTTACCAATGCAATATCTAAGCCATACAATATCAGTGGCTCAATTTTACCGATAGTACTTTATAACTGGCAGACAGGAGAAACTACATAGCTTCCTAAAAATCCTCTTCATATGGGACAATAGGGGCACCATCTTGTTTTTCAGCATTGTTCTCCACATACTAATGACATATTGGTTAGATTATAACCTACATAACGCAGAGAAGCCACCCGCTCAACCCTTTCAGTGCCCAAGGACCAAAACATGATTTTGGGCTTTCTGTTGGACGAGAAAAGCTCCACCTTAGATTTCGGGCCATTTACTCTGAGATTGTTTTTTAAGGTGCACAAAATAAATGTGATGTTCATTTGAAGGCCCTGCGGAGACCTAAGATAATGAATGATGTAATCCGCGAAGGCCAACCAATGAAGTTTTAAATTACTTAATTTCACAGGAATCACCACAGGTCCTCAGTGTACCTTATGCAAAGATTAAAGGGGGTCAGAGCCGGAGTGCAACCATGTCTAAGCCCCAAGTTTGTCAAAATAGGCCTAGATACCACCCCTTCCTTGGTGAGCTGAACCTTCAGCATAAAATTTTTATGCAGCAAAGCAATTAACTGCACCAGTTTTTCTCAGTACATTAAGTCTCAACAATTTGTCCCATAACAGCTGACGTTGGAGACAATCAAAGGCTGAAGGCAGATCCAGGGAAGCCATATAAATATTGTCTCCCAGGAATCCCTTCACAGTGTGCAACAGATGTTTCAATATTGTGGTGTTTAAAGATGTACCCTTCTGTCTACGAAATCCCACCTGGAAGTGTAATGGAGAATTATTTTCGGACCAAAAAAAGTTTAAATCTCTTAACAGCAAGATAAAAAAAAACCTTGCTAGACAAGTCGATTAGGGCGATAGGCCTATAATTCCCAGGATCACTAGTGTGGCCCTTTTGAAAATTGGAATAATACACTCAGCCCAAGAAGCAGGTAGTATTGAGATGCATAAATAGCATCAAAATGGGGTATTATAAAATAAGCCCAAGCTATGGGATCCTTTTTCAGTACAAAGGGTGGAAGCCCATCGGGGCGAGGGGCTCTGGATGGTTTCAGTTGATTGATAGCCCATATAATGTCCTCCACTTCCCATGGACACAGACCATCTGGATCCATATTGTCCAACCAATCTGAAGAATTCAAATGCTCCATCACAATATTGAATTTTTTAGAGTAAAAGGACACCTTGGTATGTTCTTCAATAGCATTCTTCTTGCTGCAGATTCCCTCCCCAGACTTCTTATTAATTTGTGTCTAGAATTCCCTAGAATTGGCACTTATCAGAGTGTGCAACATGGCTTGATTATCTCTCAATGAAAGTTCAGATTTCAGAGATTTAATCAAGTTTCTATGGCGCTGACATTCCTGCTTCTTGAGTCTAATTTGAGCCATGAACAGAGACCACTGCTACTTACTTCGCTCCCCAAATAACCTGTACCATTAGCAGCATTCCCTCCATTTCCCTGGTGACCTCCTATACCCAATATCTCAGGTTTCTGAGTAGCAAACTCCCAACGCCCCCTTGCTTCATATTCCCTGAGGCCCATATGGTAAGTCTGATACCATCCCAAGCCCCCTTAATGGTTCTCTCTTACCCTATCTATAGTCTGGTTTCGTGTAAAAGCAGAATGTCCACCCCTGCCTACTTACATTCTCTGGTCACCAGTGTCAACTTCGTGGGGGAATTCAGCTCCTTGGAATTCAAGGTCCATACCTTAACGTGCCCCTAGTATTCCTTTCAACCTATGTGATCTGCCATCCCATCCCCCAAACAGATCCTTTCAAACCCCAGCCCAACTTGCGCATGTATTCGTACAGCCCTCAGTCTTACCATAACTTGCCTTCCCAAGTCCCGTTGCTCAGCACTCTCGCCCCGCAATTCTTCACCACTCCTCCTCCTTGTTGCCCCATAAACACCCCTAACAGCGAATGCGAGATGCCCATCAGAGAATTGGCCACTAGGCATTCGCCTCGCCACCAAATTCTACACTAAACACAACATACTAAAGTACCATGACCAGACAACCACTTCCAAAGTCTTCCCCCTATCTCAAACAATAAACAATTGGCTGAGAATTGAGCCTCCACTCTTCTCAGGTAATCTGAGGCCTTCATCCCTTCACCGGAGGGAGTGTACCCAGCCTCATGACTTTTCATCCACCAGTCTATTTTTTCCTGAAGGCCGGGGTCCCTGCGGGGGATTGTGTCTGTTTACACTTCTCAAATCCCCCGTTGAAATTGTCCTATCTTCCTTCCCCTCAGAGAGGCACTTTAGCACTTTGGTCACTTTGGTTCCCATTGTGATTCGGTAGTTCTCTTCCCCATACTCAAAAACCAAAGCAAAAGGGAAGACCCAACTGCATAATCCCCTTTGACGTAAGCCACTGGTTTAGCTGATGGCAGTCTTTCCTCCATGAAAGTGCAAGGCTAGACAAATTCTGGTAAATCATGATTTTCTCTCTCTCAAAGAGGACTTCCTTCAGTTGCTTGGCCTTTGCCTCAGCCTCATCTCCATACCCATGAAACCGAGCCACAACTGATCTTGGTCCTTTGTTATAACTGTGGCCCCTCTCTGGGGGCTCTCTCAATTTTCACCACTTTGCCCCGCTCTGCTTTGGAAATTACATGCACAATGCTCTGAACCTTCCCCACCACATCTTTCGCAGACTCTCACGCCTCTTCCTTAAGGCCATGCATCTGCAGGTTATTCCTCCTTCCTCTATTCTCTAGGTCATCCATTTTCAGTCAGACCTGCACGTCTCTAGATTCCAGCTCTAAAACGTAGGCATCCATCTTCATCTCCATCAAATCGACAGTGAGCTGGCTATTTTCTGGACCCTCCAGCTTCTCTATTGAATCCACTCTGCCCTGGAGGTTTGCAATCGCAGAATGAATGTCTCCATGCAAAGCTTTAACTTCTTGCAGGATCCCTGCTCTGCCCTGTCGTCTCTCGTGGTGATGTGGCTGTGCAGTGGCTGTGCAGAATTTTGCTTAAAGGTTTGCAAAGACTGCCGGAATGAGGTCTGACAGCTAGAGCCACGATTCCCAGCAGTGCAAAACACAGGATATTGGTCTTACTCTGCAGAAGTCTCTGTAAATTCTCCAGAAATTGTAAGACGCAGAAAGTATCCAGAGAGGATTGTCTTGTAAACAACGGTCTGCTTAACTCCTCGGCCTCCATTCTTATTTGGACAAAATCATTGGGGCCGACGTTTTATGAAATCTGTCAAACCAGTGTTTCCACAGCCTCTGTTATGACTGTTAGTCTGTGCCCCAGAGAGCGCAACTGGTCCAAGTTCATGAATCAAACTTCCTTGTAATGCTCCACAGCCGAGAATGTTTTATAACTCTTTGATAGGTCTGTACCCTCTCCAAATAAATCTGGGCCTCCCATATCTGGGGGGTTGGTGCTGGCGGTGTGCTAGGCCGATCACGTCTGGATATAATCAAACGGGCCATTTTTAAGATTTTGAATAACTGAAGCCTCTGAGCTCGGAGCCTGTCCCATTTCAGGTCTCACACTGGATTTTTGGAGCAGCGCTGAAACGAATATCTGCCCCCACTCTAAACAATCAGTTTGTCTGTGACAATGTCTTTTGACAATGGTAGTGTTTTTTAATTTCACCAGCACCCCGATGTATGCCTGGTCATGATTTTATGTTTTCTAATAACACAGGTTTGAGGGGGGTCGTTATTTCATAGTCATAACTCTTTGCGTTCGTCTGGTATGTTTGATAACAGTGATATTCCCTCAGCAGTTATTGACTGGGGAGAAGCTGAGTTAGGACCTACTACCACTGTAGTAGACCCACCGGGTCTGTGTGGGATAGTGGTTGCGGTGTGAATTTCCAAATTTGTGGGATCCTCAGAGGCAATTGTGCTGTGGTCAACCCGTGGAGATGTGTCTAATGCAGTGTCAGGCTGTGCTGCTGTGGATGTTTCACAAAATGCATTACAAGCCAAACATGTGACTGGTGTTTTGGTCTCAACAATTGCCCCGTTGGCTAGCTTTTGAATAATACGTGTATACCCGCATGCACCTTTAGTATCGTCTATGATAATAACACTAGCGCCAAGGTCATTTGAAATGTTAATGTCACCAACATTGTGACCCATCCCCACAGCATGACCATTGTGAGTGTCTGCATTGGCACCCATACATACACCTGTTTCACAACCAATATTACTGACACCTGGCTCATGAATATCAATCACAGGCGCTGAAATATCACACTGTTGTTCAGTTGTACCAACAGTATCACTAGCCAGAATTGTGAGGAGCCATTAAGATGTGTTTCAAACAGCTGCATCGCTGCTAGTGTGCGATTTTGATGCAAGTTCAGAGGGGGCATCGGCCTGAGGCTGAACACTTACCAACTGGTCATTTGCAATATTAACACCCCCAACACTGTATTCCTCCCCATCATTGTGCACACTCCCCTCTTGAGTACCAACAGGCGCAAAATGAACAACCCCAACACCGTATTCCTCCCCATCATTGTGCACACTCCCTCTTGAGTACCAAGAGGAGCAATATTAACACCAGCAGGAGTAATATGAATAATGCCAGCACTGTGAGTGTCAACAGTATCGATACATTCGCCTGTTTCACTGCCAATTTTAAAAAGGGCAGCATCCTTAAGAAGCACCTCCAAAAGCAGTATAAAAATTATTAGGCATAGTGTCTGAAAACTCCTGGGGCTGTGGTGTGCCACTAGCTTGCAACCCATTCCCCTGCAAAGCGGTCATCAGCGCATCAGACTCGTTCAATGTGTTAATATGTATAACAGAAGTAACCTCTGGTTGTACATATCCCACGCACCCCTCACCAACCATCACCTCCCAGAAAGTTTGCTCCACAGGGCATTCCCACCACATATGGAAATAGGACCCATATGCCCCACATTGTCTCCAGCATTTGGGATTAAGTGAATTCTCAAAGGGGTGTACGCATGCTGGGGGATAATACCACCGGTATAGTAGTTTGAGGGCGCATTTTTTGTTGGTAATGCATCTAGAGGCTGTGTTGTTCCTGGACCAGATGTCGACCCAAGTTTGATCGTTTATTGATTGACCCAGGTCAGCTTCCCACTGAGCCATGTATGTAGGTCGTATGATAAAACATATCGTCTTGCAGCAGTTTATAAAGTCTTGCGATGTTTCCTCTCCGAAAGGGCCCTCTTGTAGCGTGAGTTCTAAGGAGTTGAATTTTAAGGAGTTGGCCCCTCGTTTGATGGGTGGTTGGGTAATCCAGTGTTGGATTTGGGCATATGAGAATCTGTCTGATTTTGATGGGGCAAAGCTGTCTTTTCATTTTTAAAAGGTGAATGGTATGTCATTCTTGAAAAGTATGGAAATCATCCGCAGCCCTGCTCGACTCCAGTTCTTAAAGTTAGTCGGCCTCAGGCCCTGGGTAAAGTCAGGATTTTGAAGAACTGGTGAGCATGGGCTCAATCCTTGGGGGTCCCTATTTTATTTTTGTGCCCAATCCCAGAATCTCAAGGTGGTTCTGGTAGAGGCAAGAGTGTACAACCAGTATTTGCGTGCCACTGCAGATACATGTCTTGAAACACAAGGGTGTTCCTGAACAAACTCAAGTAAAGGTATCATTTACATTAGCTATCAGAATGTATTCAACTGATAGCCTAAACAGCACAATACGTCAAATTGTCAGTGTTTGATTTTCTGGTATCTCACCAATCAAAGTGACCCTATAAGAAGGGAATAGGTACACTAATTTGAAAATAAAATTTCTGTTGTTTTATTATTTGGAACAAGAATAAACAAATTGAATAAATTGAAAATAGAGCAACAAACACACATGAAGGATACAATTTACAGAAAAAAACAAAAATATTTGGTTGATTAGGTTAATGGAAACAAAGTCTTACATGAATAAAATTAACAGGAGTAGGAGTACAACCCCACATCGGATTGTACATATGCAAACAACATATAGACACTAACAAAAAAAGGAATCAATGATGACCAATTATTTAATGCAAACAAAAACATTTGCAGAGATAGCTAATAAGAGTTGAACTATCCCTAGCTGACCCTTACTGTCTAAGACATAAAATTAATCCCGACATTCGTGGTGAGTCTCCTTGTTAAAAGAGACAGCATCAGTGACACAAATCATACAACAAACAATAGATGCTGTGTATAGGGCCTAATTTCGGCTAAAGAAAACAGCAACATAAACAGTATCACACAAAATGTTGTGTATTAAGCCTAATTTTAGCTAAAAAGAACAGCAACATAAACGAAATATACAATTTCTTTTTAGTTGAACAGTTGAATAAGTGATAATTACACAAGCTGACGTGAATTATGTCATAGGCTGAAAGGGGTGTACAATTACACAAGCTGACATGAATTATGGCACAGGCTGAAAGGGGTGTACTACGCCTACCGCTATAAAGCGTGTATGGCCACAGTGACAGAAGGCAGGAGCACACAGCGCCTGCAATTGTCACGTGGGACTAGGTGGCGTTTCGGTGGTGTAGTAGCGGATGGAAACCACCTTCCTCAGGTATTAGGATCTTCAAATTCAGCCCTTAGGAAAGCAATGTAATAAGATGTCCACCTAAAATAATAATTACAAGGGACATATTAAACTCAGAATTTTTGCTAGACATGGGAAATAGACCAAGTAAGATACCAATGTATGGTGAAAAGCATCAGGCCTCAATAACCCAACACCTGGCATGCAATGACCCCATAGATAGACAAAAAAATATGAAAATAGCCCTAGTAGTACAGGGAGCTAGAAGAACCCTCGTGGAGGAATAAAGTATATGTGCCATTTTAGAAACAAGTGAAGATACAAGCGGAGGAACCAGAAGGAAAGTAGGCAAATAGATATAATCGTACGGAGTCATACCTCAGATGGCGCTTCGAATGCTCGCCAAAGGAAAAGATGTGTCTCGCAGTCAGTACATTGCGGTGACGTGACAGCGTGAATATAATCGCATCTCAATAGAACTGCAAAAACATAAATATTGCAAGCATATATGTACAGAACTGACATAAGTTATGGACCGAACGAAAATCGGGCAAAAAATACATGGACCCACCGTGCTTATTAGAGAAAGCGCGTTGCACAAGTTCAGCGCAGGGGGAGCGAAGAGTGGGAGCATATATCAGCTTCCGTCAAGCCGTGAGTCAGGAGATGTGAAGAAGCGTGCCGTGACTGTAACGACAGACGCGGAATGCTTAAAGTAAACGAAGGAAAGAATGAAGCATGACGTGCATGGCAACATGTGCAGCACGAAACTTACTTCTTGGCGCCTCCTCTGAAAACGTGCAGGATAACCTATGCTGCACGGAGCTTACTTCCATTGCCGTTCCTTGGGTTTGCTCATAGAACTGGTTTTGGTACTTAAAATAGTTCTTAGTGAGTGCCAGGGAGAGCAGTTCCATAATGAATTCAATGGGGGCTTTAAATCTCAGTGTGGAATGAGTCAGATTGTTTCTTATACAGTACATGGCCTCGTCCTGTGGGATATTAGTGTAGAGCGCCGTAATGTCAAGTGTGACCAGTAGGCTGGTAGACGGATCAAAGGCCTTACCTTCAAATAGAGAGATCACTGCAGTACTGTCTCTAAGGTATGTCTCTGTATATAAACATAGTAACATATGCCTGAGCATACATTTTTCCTGGCAGAGCACTGTTAGTCTTAGTCCGCTCTCTATGCACATGGATCTCTGAGTGTGGTCCACGCCCCCCGGAAGAACGTTACGTTTCTATACCGGCGCCGCACTTCCACACTGTCGGCGACTTGCTGAAACTTGTAGGATGCTCCAGAAGTAAGCTCCGTGCTGCATAGGTTATCCTGCACGTTTTCAGAGGAGGCGCCAAGAAGTAAGTTTCGTGCTGCACATGTTGCCATGCACGTCATGCTTCATTCTTTCGTTTGATTACTTTAAGCATTCCGCGTCTGTCGTTACAGTCACGGCGCGCTTCTTCACATCTCCTGACTCACGGCTTGACGGAAGCTGATATATGCTCCGACTCTTCGCTCCCCCTGCGCTGAACTTGTGCAACGCGCTTTCTCTAATAAGCACGGTGGGTCCATGTATTTTTTGCCCGATTTTCGTTCGGTCCATAACTTATGTCAGTTCTGTACATATATGCTTGCAATATTTATGTATTTGCAGTTCTGCCTCATATTGAGATGCGATTATATTCACGCTGTCACGTCACCGCAATGTACTGACTGCGAGACACATCTTTTCCTTTGGCGAGCATTCGA
This sequence comes from Ambystoma mexicanum, assembly GCF_040938575.1. NCBI lineage: Eukaryota > Metazoa > Chordata > Amphibia > Caudata > Ambystomatidae > Ambystoma > Ambystoma mexicanum. Next base: position 361,920,426 of record NC_090935.1, on the reverse strand, counting down.
AGCGCCATCTGAGGTATGACTCCGTACGATTATATCTATGTGCCTACTTTCCTTCTGGTTCCTCCGCTTGTATCTTCACTTGTTTCTAAAACGGCACATATACTTTATTCCTCCACGAGGGTTCTTCTAGCTCCCTGTACCACTAGGGCTATTTTCATATTTTTTTGTCTATCTATGGGGTCATTGCCTGCCAGGTGTTGGGTTATTGAGGCCTGATGCTTTTCACCATACATTGGTATCTTACTTGGTCTATTTCCCATGTCTAGCAAAACTTCTGAGTTTAATATGTCCCCTGTAATTATTATTTTAGGTGGACATCTTATTACATTGCTTTCATAAGGGCTGAATTTGAAGATCCTAATACTTGAGGAAGGTGGTTTTCATCCGCTACTACACCACCGAAACGCCACCTAGTCCCACGTGACAATTGCAGGCGCCGTGTGCTCCTGCCTTCTGTCACTGTGGCCATACACGCTTTATAGCGGTAGGCGTAGTACACCCCTTTCAGCCTGTGACATAATTCACGTCAGCTTGTGTAATTGTACACCCCTTTCAGCCTGTGACATAATTCACGTCAGCTTGTGTAATTATCAATAGGTTCAACTGTTCAACTAAAAAGCAATTGTATATTTCGTTTATGTTGCTGTTCTTTTTAGCTAAAATTAGGCTTAATACACAACATTTTGTGTGATACTGTTTATGTTGCTGCTTTCTTTAGCCGAAATTAGGCCCTATACACAGCATCTATTGTTTGTTGTATGATTTGTGTCACTGATGCTGTCTCTTTTAACAAGGAGACTTGCCACGAATGTCAGGATTAATTTTATCCCTTAGACAGTAAGGGTCAGCTAGGGATAGTTCAACTCTTATTAGCTATCTCTGCAAATTTTTTTGTTTGCTTTAAATAATTGGTCATCATTGATTCCTTTTTTTGTTAGTGTCTATATGTCGTTTGCATATGTACAATCCGATGTGGGGTTGTACTCCTACTCCTGTTAATTTTATTCATGTATGAGTTTGTTTCCATTAACCTAATGAACCAAATATTTTTGTTTTTTTCCGTAAATTGTATCCTTCATGTGTGTTTGTTGCTCTATTTTCAATTTATTCAATTTGTTTATTCTTGTTCCAAATATTAAAACAACAGAATTTTTATTTTCAAATTAGTGTACCTATTCCCTTCTTATAGGGTCACTTTGATTGGTGAGATACCAGAAAATCAAACACTGACAATTTGACGTATTGTGCTGTTTAGGCTATCAGTTGAATAAATACTGATAGCTAATGTAAATGATACCTTTACTTGAGTTTGTTCAGGAACACCCTTGTGTTTCAAGATAGTTTTTGTGCTCCATTAAAGGATAGTTCCGGGACTTTTTTTTTATTGTCCCTACGGTTCGGCCATGTGTTTTTAAGCATAAATCGGTAGATCGTAGAAAACTTTCCTATGGACCTTACCCGACTTTTCGTCCATTAACGCACTCGAAATCAGCCGCCATTTTGTGATAATCCTATCATTTCCCCCCCATCGACCTGGCTCACCTGCGTTTGCGGCACTAAATCATATCCCCCGCCCCTGAAACAGTTTTTATCAAAACATTAATTTTCCCCGCCTCTATCCGTGACGTGACTGTGCTGCGTAGGCAAACGCGCCCAGGCGTCTTCTACGCGACTCCACACAGAACCCGGAAACTAACACAGATCAGCTCACAACACAGCGCGCCACAATTCGGAATATGAATCTGTACTTTTAAATCAAACCGCAAGATTGTAAATTTGGTAAAGTACATTTATTTGACATCAAATGTTTAGAGAATATTCAGCGATTTGCATTTTTATTTGCTCTCGATCCAAAATAGTTCATCTTGAGGCACGCGATGTTCCTTTGCTGTACACAGGGTCTTAGATCATCTCACAATACAGCCCCTGAGCCTCACATCAGCAGACGCGTACCGGCCATTTCCCAACGCCAAAGCACGTTTCGTGTCAACAATCGCTGCGCCTCAGCTAATGAAGTGTCGCCATGGAAATGGCAGGACGCCTCTTTCCTCAATAAGTATAAACACACCGTTTCACAACACACAGCAGCAGATTTTCGATTCCATTACTCTCTCTGTGTTACTTTGAGTATTCTGTGACTCGTTTCTGTGCTCTGGTCAGCTACCTTCGCCGCTTCTAGGCCTTGTGAACACCTGTACTATCTCTGTAAATTATTTTACTTTCTTTACCACACAATGGCTACAATAATGCCGTATATGTACGAGCCCGAGTACACCGAGGAGGAACTACTGGAAAGGCAAGCACGCGAAAACGATGGGGATTCGGACGGCAGTTGGGAGGACCAGTGCACGGATGAAGAGCCTGGACCATGTCGCATGGACGGCGTCTCCACCTGGTGCACGTGCAATCGGTGCGAGCTAATGCCAACTGAGGAGGAGAACTGCTGCTGCCGTGAAAATTCCGGGTGCTTGGCCTACATTTTGGAAGGCGAGCCAAGTCCGCAATGCATCACCGAGCTGCCAGAGTTCAGGGAAGCCTGCCTCTCACGGACCGTGTTGAGGATGATGATGGTGCTTATGCACGAACTTCGCGGCACTGTTCGTCCGCGTAATCCGAGTAACGAGTAAGTATACTCTGGTTGTGATGTCAGTGATGCCACTACTATTTCATGGTCGTCTCCCACATATAAAATTACATCTACATATCATTCGAACGCATGTAAATTGGTTCCATATTGTGCATTTTCTAGATAGAATTTTTTTCAAAGCAGAATGACATTTTTTACCTGAATCGACATTGATAAGAAAGTTTTGTCATTTTAATACAGTTTGCATCTTTCTTTTTCACAGGTGGTACAGGCTGGTGGCCTATCGTTGCTTCACTTGGTGGCTTCACAGGAGGCTCGGACACCACGTTCGGAGAGTAATACCTGCCTGTGCGGTACTTGCCATTAGACAACATTTCCCCAGCGATAGTGGACAATACCGCGGATTTTCCTTGGATGTGCTGCAACCGGAACTTTACAATGTGTAATGTTTATTATTTATGTTCAATTGAAATTAAGATCTAAAATAAAACCCAACATATATTTTAACAATGGTTGTTTTGATTTTTTAAATGAATCTAGTGTGTCTCCATCCCGGCCTTGCCTCCTCCCCCAAAAATACTTACCACACCACTTTGTTCAAGCGTTGGCAATAAAAGGCCGTTGGATTTTATTGATACAAAACATGGTTATAGGTAAATAATCAATATGGTTGATCATAATAGATCATCCTTTTGGGCACCGGGTACAGAGATGACCCCCTCTGGCCTGTGCCGCCTTGCCACCACAGGCCAGCCTGCTGCTGACTAACTGCCTAGGCATCCAGGGTCTCCAGGGTGAACTGCACCCATATATTTTCCTGGGAGGGTGAGGTATTTATAAACTCACCCCCCTGCCTTCCATGTACTAGATCCTGCAGCCTGCCTCTTACATGCAGTTAGATGGCCTCTCCTTGGTGAGGCCCTGCGGCAAACGAGTCTTGTCTGCACGACCACCGCCCCAATCCACCCCCGCCCTATCAAAGGCAGTTCGCACCGGGGTACTTGCGCTGGCAAGTGGAGCTGTCAGGGAGCGATAAAGGCCAAGAGGTGCCAAAGACCATGTACACTTCAAAGTGGTCTATAGAGCATGGGTTGTTGTTCCCATGTCTACCTCCAGACCCTGTGTCTCCTGCCAAGCATCCCCCCTCACGCTGGACGCCCCCCTGCAAACCGCATAATGCCACGACATATACACGTCATTCATTCACAAACACACCCCTGTTTCGAATTCTTTATAACCCACTTCATATTTCTAATGAGAACTTCTTTGCGCTTTGCTAGTCAACCCGTGAAGGTGCTGGTTATCTGCTCTTCGTCTCTGTGAACTTCCGTGACCACTTCGAGCAAACTCGTCAGTTTGCAACCTGTGAACTGCTCCCTGTTCTATGACAAGAAACTACTCTGATCCCTGCATCTAACTGTTTGTTCGACAAGGTAAGGCCATGTACCATAATCATTTTGCGTCCAATTTTTTAATTTATATCTATTTGCTAGTAGTCATCAAATTGCATCCATGTTTTCTTTTCGTTCAAGACAGTACATGCAAGGAACTAGTCACATGTTCTGAGTTTAGTCAAATTATTTTTCTATTTTTTTAAAGTTATTCAAATACTTATCCGCATGTGAATAACGTGTATAGTTCCAAGAACCAAAACGAACCTTGCATTGAACCTTTTATGTGTCATTTAATTTTTTAACACATTGGTATTCATAGAGAATTGTTGATCTTTACTTTTCAGAACTTTCCACAATGCCTGCCTGTTCCGTTGGCGGTTGCCCTTCGAAGACCCATAATAAATCTGAAGGTACTATAATGCATGTTTTCCCTAAGACAATAGATCAGATAAGAGAATGGGTCCGATATTGCGGATATCCACCGTCTGAGCTTGAAAGTAGAGTCCTAGAAGTCTTTGCGGACAAGAGGGGTGATCGATACCGCATCTGCAGCAGGCACTTTAGCTCAGACATGTACTCCACATCATTGCTAATAAAGAAGAAAACACCGCGAGCAACGCGAAAATTGCTCTCAACCGCTATTCCCACTCTATTCGTCCACATCCCTCCACTGGTGAGTCAAGTTTACGGATTTAGCTCTCTGCCTTGCGGTAGTGTGTAGCATTAGCTAACAATAATTTCCCCATTTATGTATCCACTCAATATGAAGGCGGAAGATTCTCCATCCGTGTCGTTATTGCGGCGCAACAGCTTGCAGAAGTATGCACCGCAGTTACAGCGTCCCTTGATGTTCTTATGCATTTCGAGGTATGGATACTGACAGTTCGATCAAGCGAGATCATATGACGTGATTACATCCGCTATACTTCCTTCTTTATTAACGCAAGTACTATGTTTCAGGGAGATGACGGAGCTTCTTCTACAAGAACATCACCCCTAGTAGTTGATACAGATCTCTGGGTGTTGATACTTCCAACGATCGAGCAAATCGAATCATATTTAGATATCCATTATTTATTTTAGACAATTGATCATTTGTGCAGGTCTATTTAGATGAGCCGTTGACGCCTGCACAAAGTTTATGTTCTTTTTAACAAAATAGAAAACCATACTAATGCAATTACTGTGTTTCAGGGAGTTGCTGAAGCGTCATCTTCAATAATATCATCAATGGAAGTCTATGCGGAGCCCGAGGTATGGATCTTGACAGTTCCATCTAACTAGATCAACAATGCGTGAATAATTGCGTGAATAATTGTCGTTTGAATGTTCTACACAATGCGTTCATTCGTGTTTTGCTATTGAGATGTACGTGGGTATTGGTCCCCAAGTACATTTTGTGTTTTCAATATTATTATACATACTACTGAAAGTTAGATGTTTCAGGGAGTCGATGGAGCGTCAGTGCGTGATGGATGTGCTTATGAAAATATAGTCGTTGCAGCGCAAGAGGAAGTGGAGACATGCACACACGAGTCGGAGCAACAGCGTCCAGATGTTGAAGTTCGAGGCAAGAAAGTTTCAAAGAAAAGAAAGCAAAAGAAGGTTAGTGTCCTGGACACTATATTATGTTGTTTTTCACTGTTAATAGTTCAATACTGTAAGTTGTGTTTAAACTGAACATCCCTTTTCCAATCTGTCCTCTAGTTGCGAGTGGGTGTACGAACTAGATCTACACAGACAGTGAAGCGAACGAGAGATGTTGCTTGTCAAACCTTTTGCCAGGGACTTGAGACTGGAGATGCATCGTGCCAATGGGAAGAATATGAAGTGATTGACAACGGAGCTATACCACCACCAGCCATTGATAGTGAATGTCCTCCTAGTAGTTCGGATGCAGTCGGAGATCAATTCACAGAATCCACACCCGCAAAAACTAAGACCGCGAGAAAGTTGAAGAAATTGTTTTGTTCTCCCATCGCCGGAGAAGGAACAGATGTTGCAATGGAAGAGAATGAAATGGACGACAATGAAACACCATCAATATCACTGAACATAGCGGAAGACGATATCAGAGATTGTACCTTTAATGTGAGTGACATGTCCTCAACGTTACAGGCCGAACCAGCTGGGATGCAGAGTGACAGTATAAGGAAAGAGGCCAAATTCATTGTATTTGATAGTTGTTTGATTGATATTATTATTAAGATGAAATGTGGGCATTCGGTTGGTGGGGAAGAATGTGGGGAGCCATTGATTAATGTGACTCGTGCAATTCGAGGCACTAACCTTAAAATACATGCCACCTGTACACAATATCATCCGTTCTCATGGTCTGCACAACCCATGCTGGGGCAACTGCCAGCAGGCAATCTACTTTGTGCAGCGGCCCCACTTTTTAGTGGTTCAAGTTTTAAAAAGTTAGAGTATTTCTTTCAGTTTGTGGGAATCCATTTCATTGCGAAAACTCAGTTCTACAAATACCAAACCGATTATCTATTTCCAGCCATTAGCGAAGCTTGGAGAATGGAAAAAATGTCTATTGAAAGTACATTCTTTGGCAAACGGTTCAGGCTAGCCGGTGATGGACAATGCGACAGCCCAGGATTTTCAGCCAAGTACTGCACCTACCACTTTCAGGACATTAAGAAAATTGTGAGTTCGGTGGTCGTGCAGGTGTCACAAAGTACATCCTCAGTGGCCATGGAGAAAGTTGGCTTTGTAGCATCATTGCAAGAACTACAATCGCGGGGAATGGTGATCGACCTGATAGCCACGGACAGACACGTTTCAATTGCCAAGACAATGAGAGAAGAGTACAAAAATATAAATCACCAATTTGACGTATGGCATCTTGCAAAAACAATCAATAAAAAAATGTCGGCTGCAGGTAAAAAAAAAGATATGCAAGGTATTTCACATTGGTCCAAGTCAATCAGCAACCATCTTTGGTGGAGCTCAAAAACATGTGAAGGGTCGTTGGAAATTCTACTGGAAAAATGGCGGTCAGTAATACTACACTGTAGCAACGTTCACCGCTGGACCACAAACCAACATTTCCACAATTGTGAACATGGCCATTTGTCCACAGAGGAGGCACGGAAGAAGAAGTGGTTGATTCCTTCATCACCCACTCACAAAGCCATTGAAAAGATTGTATTTGATAAAACTATAACAAGAGATTTGAGGGGACTCACGGAATTCTGCCACACAGGAGATTTGGAGGTGTTCCACAATATGTGCCTAAAGTACAGGCCAAAACGATTGCATTTTGGCATGGAGGGCATGATAAATCGGACTCTTCTAGCGGTCTTGGCACATAACCATAATGTTGGCCGTCAACAAAGTAGGACAAACCGGAACTTTAGGGACGCTTCGCTACATTAAGGCCTTCACTAAAAGAAGTAAACAATGGGTGATCAAACCAGTGTTTGAGGATATGAAATATGAGTTTATTGAGAGACTTATTGTTGATGTCCTAGATAGGCACATACATGGAGTTGTGAACGAACCTGTGCAGGGGACAACTGCATTGCCACCCAACATTGCCTCTGTTCCATGTCCACCTAAAGCAGAGCTCATTGAGAAATACACATCACGGTTTAAATGATTGTAATTTGATTGTCTGTTCTCTCGAGTCTCCTCATGTTGCAGGCCCATTGAATATGTGTATCTATGTAATGTGTAAATAAAAGTGATTGCTCAGTGTACATGCAATGTGTCTCTCCACCCTTGCCCCTCCCTTCACCGTGCAGTAGTGCGAACCACCCGGGTGTCACCTGTGACTTTGCTCTCGAGTCTCCTCATGTCGCAGGCCCATTGAATATGTGTAGCTATGTATTGTGTAAATAAAAGTCATTGCTCAGGGTACATGCAATGTGTCTATCCAACCTTGTTCATTTGCGCATTAAATTAAACCAAACAGTAATATAAATCATTTTTCAAAAAATATAGAATGTCTCCGTATTTATGGTTCTCTGGGGCTGCAAAGCACGCAGACAAAATGCAAAGATGGAGTGTAAATTTCAAGTCCTGTGAGATGGCCTTACACTGAATGTAGCTAACTAGGAATGTGTGCTCGTTCAAAGTGAAGGTCAGCTGCTTTGATTTTTTGCTCGGGTGCCGGAATGGCCCACAACTCAGTATAAGGTTCTATTGTTATTTGACCTTGACAGGCCGGGACCATCCCGAAAGACTTCTTTTTGGGGGTGTGGTGCAATAACGTAAGAAACGATAATGAATAAAATTTCAGAAACGATAGCCATTTAATGTTCGTTCATTAGAAGAAATAACGTCGGCATAGAAGGAGTGGTATTTCGGGGCTGCCCTACGCACAGACACAATGGAAAATGCAAATATAATGTAAGTAACTCTTTAGATGAGTTTATACCGCAATTTAATTACTATACAGTAGCTTTAAAGACGGGTTAAGTTGTACTTGTTCGTTCTATGTGGCATATTGTTTTGTACCGCGCACTATCTTGAGGAGAACCATCTCCTTTTACGGAAGCACCTCAAAACCTTCCTCTTTGCTTCTGCTTTCTCTCTCCCTCTCCCCTGCTACAACTGGTCCACTGTCTGCGACCACGGTCCTGGACCCTTCCACTCTCCACCTGCACTGCCTCCCTGTCAACCCCTGCACTGGGGGACTGTCTCAGTATCCTACAGCCCCCCCTTCCCAGCACTTGTTCTGCACTTACCTTGCACTCGCCACCAGCTGGCCCTATGTATTTATTATTTTATGCTACTTACCTTGTACTCCACTTCCCCCCTCCCCTTCCCCTTGCACTTTTACCTTGCCCCTACCCCTGCACTTGCGCGATCTGAATGACACCTGGCCTAGTAGGATCGTTGTCTGTCTTCTCCTTGTTCCCCCCCCCTGCCTCGCCACGCCTTGAAACACTTGTGTATAGGCGCGTTGCAAATGCCATATTATATCATATCACTGACGAAGTGGTCCACTGGCGCTCAGGCGGCTCTGAAAAAGGCGGAGGAGAGGGGGTGGGTTACTGGAAATGACGTATAATACCCAGTTGCACTGTCCTAGCTATGAAATAATTTCCCGACCTAATATATAAAATGAATAATTTTAATAAAGATCTGATGGTGAGACTAAGTTCATTTTTTATGTTTTCAAAACAGGTACATCCTTCATTATTGTCTGTGTCACGAGTACCAGACACCGGCGGATGGCTTTTACAACTGCCAGTTGCTTCTCCGCGTGAACAACGTTACCACCCTGACCATTTTATGGGACTATCGCCAAGTACAAGTATGCCCTTACGCGGTACTAATGGCTAGATGCAACATACATACCGTTGTGGTGGCCTAGTGCCTCGTTGTTGGAACAGCCATGCGATTATCAGTGCGACCGAAGAGCTTATTTTATCGTAAACCAACACCCTGTGTACTGCACACGAACATCGCTTGCCTCAAGACGAACTATTTTGGATCGAGAGCAAATAAAAATGCAAATCGCTGAATATTCTCTAAACATTTGATGTCAAATAAATGTACTTTACCAAATTTACAATCTTGCGGTTTGATTTAAAAGTACAGTTTCATATTCCGAATTGTGGCGCGCTGTGTTGTGAGCTGATCTGTGTTGGTTTCCGGGTTCTGTGTGGAGTCGCGTAGAAGACGCCTGGGCGCGTTTGCCTACGCAGCACAGTCACGTCACGGATAGAGGCGGGGAATATGAATGTTTTGATAAAGTCTGTTTCAGGGGCGGGGGATATGATTTAGTGCCGCAAACGCAGGTGAGCCAGGTCGATGGGGGGAAATGATAGGATTATCACAAAATGGCGGCTGATTTCGAGTGCGTTAATGGACGAAAAGTCGGGTAAGGTCCATAGGAAAGTTTTCTACGATCTACCGATTTATGCTTAAAAACACATGGCCGAACCGTAGGGACAATAAAAAAAAGTCCCGGAATTATCCTTTAAGTTCCTGAACCTCTGGGAGTCCCTCTTTTGTATACACTGCAGATACATGTAGCAGGGAGCAGGGGAGGACACCTAGCTTTGTTCGATGACTACTCATTTCAGGGGGGGAGGGGTTGCTGAGTTGAACTAGGCGAGAATGTTCATCAATTGTGCTGCGACATAGTAGTTATGGAGGTTAGGGGCACCCATCCCCCCCATTTGGCCGGGCCCGTCATTACCTTCTGTGCAACCTGCGCTTTTCCCCCCTTCCATATAAACCGGGAGACCTGTCTTCGAAGTTGAAGGAGCGGTTTTAGGGGGATTTCCACTGGGAGGGTCTAGCACAGGTATAGAAATATGGGCAGTAGGTTCATTTTTCATGCCATGCTTCTTCCCATGAGTGACATCTCTTGGGCTGCCCACCTCTTGAGGTCCGTCTCCAGGTCATTGAACAGGGGAGGGAACTGGGACGAATATAGGTATTTAGGATTTGCCGCTAAGTGGACTCCCAAGTATTTCGTTGTGGTCGTGCTCCACTCCATTGGGCAAATAGGTGGGAGGGAATGTACTGTTTCTCTTGTCAGTCCCACCCCAAAGGCTCCCATTTTAAAATAAGTAATAGCGAAGCCTGCAACCCTTTCAAATGAATCAAGTTCAGCCAGTGCCTTCGGTAAGGAGGATTGGCTATTGGTGACTGAGAGCATTATGTCATCAGCATAAAGAGATACTTTATATTGGTCCCCTTTTATCACCAACCCTTCAATAGCGATGTTATTACGGATTAGTTGGGCAAACGGCTCCATAATTAGAGCGAAGATTAATGGGGAGAGTGGGCATCTCTGTCTCGTCCTGCATGAGAGAGGTATGGGAGCTGAGAATTTGATTTATTTTTGGCTAGTAGCATTTTGCAGAAGAGGGTGCCAAAGCAGAATGCCTCCAGGGCCAATCACATGAATGACCAGTCAACCCTGTCAAATGCTTTGGTTGCGCGTCTTGGGTGAGTAAAGCTAGTTCACGGTATTCCGTCCTTGCTACTTCTATTAGGTTGAGGGCTCGCTGAATAGTGTCTGCAGTGCTTCTTCCTAATATAATAAGCCTGTTTGGTCAGCGTCAATGATTTTGGGAAGGACATTTGCTAGCCTATTTCCTAGCACTTTAGATTAGATGTTTGCATCTATATTAAACAACGAGATAGGCCAATATGAGGCGCTTTCTCTTTTGTCTTTTCCTGGCCTTAAACAGCGGATAGTAGTAGATTCTTGTATGGAGTGAGTAGTGATGCCCGTTTCCCGAAAGGAGTTTAGGAGTTCTGTTAGGGGCCCATGACCGATTTCTATTTATTTATAGCATTTGTTGCTTTCCCACACCCGGAGGTCACGGCGTAGGTTACATAGGGTGCTTGTATTGTTACAAAATTAGTTACAATACAGGCAGTAATTAGTTGCAAAGTTAGTTACAATAGTAAGTTCCAGATCTTAGGTGCAGCTACAGGGAAGCTGGCACCCCCTGCCCTAGAGCTCTTGAACCATCGGGACAAATAGGTGTCTACTAGTGCCCGATCTGAAGGATCTAGTTGAACTTTTTTGGGAGACACAGTTATTGAGGTATGAAGGGGCATCATTAGTGATAAATATGTGTGTGATGATCAGAGTCTAAACAGGATACTAGCTTGGATGGTAACCTGTGTACTTCTCTCCTAATGTGCGAGATATGATAATTTCTTTTTAAACCAAAGGCTGCCCCTAGGGCTTTGTTTTGTAGTAGTTGCAATTTGGCCAGGTTGGTCCTTGTGGTTCCTAGTAGGAGAATAATGCAATAATCAAGTTTGGATAGTATGAGGGCTCGAGCTAGGGTAAGGCAGTTTTGTGGGTTGAGAAATTGGCAACTGAGCGTGATGAGTTTGGCCGTGTAGGCCGTAGTGGAGGAGAGGGCACAGATGTGTTTGGTCATAGTAAAACTGGAATCTAGATAAACGCCCAGTGTTTTGACCTGTTTGAGTACTGGGATGCATGTGCCGTCAATAGTTATGGCTGACCTAAAGAGTTTATAGAATTTGGGGGAGAAAGCATCGGGTCCCGGGGCTCTAGCTTTCAGGGATTTAATTATTGACTCGACTTCCTCTGTGCTTATTGGTAATTCTAGCGTTTCCCTATCCACCTCCAACAGGCTAGAAAGGGCGGCTTCTATAATGTATCATTCCTGCTGAGCTAAGGTACGGGGGGTAGCTGGCATAGTGTCAGTCAAGTGTGACGTTGTCAACTGTAAATTTGGCTTCTTCTGAGTATTGAGTTAAGCCCTGTGAGTGTTTCAAGCTTATAATCAATTTCTGCATTTCGGCTTTTGCTAATTTCCTGACCAGAAATGTGTTAGCTTAGTTGCTGTTAGCGTAGTAGCTTTCTTTGGTTCAAATAAGGGTCTGAGTGGTTTCTTCAGCGTAATGGGCTTCTAATTTATTGCGAGCGATACATAAGGCTCGAGCTGCTTTGGGATCCCAGCCTTTCTTATGCTTTTGTTCGGTTGCCAAAATTTCGTGTTGCAATAGCTCTTTAGTTTTTAATCGGCACTTTTTGTAAGCCACCGCCTGAGCTTTCAATTCACCTCTGATAACCCCTTTCATTGCCTCCCGCCTGGTGGCATTCGAAGTGGGCCCAATGGGGTTGAAAGTAGTTATGGATTGCTTTGGTTATTGCATCTCTAAGTGCCATGTCATTCAGCATCGGGTCGTAGAGGGTCCATCGGGGTCTCGGGTGTGGGGTGTCAGAGTTGTGAATCCAGGCTGTAAGGAGCATGGTCTGAGATAACCTATGTTCCTGTCAATACCTCGTCGGTGTAGGGTAGGAGTTGGGGGCTAGTCAGCAGTAGGTCGATGCAGGGTCGGATTGGCCCCTCAGCCTTTTGGCCCGTGGCCGGGCCGAAATCGTCGCTGGGGTGTGGGGGCCGGTTTCTGGCCATGCCTGAGCCGGTTTGGAAGACAAAATGTTTTCTTTTCAAATATTTTTTTTTAAAATGTCTCTTTTTTTTTCCAACAAGCCTATCATCCTTCTTAGGTCGATAAACACAGGTTGGGTGATATTGTATGCATATTTCTTCTATAAAAAAGAGCTTAAGCGTAAGTGCTATACAATAACATATTATCATTTGGCCTTGGACGTCTGCTTGGATTCACAGTAATTTAGTGTACTTAGGTCCTATGCTATTTGATGCCACTACCTGTTTTGTCAAGGGGTCGTGTTTCATCGCTTCCCGGGATGTCACTTTGGGGTGGTGTCAAATGACATCACTTCTGGTGATGTCATCAGAGGTCAAGGACATGAGGCAAGGGGTGAGACTCTTATTTGAGGCGAGGGGTGGGCCACTTTTTTTTTGGGTGGCTGGGCCTATTTCTTGTCCCAGTCCGACCCTGGGTCGATGCGGGAGGAAGTTTAATGTACATGGGAAAAGAACCAGAAGTCTTTTTTTTTCCGGGTGTAGGACCCTCCATGCGTTCACCACACCCAGGGACTTAAAAGAATGGAGCTGGCCTAGGGCAATTTTAAAGTCTCTCAGTGGCGGTTGGTGAGATTTATCAGCCTGGGGACCTGGGACCCCATTGAAATCTCCTCCTATCACCACTTGACCCTCAAGGAATGGAAGTAGATTGCTCTCCAAATCTGTTAAGAAGGACTCTTGTCTCTCATTAGGGGTATAGACTGAAACCAGGGTATTCAATTGGCCGTACAGCTTACCTTTGATGCCTATATATCGCCCTTCGGGACCATTAAGCACCTACAGTTCTGTAAATGGAATGCCTCTCGCCAGCAGGATTGCCGTGCCACCTTTTTTGGAGCCGCTGGTCACCAGGAATTGTCTTGGGAAGGGTGTGCTGCGTAGGCGTGGAAATTCTGCCATGATCAAGTGAGTTTCTTGGAGGACTATTACTGAGCTGCCCAAGTCATTTAGACGTAAGAGTGCTGATCTGCATTTGTTCGGAGAGTTCATACCTTGTATGTTAAGAGTCACAAAGCAAAGTTTTTGATGGGGAGGGACGGCCTCCAGTGGATCTGTTCAGGGGAGGGTTCTGGCTCAGTTGATATTCAGCTGCCATCAAGTACCATAAACATTCCCCATTGTTGTCGCAATCAGGCTTTCAACTTTTGTGAACCAAAATGAAAATTAAACTGAAAAACAAGAACAGAACTGGGCCTATAGGCCATTTGGCCATTGAGTGTATGCACACTCTAGGCTGGTGTATGCCATGTGGAGTCCGAGATCCCTCAATGCCTCGTCGTGAGGAGCCAAGGGTGGCCTTTCTAGGGTTTGTGGTAGTAGGGTATCTGTCATTGTGTTCGTGGGTTTCGTTTGTCTGTTATGGAGAATATCCCTGTTTCCGTGCCTTCGCTACTTTTGCCCAGGTGTTACGTCGTGGCTTTGGGGCTTCTCCCTTTCCCCCCAAAGGCGATGCAGATGTAAGGTCTTCATCTGTAGTCAAGGGTCCCCCTGTCAAGATGCCCTCAGCTTCTTCCAAGGAATTAATTGTTCATGTCTGACCCTCATATGTAAATTGGAGGGTAGCCAGAAACAACCAGCAATATTTTATTTTCCGCTCTAGGAAGAACATTGTCAGGGGTGTCAGTGTCTCCTTTGTACCATTGCTGATGCCAGGTCCTGGTAGATTTATATCCGAGCCGCTTGGAAGGTTAATTCGCTCTACAGCCAAATCACCATCATGATCTCTTGTTTGGTGGATACGAAATTAAATCGGGTGATCACGTCTGCTGGGTTCCCTGTGGAGGCTCCTCTTCAATTCCGCAGCTTTTGGATACGGTCTAGAAGCAGCATTGCCTTATCGCAATCTGGCAGGAGTGTCTGGAACAGGCTGCTCATGTAATCCTGCAGGGCTTGATCTGAGACCAAGGCGGGGACTCCTCTAATTCTCACATTATTTCTGTGGGCCCTGTTTTCGAAGTCTTCCTGCTTGAGTATCATGCCTTCATTCTGCTCTTCCAGGACCTGGATCTTCCTCCGCAGGTCAGTCAGTAGTGTTGCATGGTCCAAGTATTGATCTTCTGTTTCGTTAACCCTGTGCTCCGGGTCCTCCCTACGATTTTCCAGGGGCTCCACCCTAGACAAGATTTCCGTCATGCAATTCCGGATATCTTCTTTCATGGCCCATTGACCCACCGGTCCCTCAGGTGAGTGGGTCAAAGAGCGTCCCATCTCTGGCTTCCTTTCTTTGTCGTGTGGCTGCAACAGGGTGGCTATGTCTGCTGATTTTGGGAGTTTTTGTTGCTTGGTCATTGTAATAGGGGTTAACGTTTCCTACTTAGGTCAGGAAGCTCAAGGCACTCTGGATGTGTAGATGTGGATCGTTGCTCAGCCTCCACTCTTCACCACCAGGTAACTGGGCTTCAGGTAGAAGGGGAGAGTGTCCCTGCAGTGGGGAAAGAAGCTGAGGGGATGGATCGTGGCATGCTAAGATCAGGGTCTTGGCTCCTAAATTGCGGTTGCTAGGGCAGGTATCGACTCGTTCACACCTCTTGCTGCCTTCATGCTAATGCACGCGCTGTTCCTGCGCCTTGGGGGTGAGGAGAAGCAGTCCTGGTTCAGGTGGAGAATTGTGACTTGCAAAATAATGCCAGGACTGGGTGTAGCTTACTGCTGTCCCTCCGTGACTCTGGAGAGCACAGCCTTGGTCGCGCATCAGGTCTTGGACTCCTCCCCACTTCGAACCCCGTTCCTATGCTTTCTCCTTCACAGAGTGTTCTGTGCCTCTGCCCCCTGTGCCCCGTCCTGACAGCTCCTTACTTCATTATTAGCCGATTCCACAGTGTGCGTTGTTTGTGGAAGCCGCGCTTCCTCTCCAGAGGGCTGATGGGGTGTCCCGGGCAGAACAAACAGGCAGAGCGTGTTCTCATTCCCTGTCCTTTGTGACGGGCGCCATCTTGCGCAGAGCTGCCAGAAGCCTGGTAACTGCTCTCCTGAACATCTGTGAAGACCTGCTCTCAAACCTCGATTCCAATACCCTCTGTGTCATCCTCTTACTTGATCTCTCCTCTGCCTTTCACATGGTCAACCATACCATCCTGCTCAACCGTCTCCGTGATAACCTGGATATCACTGATCAGGCCCTGGCTTGGCTGACCTCTTTCCTCTTCGATCGACCCTCCCAGGTCCAACTTGGGTCCTTCCTCTTCTCTATCTCTCTTTCCGCCTGTGGTGTTCCCCAGGGATCTAACCTCTCTCCCTGCTGCTCAACCAATACCTGGCACTTCTCGCCCACTGCATTGCCGCTCTCTGCCCCAACTTCCAGTGCTATGCGAAGGGGTGTTGCTCGGTCTGAAAAAGATCCTGGGCTACGCTAATGTCAGGACTGGAAGGACTCGGGGCTAGCTAGCCTTTTGGTTGTAGCCCCGGAGATTATACCTGGGGCTACAACCAAAAGACCCAGGGCTATGGCCCCCAAACTCCACCCCCGTAACAACGCCTCTGGCTATGCGGATGACACTCGGCTAATTTTCAGGCTCCCTTCTGCCACCTCTTCTCCTTCTCTCATTTCTGACTGTCTGCTATCCAGGAGTGGTGTGCCGCCAATTATCTCTGCCTTAATGCCAGTAAGACTGAGATTCTCCTCAACGGCACACCTGCCCCTCCTTTCCTGTCACTCTCTTGGCCCTCTTCCTGCTCCCACCTGTGAGGCTAAAAACCTCAGGGCTATCTTCGACTCCACACTCTCCTTCGCTCCTCACATCTCTGACGTCTCTAAGATGTCAAACTACCAGCTACACCTCCTCAGAGGTATTCTTCCTTTCCTCTCTTTCCCCCAGAAGCTCACCGTCTCCAGAGCTCTGGTTCTCTCTAGGCTGCACTACTGCAACAGCCTCTTTCTAAATATGCCTGCCTCTACTCTCTGCCCTCTGCAACTCATCCAAAACAGGACTGTGAGACTTGTTCTTGGCCTCAAGCCCAGGGATCGAATCTCTCCAGGGCTGAAATCCCTGTACTGGCTCCCATTGGCTGCGAGGACTATGTTCAAAATCCTCTGCATTGTCCACAAAGCTTTCTGGGGTCAGGGGCCTATATACCTTCAACTCTCTCTTCGTAAATATCTTCCTTCTCGAGCTCTTCGCTCATCCGCCTCCAACTCTCTCAGGGTCAGTCGCTTCTCCAAACAACGAGTTGGTGGTAGATCTCTTTCCTCGGCTCGGGCCTCGCCCTCTGGAACAGCCTCCCTGCCTCTCTGAAACTTGAGGAGAACCCTCTCCGGTTCCAGAAGTACCTCAAGACCTTGCTCTTTGTTTCTGCTTTCTCTCTTCCTCTTCCCTGCTGAACTCCTGGCTGAACCCGATACTGCACTGGTCACCCGGCTACCCTCTGACCTCGGGCCCAGGACCCCTTGCAACCAGTTGCACTTCTGCACTGCCCTCCTGGCAACCCCTCCACTCGGGGGCTGTTTTCTGTATCCCTACAGCCCCCAACCAGCACTTGACACTTGATGTCTGCACTTACCTTTGCACTTGGACCAGCTGATTGACGGCCTCTGCCTCGTGTGCCCCTTCGACGGCGCTCTGCCCAACAAAAGGAAGAATTTGAGGATTTGGCCCCCTGCCCTACCTGGGCACCAACCTGCAGCCTCTCCGGTGCAGGATTGTATGATTTCAGCCCATACCCCTCTCTCAGGACTGCACGTGCCGACATTAGCAGAATCCAAAATGTCGGGCGCGTTGCAGCCTGAAAACGAGGCTAAGCTTCCTCGTGGTTGCTAGGCAATGCGTGTTTTTCAACCGCAAACATCCGCCAGCAGGCGGAAGAGCTGGCGGCCATCTCAAGGCCATTATAAGGCCTGTAGCCTGTTTGCCCTTGTTCGCCGCGGTGAGCTGCTGCTCTACATGGCCTTGTGCCGCTTCCTGGCTACAACCTACCAACTTCCAAGCCTCGCATCTACGCCTATTCGCAAGCATGGATGTATTGTAAGTAATAGGCATGATTCCTGCGAATATATGATTCCTCCTCATATACCTATATGCCTATATGCCTGTACTCTACCTGCTGCTCTCTGCGCACGCCCAAACCCATCTCCTGTCCCTCACCCCCAGGTAATCAAGCGTGCATCTTGTCATGACTTAGACCAGAGGGTCAGGTCAATTGCAACGCATGCAACTTTGGCAGTAAATTACCCTGTGCACCACTGAATGCTTTAATCCAGTATTCCATGATTGAGCTAGCCATTTGCACCGAACACTTATGCTTCCACTGTATTAGCCCACTATGCATGAATGCGCATTAGCCCACTGTGTCTTGAATTATCTTGCCCATTGTGCCTGCCAGTACCCAATTTCTCTAGCCTACTTTTCCTCATCGGATATAGTCTGTTATGCCTAAACTGTACTAGCCTATGTTCCCAACTTGAACTAGCCTGTTGTATCTAAACTGTACTAGCCTATGTTCCTAACTTGAACTAGCCTGTTGTGTCTAAACTGTACTAGCCCACTGTGACAAAAACTGTGCTAGCCTATGTTCCCAACTTGAACTAGCCTGTGTGTCTAA
This sequence comes from Ambystoma mexicanum, assembly GCF_040938575.1. Classification (NCBI taxonomy): domain Eukaryota; kingdom Metazoa; phylum Chordata; class Amphibia; order Caudata; family Ambystomatidae; genus Ambystoma; species Ambystoma mexicanum. Next base: position 361,901,998 of record NC_090935.1, on the reverse strand, counting down.
ACTGTAATAGCCCACTGTGACAAAAACTGCACTAGCCTATGTTCCCAACATGAACTAGCCTGTTGTGTCTAAATGGCCTAATTGAACTAGCCTATTCCCCCTAATTGAGCTAGCACACTGTGCCCAACAATACCAGCCAACTGTACCTGATTGTACTAGCCTACTGTGCCAGAACAAACTCGAGTGAACCCCCGACCCAAACAATTTGTTCATGGCAACCCTCTACATAACCACTCTTACCTTGGCAGCAACTCTTTACCTCCTCCACCCCAACACCACAACCTTCCTGCCTGTAAATCCACTACCTCAATCACCCCCACCTCAACGTCACACATACACCAAGACTATGGGGTATGTTGATTCTAAACAAATCGACCCTCCAAATTGCGCCATTAGGCCATTAGAATGGATTCGCCGATTTGCTGCTCCTCCCACACCTTGGAACCCATGCCCAGTGAAGGACAGAAACCTGAGACTTGGCTCCGGTTCTCACCCCCCATCAAAAAATACTCCCGTCATTCTTATCCTAACCAACAACAAGTCAGCCCTACGCAAATCTTGTACAACACCCACAAAAAAAAAATCAGCATAATTGAACACCCTCTGATCAAAGGTGCTCTCATCAATGCTCGGTCACTGGTCGCCCATGCGCTTGACATCACAGACCTTATCTCAGATAACAACCTGCATTTCCTATTTCCTGGCTATTACTGACACCTGGCTGCATCAGGCAGCAGGCCCAACTCTGTCCCCTCAATACTAAGGAACAACAGGGATTCAGGTAAAGGAGGAGGAGTAGCCTTTATCGCCAAAACATCCCTTGGCCTTAGAGTGACCTCTTTATCCAGCTTCCGGTCCGCTGAACTTCTATCAGTTAAGTTACAACTGTCCGCTACACAAACTATCCTTATGCACCTCATTTACAGACCACCAGGCCTCATCTCCTAACCACTAATACCAAAACAAGATCTCAAGTCATCCTACTTGGGGATTTCAATTTAGGCCTCGGCGATCCTAATGACGCCAATGCGCTCTCCCTGGAAAACACTATCTCCCATCTAGGGTTCAAGCACAGGATCACAGCCCCAACGCATAGCAAAGGCAGAACCTTGGATTGGTTGGCGGATCACAACTGCTCCACCTCCATCCTTAAAAATGAACCAATCGCCCGGTCAGACCACCACGTCATCTCCTTCACCATCCAAGGGAAGACGCATCCGAACACCCCTACAGCTACTATCCCGTTAACCCTCACCAAGAATAACAGCAACATCACTTTGCAAAGCCTTTGCCCTCTAATCCACAACATCCTTGCTCCTGCAAACTACTCCAACCTAGATGTGGATAAACTTGCTGACCTCTATAATAAAACACACCAATCAGCAGTAGATATCATTGCCCCTATCAAACTCACTAAAGCTAAACTGGTAGCCCACTTGAACAAATGGTTCACCCCTGATCTTAAAATCCTTCGGAACGCCAAACGAGCGGCGGAAGCCACCTGAGAAAACCAACCAGGCCAACAAAACACTATTCACGGTAGCGGCCACCACCTACAAAACTTGTATCCTAAGGGCCAAAAAAGAGACCTATGACAACAGAATTGAGAATGCCAAATCAAGAACAGAGGAGCTCTTCATCATCCTCAGGGAACTCGAGTCCCCCTCCTCACCCACAGAAACCTGTGTGAAAGATGCAGACTGGTGTGAGAGAATCCAAAAAGTCTTGGCAGACAAAATTGCCATGCTACAATTCAGAATCGAACAGAAAAAGTTCAGCCTAGCCAAAAAAGCAAACTCTCCACTACCACCTACCACTAAAATTCCAACTTGCCCCACCTTCTCTTTCACCCTGGTGTCAACGAAAGAAGTGGAAAGCATCATCAAAGGCCTCAAGCCTTCCAGATGCCAAGGTGACTCCTGCCCAGCTCCCATCATCCAGGAAGGTGCCAACGATCTGGCCCCTTTCATAACAGCCCTAATCAATGCCTCCTTCAAAACAAGTTCAGTCCCTAGTGGCCTCAAGGAGGCTTGGGTCATGCCCCTTCTAAAAAAAACCTAACCTAGACCCCAACCACCCAACTAATTACAGGACAATCACCACCGTCCCTTACATCCTAAAGATCTTAGACATAGTGGCCTACCTCCAAATCCAGAAGCACCTGGAAGAGAACAACCTTTTGGGCCTTAGACAATCTGGCTTCAGACCAAGGCACGGAACAGAGACAGCCCTTCTGGACTTAAACATTCAGATGGACGAGGCGAAGCAGAAGGGCAATCTATCCATTCTCCTGTTGCTTGACCTCTTGGCAGCTTTTGACCTCGTCAACCATCAGATGCTCATGGAATATCTGACGACCTCAGCTGCTTTCTCCAGCCAGGCGACCGCCTCGGTCCAACCCTTCCTAGCCGACTAAACCACCCGGGTCTTCTCACCGGGGGCTTCAGCTAACCCCATCCCCATCTTCTGTGGCGTCCCACAAGGTTTGTGCGTCAAGGCAACCTTATACAATATCTTCACAAAGCTATTGTTCGACCGCCTTGATAACCTGGGTGTCACATACACAAATTATGCTGACGATACCCAGATTCTCATCACCCTATCAGGTTGCTATGAAGAGGGCTCCATACGGATCAACTATCTTTACCTGGAGATCCAAGCCTGGATGGCAGAACACGGTTTATGCCTCAACGATGAGAAAACTGAGCCCCTTCGCGTCGGTTCCCAACCATGGCTAAACAAACTGGACCCCATTACGCTTCTATCAGCATAGGCGGTAACCTAATCACTGTGGCCAAAGAAATTAAAACCCTAGGGGTTTATTTAGATTCCACTCTCTCACTCAAAAAACAGGTGAACGCCACAGCCACCTCCACAGCTTATACAAATAAGCTCATCAATGCCTGCAAGGCCTTCCTCTCGCCTTCCAGTTGCATTACATTAGCCAGAGCGCTAGTGCTCTCAAAAATTGACTGCTGCAATACTCTCTTTCTTGGCACCTCAAAGCGCAATTTGAACAAACTACAGGTGCTGCAGAATAATGCCCTCACAGCGGCTCTGAGTATCCCGCGGCACTCACACATCTCCAGCTTCAGACAAGATGCCTATTGGCTCCCTGTACAAGACAGAATTACCGGTATCCAGTCATTGCATCGAATACAAAGCATTGAATGCCAAAAGCATCATAAAAATGCATTAAAAAAATGCTTTTATTTTAATTATAATGGGTTTTAAGGGGTAAAAAAAGGGGGTTTGAGGTGGACCCCCCCATTAAAGAAAAAAGAAGAAAAAAAAATTTCTTTGATGCTTTTTTTTCATTGCTTCTTTTTAGATGCTAAGGCATTCAATAATTTGGCATTCAATGCAATCACTATAAACCGAATTACCCTTAGAACTCTCGTCATCATCCACAAATGCCTCTCTAATGACGCCCCCAAATACTTGGCAGACAAGTTTAATAAACACACTTCAACTAGACCAACCAGAAAGTTGTACTCTCACTGCCTATCCATCCCCAAATTCTCCCTAAAAAAAGCAGGCGGCTCCAGCTTCCCGGTCCTACCCGCCAAACAATGGAACGCTATACCGTTGGACCTTAGAGCAGCACCATCCTTTTGGACCTTCAGAGCAAAAACTAAGTCCTGGCTCGCCAACAAGAATTCTACCATTGTCTGACACACTAATCAATGTACTTTTATCCTGTGTTTGCCTCGACCAACATGTAACCCGATCAACTGCACTTACTGTTATCATCTTGTATGTCTATATTCTGTTGTAACCTGCTCTAAGTCTCCGGCGCCCAGTTACCCCAGGTTTCGGCACGCGGTATAAATAAAAAACTAAACTAACTAAACAAGACTAAACTTGACACCAGCTCGCCTTACTTCTATTGATTGGTTTATTTTACTTATATTACTGTGATCCCTTGTACTGCACTGCCCCTCCCCCTCGCACTTTTCCATTCCCCCCTCCCCTGCACTTACGCGATCTCAATGTCACCTGGCCTAGAAAGATCATTGTCTATGTCTTCCCTCTGTTCCCCCCTTGCCTTGTCGTGCCTTGAAACACTTGTGTATAGGTACGTTATAAATGCCATATCATATCACTGTTGCGGACGGGCTCTGTGTCAGGTCGGCGATTTCAGGGCTTGTGTAGGACTTCCTCTCCACTGCTCTCTCCAGGCATGCACCAGGGGTTTCACCTAAAGTTCTGCTGCATCGTGGCGTCGACTCTGCTCCATAACTTTGTCAAACTTCACAGGATCCAAGGGCTCCCCACAGAGTCTCGCAAGGAAGCAATCCCCTGTCGGTGCTTCAAGCCATGCCCCCAAATCCAATAGTTGTAACTTTTGTACAGGCTCTGGTAAGCACATTTTACTAATAAAGCAAACACTGCTTTTCCTTATTTATACTCTGCATTAAAGCCAGTTCATATAAGATCGATATATATTTGTATATCAAAATTGATATCAAATAATTTTGATATCAAGATTTTAGGGGAAGATTATATTTTTTTTATAGTATAACAAAATAATAATAATTTTTATATAAAATGCTATACCACAAAATATTATTTTAAATATTTTTATATACATTTTTATTTCAGAATATATTTTTTATATTATTTGTTATAACCTGATGTTACTCAAAATTCCAACATACAGAGTCTGCCTTTAGCTGAGAACAATCCTGATCCAAATGATATATTTGTGCGCACCCAGAGCCTGGTCTAGGTCTGACATGGTGGCCTCTGGGTACCTTTACACATTTCTAGAGACTCATTTCACCTTTCAGAGTTTGTGTATCCAGCTGGTTTAGGCTGCGTTTCATCCAAAACAGACAATTTGGGATCAGTACCAGCAAACCCTTTATTCTCTCTGAAAAGTCTTGTCACCTCCCAGGAGAATAGGATCTGCCCCCAGGTTGCAGGAAGGGTAGCCATGCTTCAAACGACAGGCTCTGCCAGCAAGAGGGATGTCAACCCAGGGTGGTAATTACTAGAGACTCTTTAAGGTAGGGCAGGCAAGGGAGCGGTAGGAGTTACAGTAGTCTGAAGTGTAATTGCACCCAAGAGAGGGAATGCACAATATTGTGATTTCTGAGGCCGTTAACACTTCCTGTACCCCTTCCCCACTTCATGCACAAAATGCACTCTGGGACTGACATCACCAGGAAAAGACTCCTGTTACAGTTGCCAGGTTTAGACCTTTACAGAAGGCTTGAAATGAACTAACCCGCAGTGGCAAAGTGAATATGTAAGGGAGCTGGGCAATGCATGGGCCCCTTCAGTTGGATCATCTTTGTGCTTCAGAAGACAAAGGATTTCACCTGGACAAATCTTGATCTACTGTCTGCCCAAAGTTCTCTGCCTTAGAAGTGAAAATAAAGGGCGTGGCCTGGATCGCCGATGATACGGTCGCTCTCCTGATGGCCTCCGTGGGGTGCCCAGTGCTTTTACACCCTGAGGCGATTCCAATGACCGCTTAAACAACTTAATGATTGGTGGCCACGCTCCCATATCCATATGTGCGAAAGCATGGGGCATTGACTGATGCATTTTTTGGGACCGTAGTCCCTAGAAAAGACGAAGTTGGGACTAATTACCCTACGGCCTCCCCGCCATAATATCAAAGATGGCGGACAGAGCTGCGCGATCTACTGTCCGGCGGCGGGAGAAGTGAAGGTGCCTGTAGCCCCGCTGGGTCGCTTGCAACATCTTGGTGTGTCCCCCCCCCCGACGCTTCCATCGTCGCCTGGCTTCAGCGATCCTGCCTCGGCGGGCTCCTGGGGAGGAGGCGACCCTCTGCTTGCACCCGTGCCCCCCTCCTCCGGGGTGCTCTCGGAGCCTGTGGCCCCGCGGGTGGTGGGGTCGGGCAGAGCCCAGACTATCTTGCGGTACCCCCGCGGCTACCCCCACCGGAGAACTCGATCGATGGGCGGGACCGCGGCCCTGCATGGGGATCTGCGGCTGCGCTCGCCAACCCACGCTCCCATATCCGGCGGACAGCCTCGGGCGGGGAGGCTCTGCGAGGGCCCCCGACCACGACTGAGGAGGGGGTTGAGGGCACACTAATACTCTCCAGCTGCAGCAACGCCCAGCCAGTGGTAGGTGATCCCCTCCAGCAGCCCTCTCTAAAGAATTACGCCTGCTCTCCATTAAGCCCGAACTGCTTTCTCTCCATAACGCTTTCACTACAGGTGAGGGGTCAAGCAGCACTATGGACCAGCTGGCCTGAACTGTTGGAGGTGGGGGGGGTCTGCGTGACCTGCTCCCTCCTTCCCCTCCTCTCTCTATCATCAAGGGCCTCGCAGGCTTGTCGACCCGGGTCCCACCTGCTGGGTCCCTCCTGTTTGTCCCGGATACCGAGGTGGGGACCTTCACCCACCCATAACCCCCCTCCCAGCTCGGACCATGAGCGCATCTAAGCTGCGACAACAAGGAGGCAACATGGAGTGAGCCCGCCGCCGCGGCCGATGGTTCCGGGACCTGGGGGGCGCTAACCCTACCAACCCACCCCCCCCCCGCAGCCATGTGCAACGAGTATCCTGGTGGTTCGCAATTTAGATTGTGGCCGAGAAGCCCTGAAGCCCAACGCTATGTGAGGCAGTGTTATTGATTGTGCCAGGACCCCCCCGCTGCGGCCGGAATCTTACCAGGCTGATCTCAACCAACGCACACAAGCTGGTTCTGGGAAACCTAACAGCCTCACTCTGGCCCGGGTCTCCCCTATGGCCTGAGCTGGATGCGGGCTATCCCCCCCCTCGCCTGGATGACTCCTGGGGCACCCCAGCCCCTCTTCAACTCTATTCCCCTCCCAGCTGGCCCGGGTGGGCTATCCGGCCTCACTAGCAACGTGCGGGGGTGCGGGCCCTCTCCCTCACTATCCATTCCACTGCCCCCCTGTGCGACAGCGCAGTGCTGGCGGCTGTCTTGGACTCCACGGACTCCACTCATCCACTCTATCCTATCAAGGAGTCTCCACGCCTCCCAATTCATGAGCAAAGACACCATGGCCAAGCAAACCAAGTCCAATAAGAACACAGACATAGCCACAATGCTGTTAGCAGCAGACAGGGGGAAGAAACAGAACCCCCCACGGCTCTGCGCCACAGATGACTAAGGAAGACAAAGGGACCCTTGCAACCAGAAGCTACCTACTCGCCTTTATGGTTGATGTCAAATCTGAGTTTAGGTTTTGCATGGCTGAACTTTCTACAAAACTAGAGCACACTGACCAGAGAGTGACAGAAGCAGAGCAAACATTGGGGGAAGTCAAGGACCAGACCCAGGATCACACTACGGCCCTGGGTGAAATTCAACATTGCATTAGAGCCTTACAGGAGATATGTGAAATCTTGGAATCCAAACAAGAGGACTTGGAAAACCGAGCCCGACGCAATAACCTACGAATTCGAGGCATCCCTGTCTCGATTCCAGATCAAAACCTAATGTAATACGTGGGGGACCTCTTTCAGTCCTTGCTCCCATACCTGGACAAGTCTCAGCTCGTGCTGGATCGTACCCACAGGTTGCGCCCACGCTGGGGAGTTGAAACGGATTCCTCCCCCAATGTCATCACCAGGGTACACTTTTTCACTACGAAAGAGGCCATCTCATCATCAATAAGCCGCACCCGGGACCAGCTGAATTTCCAAGGCTCTCCCCTCCAAATTTATCAGGACCTTTCCCTGCTTATGATGCAAAAAAGAAGATCCCTCTGACCCCTGACCCTCTTTCCTCAAGGCCAGCAGGTCCGCTATAGATGGCTCTTTCCAACGGCATTGCAGTTCACCTATAAAGGCACGTTAAGGAGAATCAGCCACCTCGAAGACGCTGAACAAATTATGCACTCAACTTCGCCCGGGACCGCCTCCCCTAAGGCTCCCGAAACGTCCACAGGCAAAGATCCTACGCCCCCTCCAAGGGAGAAGCAGACTCTATGGACAAGAGTTCCAAGAAACAGGAGAAAGAGATAACTGAACACCAAAAGAAGGCACATAGGCAAGAAGACAGAAGTCTGATAATTCAAATGATGGACCCTACAGCCCCTACTTGCCTGTAATCCTTCTCGACACAGCGCTGCTCCCCCTTTTGGTCCCGGACCTCTCTCAACAGTACGCCGCCTACAAAGAAGCATGAAACCTGTCTCCACGCTCGTGGCAGCGACCCCACCCCGACGGCTCCTGCCCACTTGCGACGTACAACCCATCTACAAGCCCTTGGAACACCATTCACAGTTTGATCGCAGTTTCAGCCATGTTGGCTGACTACAGTCACTTGGCCCAGTTGGCCTGGTGTGGTGCCAGACCCACAAAGCTGCCCCCCCCGTTAGTTACTACCCAGCCCTCCTGTTGGAGGCATGGGCAAAAATCCCAAGAGCAGGATGGTAAACAGCCTCAACCTTCCTCAATCCATGGCTGATCCATATCCTACCCTCTCCCCCTGCCTGAACCCAACTGCAGCCCCGTCCCCAACCGAGGAACACCGCACTCTGAAATTCTTCTCCCTTAATGTTAGGGGGTTAAACTCCCCCACCCCCCCCGAAACGTATATCAATCTTACAGAAGCTCCAAGACGGAGATGCAGCGGTGGACCTGCTTCAGGAAACACACCTGCTACCAGTGGACTTCGGGCACCTGCGCTCCCAACAAATCCCGATGGAATTTCTCGCCTCAGGTGGCACCAAGAAACGGGGCACAGCGGTTCTCTTTAGGAAAGGGTTAGACCCCCACATTTTGGAAACAAAACTCTGCCCAGAGGGGCGATTCATGGCAGTGAAATGCCTCCTGTTGTACCAACTATACACCTTCACTTCAATTTACGCCCCCAATACGGGGCAAGTCGCATTCTATGAAGCCTTAAGCACCACGTTGGCACCCTTTGTAGAGGGTCATATCGTAATGGGAGGTGTTTCTAATGGAGTCCCAAACCCCACAAAGGACAAATCGCACCCATCCTCCTCTGGAGACGTCACTCTGGCCCTCGGATTGCTACGCCTATTTAGGACCCTAGAGGTGGTGGACTCCTGGCGGGTGTTACACCCCTCAGAGACAGATTATTCCTTCTACTCTTATGTCCACAGAACGTTCTCAAGAATCGGTCTCCTCTTGACTTCTCCGCAGGTGCTCGCCTATACCAATGAGGTATCCATTGGATCATGCCCCAGTAACCCTGGAGATCCGCATCCATGACCCAGCCCCCACAGCCCAACGCAGATGGTCACTGTATGACCCGATACTTAACGAGAGCCCGATAAGAGATGCTATAGCAACTTCAATCAAGAACTTCTTCAAAGAGAACCTTAACGAAGACACCTCCCTGGCAAATACCTGGGATGCTATGAAAGCGGTCATCCGGGGAGACCTAATAGCTCAGGAAATGGCATACCATAGGAACAGGCAGCAAACTCGCCTATCCCTTGAAGAAGAACTCTGGAATGCAGAAGAGACCCATAAAAAAAGGGCTGGTCTCCCAAAACACGACGAGCCATTTGGACGGCACGGAAAAAGATCGAGGCCCACTACGCTGAACACACCGCGCAACTACTGGCAAAAGCAAAACCATTCTATTAGGTAAAGAATAATAAAGCGAACAAATTATTAGTGGCTAAACCTGCCAATCTAAAAAGGAGTAACACAATTATAGGACTACGAGACCCGCAGGGCAAAATACTGTATTCAGAACTGGAGAAAATACAACTGGCAACGAATCACCCGACACAAGTAATGCCCGCTCCACCGCGAAGCCTGAAGGAACAAACAGAATACCTCCAGAAGGCTGCCCTCCCCCAGCTGAAGGACTCAGCTCGAGACATCCTGGACGTGCCGATCTCAGGTGATGAGGTGGAGGCCATAAAATCTCTTAAAACCCGAGCCCCCGGACCTGACGGATTCTCCACCAAATTCTACAAGATTTTCAGACACCAACTACTGATGCCATTGGCGAATCTCTTTAATTCCTTCAGGGAAACGGGCACGATAACCCCCTCCATGGGGTTTGGGACTCCATTAGAAACACCTCCCATTACGATATGACCCTCTACAAAGGGTGCCAACGTGGTGCTTAAGGCTTCATAGAATGCGACTTGCCCCGTATTGGGGGCGTAAATTGAAGTGAAGGTGTATAGTTGGTACAACAGGAGGCATTTCACTGCCATGAATCGCCCCTCTGGGCAGAGTTTTGTTTCCAAAATGTGGGGGTCTAACCCTTTCCTAAAGAGAACCGCTGTGCCCCGTTTCTTGGTGCCACTTGAGGCGAGAAATTCCGTCGGGATTTGTTGGGAGCGCAGGTGCCGAAGTCCACTGGTAGGAGGTGTGTTTCCTGAAGCAGGGCCACCGCTGCATCTCCGTCTTGGAGCTTCTGTAAGATTGATTTACGTTTGGGGGGGGGAGTTTAAGCCCCTAACATTAAGGGAGAAGAATTTCAGAGTGCGGTGTTCCTCGGTTGGGGACGGGGCTGCAAGAATCCATTACCATTCTTCTACCCAAACCTGGGGGGGGCCAAAGAACCCAGCCTCTTACAGACCAATTGCCCAGCTGATGCTAACATCTACTCCGAGATCCTTGCGACGCGCCTTTCCCATATTCTGCCTGACATAATCCACCCAGACCAGACCGGGTTTATCAGAAAAAGAGCCACAGGCGACAACATCCGCAGAACACTGGACATGGTAGACCTGGCCACCGGGACTCTCGGGGCCTAGCTCTTCTAGCCCTTGACGCTACCAAAGCATTTGACAAGGTGGACTGGCCATTCATGAAACTCACCCTGGAAGCCTTTGGATATGGGCCAGAGTTCAGAGCCATGGTACTAGCAAATTACAAATCACCAAAAACCCTCCTGAGGATCAACAGCGCCCTTTCTTCCCCGATCTCTTTGACCAGCGGGACCAGGCAAGGATGCCCTCTATCCCTGCTATTATTTGCCCTGATTATGGAACCCTTCACCCAAAAAATCAGACTAAACAAGCTCATCAAGGGGCTCCAAGCTGGCCCCACAACATAAACGTGCCCTATTTGCAGATGACGTCTTGCTTACCATCACAGAGCCTTGTTCCTCACTAAAACACGCCCTTGCTGAGATAAAGAAGCCAATGACTCTTCCGTAGTTATCTATCAACTTTAGCAAGTCCACAGCCCTGGGAATAGGCCTAGCCCCGACCGAGACGGAAGCTTTGATCCCGCTGCGCCCCATACACTGGAAGGCCAAGGCGATCCCTTACCTGGGGGTCCAGATCCCGGCGAATCCGAAAGAACTTTATCACACAAATTTTCTTCCTCTTTTTAAAGAACTGGAAGACGACCTAAAGCGCTGGAAATCTCAGGAAATCTCACTAATGGGCCAGATCACCGCCTGTAAAATGAATCTCCTCCCCAGATTCCTATATGCCTGTTCATCACTCCCAGTCCCTATCCCACAGCCGGCCCTTCGGGATCTCCAGAGGAAGATGCTGTGATTTATATGGAGAGGGAAGAAACCTAGGATCCCCCAAAAGACAATGCTAGGCAATGCAAGACTTGGCGGCCTGGGAGTACCTGAATTGCAGGGATACCAGATGGCAGCGCAATTGGCATGTACTCGGGCATGGGGGGTATCCTCGGGGCGCTCTAGATGGGTGGAGCTTGAACAATCCCGCCTATCCCTCCCACTAAGCTTTCTTCCACACATTCCACCCCCAATGCGGCGGACAGGGGAGAGACTATTGCTAGCTACTAGGCACACCATAGACATTTGGGACAGAACCCTAAAGAAAAAGGGGATTCCCAGGGTACTGTGGCCCTCGTCGCTGGTATTTCATAACCCAACTTTTTCACCTGGAACAAACCCCCAGAACTTTAAAAACTGGATCTCAGGGGGCCTGGAATCTCTGGGGCAACTGTTCGTGGGGGGGAGCCTCGCACCTTCGAACAATGCACAGAAGCCTTCCAGCTTCATGAGACTGACAGGTTCTCTTATATCCAGCTCCGCCATTGGTGCTCTCACCCGCAAACCCGCCAGGCAGCAACCTGCCCCCCCAAGAGCACTGGAGCTGACCCTTGTGGATCTCCCGACTCGAGGCAAGATCTCCACTCTATACAGCCGTTTTCAGGGAGACTTTCTCGCCTCCAAAACACGATGCATGGCACAATGGGAGACGGACCTAGGCCACCCTATAGGGGATCAGACCTGGGTGGATATATGGACCAGAGCCCACTCATCATCGGCCTTCGTTACTAACAGAGAGTGCGCCTACAAAATCCTGCTACGTTGGTACTACACCCCCCCTGAGGCTCCATCACATGAACCAGACTCTTGACCCGGCATGCTGGAGACAATGCGGACACCCGGCGTCCTTTCTTCATATGTGGTGGACATGCCCAAAAGCCCAACAATTCTGGAAGCAATGTGTAGCTGTTATTGAAAGAATCACTCAAACGGCTCTTGCATTAGAGCCAGAACCTATTCTGCTGGGTGCCCCGGTTCCTGGAATCTACCCAAGGCCGGGAGCCAAAGCTAGGTTGTTGTCCCAATGCCTCCTAGAAGGAAGAATAGCAATCGCCCACTCCTGGAAATCCAAGGAAGGCCCACTCCTACCTCTCTGGTGGGTCAAAGTATGGGACATTCTTATTGCAGAGAAGGTAACAGCGGCTAAGGCAGGGCTTCTTCATCGCTTCCAGAACATTTGGGGCCCATTTCTTGACTATGACCTAACATTTCCGCCCCTCACCTACAAACCCCAACAGGCCAGGAGGATCCTAAACGGGGGGAACATACCTGAGGAGGGAGAAAAGGGATAAAGTAGGAGGGGAAATCCCAAATTCCTGAGACTTCGATCTGAACTGACACTCACATGGGGGTGGAGAGGGGAGGAAGAACTCGACTGAAATTCAGTGTCACATATACTGGAGAGCAGGCAGGGGCAAGATGGGTTAGAGCCTGGCAGACTAAACACGCCTTGTAGGCATCCAGCACTCCTTTCCCACCTTTCACAATCAGGTACACATTTCAGTTCGTACCGGCCCGCTTGGGGGAATCTGATTGGTTCAGCCACACTTCCTGTACACCCAAGATAGCCCCTGGCAGCCTTCCTGTGAATCCAGTAGCAGGCTCTAGCCTCTGGGCGTGGTTGGCTATATAAGCCACGCCCAAAGGCAGACCTGTGCTTCGTGTTGCATCTGTGGCTTCAAGCAACACGCTCACCGCGATCCTCGAACTTCACCTACCTGGACATCCTCCCCGGATCCTCCGCACGCACGTTCCTGAACCACCACGAGCCCCGTAGCCCAGGCATCGCTCGTTGCCAAGACAACATAGGGCAGTGTATCAGGAAGCACGCTGAACAACGAGCCCCATGACGCATTACGCTACACCAATCACGCATAGCTTGCCTTAGCAGTCGCCGTAACTACCCGCTGGCGTCCGCTTCAGCAAGGCTGAGGAGAGACACTTGGAAGCAGACACCGGAGCTGCACACATGGACCACGAGAGGGACGAAGAGAAGCCCTCCGTCCCAGGTGAGAGTCTGACACACAGTGTTATCGTCCTCACCACATGCACAAGATTAAGGGTGAAAGGCACATGCAGCGCCAGCATCTTGCCTCACGCACTCCAGCCATTGTGGCACAGTCCTATCTTAATATAGTAGATTTCTCGCATCCAAGTACCCTTCCACCCCCGGACACGGGACTAAGGGAGGGAGGCATGCCTCACGCCACTGCACTGCTACCGTCCTACTGACCCCCTCTGGGCCAGACCCGCGCCATTAGAGCGGGCTTTCAGTACAAAACAAATTCCCGTTTCACTAACTTGCCCCTTCTTCTTTTTCCTTCCCCCCTCATTCCCCACCTTTTTTCTTTTCCTTTCCCTCTCTACAGAGGTACTTCCGACAACACACGGAAGCCCTCCACTGTCTGCACCAGAAGCCGCCTGTCCATGGTCCTCTGTGAGTGCCCCTTCCAACCCTGATCCTCCAAGAAACTTGGGATTTTGTTACCGGCACAGCTTCAAGTACAGCTGGTAACCAGAGCTACTCTGTTAAATCACTAAATATAAGGCTGCACTTACAGCTTCATAAACCTGAGAACTTCACACATCTCTCTTTGCTATCTGGTCTTTACACAGGGTCTACCCACTGGACGCCCTGAAGAAGGTGCCATATACTTTCGAAGTATACAAGAAGCATTGAAACGTGTACACACTAAACAGCATATTGAAGAAGATTCAGGACAGAATAGACCACCATTCTTCTCGCACTTAGTGTGTCTAACAAATGTTTTGTGAACACGTTGGGTAAAAATTTGAGATATCTTTTAAGTCCAAAGAGACCTCTTTTCAGCAAATAATTACTCTGAGCATTTGAAATGAGAGACCTGTCAATAAAATTCCTCTCAAATGACTAATCGTATAGGAAACTGTTCCTCATAGCTCTTACAACTTCCCAGATATGCTTTAATTGTTAAGTGCAATTGTATGTCACGAGGAATATGTCTTTTTAAGAATCACTAAAGCTAAATGTATGCTTCTCTCTATGTTGTACACCAAATCCTTGGCATTGAATATGTTAAGTGTAACATGGTTATATTTGATTTTTGTTTTGAACACTGTATTTTTGTGTCACTGTGAATGTGTCAGTATTTTACCACAAACCTGTTCCATATAAATTATTATTTTTTCAATACACTTGGTTATATATGGTCATTTGTCTTCTAGTTTGGTACGTACAGGGCCTGAATCAGTAGGGGCGTAGTACTAACTGCAGATACAGACATGGACCGAGACCAACGCAGAGGAATGTTGCAAATTTCTCAGTAGTCCCCTTGTCCAAGACTTAGTGTAGATTCAGACATGGACAAGGTAGGAACCAGTTGATGCCCCCACCAATGTAAGGAGGGCAATTGATAATCTGTACAATGGGAAAGGGGACAACATTTTCTTTGTTGGCACACGTTCCTGAACGCAGCATCTGGGAGAAAAGGAAAGCACAAGAAAGTCAGTACCTGTAAGCGCTCGCGCTTAAACCCAGCTTCTTCTTGCAAGCGCGCACACAGTCTACAGCGTCACTTACCCGATCTTCCTGGAAACTTCAGAGCAGCATTCTGAGTTCTCGCGCACATCTCCTCTCAGCGGACACTTCTGAAAACAACCTGTGGAGAAAGAACAGAGTTTGAATTAGTATCTGCAATTTCCTTCTCGTGCGCAGAGTCGCTGTGCTTAAGAGTTCGCAGCGAACACACGGAATAACCAGAACTTACCTGCAAATGCACCAGATTCAGTGAAGCAACTGGAATCAGAATTTACCTCCAAATGAACCAGATTCAGTGAAGCAACTGGAATCAGAATTTACCTGCAACAGCATCAGTGAAGCAACTGGAATTCAAACTTATCTGCCATATCATCGCTGGGTGAAGAAACAGAGTGAGTGGCAGAACAGAGACTTACCCTGGGTCTAACAAAGTACCTATCCGAGGTTTCCCGAGACACAGCGCCCCTGCCTAGTTCAGGATGGAGAGTTTGCCTAATTAATCCCAAAGGTGAGCCAGACTCCTACACTTCACCATCACAGTACACACAAGGGGGGTGGGAGGGAGAAAGAGGGTTCTGGGTCCAAATCCGGGTAGGCTAAGCATCTCACCTCTCTCTATGACAGGTACCTGTAGTCCAACTCTACTAAACTCGGGAAAGCAGGGAAGGGGTCCGGAAGGCTTCATTGCTCCCACAGAGTCCCAGATGAGTGTGACATTGAGGTATAACTGTAATTGTTGTCCTGCTCTGATTTAAAATAAACAGAGACTTACCTTGGGTCTAACGAAGTACCGATCCGAGGGTTACCGAGACACAGCGCCCCTGCCTAGTTCAGGATGGAGAGTTCGCCTAATTAATCCCAAAGGTGAGCCAGACTCCTACACTTCACCATCACAGTTAACACAAGGGGGGGAGGGAGAAAGAGGGTTCTGGGTCCAAAAGCGGGTAGACTAAGCATCTCACCTCTCGCTTTGACAGGTACCTGTAGTCCAACTCTACTAAACTCGGGAAAGCTGGGAAGGGGTCCGGAAGGCTTCATCGCTCCCGCAGAGTCCCAGATGAGTGTGACATTCAGGTATAACTGTAATAGTTGTCCTGCTCTGGTTTAAAATAAACACATTTAAAAAAAGGCTCCCAGGAAGGGAGCTAGACTGTCACGATGCCCGCTCCCGGGGAGCCGGCTCAGGCCCTGCGTCCCCGAAAGCGGACATCAAGTCCCCGGGGAAGGTCCCAGCAACCCTTTATAGGGGCCCTTTGGACAGCGTCCTGGCGCCTATGGCGCCAGGCTCATAGAAAACGTCAGTCCTGGCGCCATAGGCGCCAGGCTCATTATGAAAGTGTTTGGGTGCACTTACCTGATGCAGACGATGCTGCAGAACCCCGGCCTCCTTGAGGCCTGAAAGGAACTACTTTACCTGTGGGACTCATTTACCACCCGGGCGTGGTCGGGGAAGGATACATACCTGATTGGAGGAAGGACACATTCTAGGAACTTCTTCCAAGGCTATTTAAACCACACCCGATCAGCCACACGTGCTTCGCGTTGTTCTGCATCTAGCAGCTGGACGCTCACCGTGTCTGCTCCTGCATCTTGACTTCTGCCACACCTGCCAGCATCCTGAATCACCTGCAAAGGAATGGAACAAGAGAACAGAAGAAGGAAAAGGTCTCACCTGCTAAATCTGCATCCCAGAGACATTTCGCCGACAATCCTGAAAAGGAAGACATTTATTTTTAAAAGAACATCGCATCGATCGCTGCAGCGCCGCATTCTACTCACCTTTACAGGGCGCATCCATGTTCAGCAGCGACCATCCGGATTCGCAGTCGCGCCCCCGCGCCTAGGGAGAAAAAGACAAGAACAAAGGTGAGAGAAAGAAGGGAAAAGGGAAGCTAAAACTCCATGTCAAGACTTACCTGTTGGGTCATTCCCTTTTCATTTCGGGTCCGCGCCGCATCCAGGCATTTTCGAACCCCGGCCCCTAAGGGGAAAAAGACATCAGCGTTAATGAGTGAATGAAAAGACATTACCAAAACACTCATTAAAGACTTACCTGATTTCCACAAGGATTTCACCGCTCACCTCGGGTCGGTGCCTGTTCCCCGGCATTCCGTACCCCGGCCCCTATGGGGAAAAAGACACTAGCATTAGAACATTAATGCATGGACACAAGGGGAACCACTTATAGAAAAACTTACCTGGAAGCCAAGCAAGTTTGGTTCTCACCCATCCGAAAATCCAGTGACGTAACTGGATACCAACGCGCCCCTGTATCAGAAGCAGGATGGAGAGCTCGTCCTTCGAGACCCCAAGGTGAGACGCTACGGGGAAGCACAGAAGGGTTTTGAGGAGGGTGAGAGGGGTAAGTGGGAGGCCGATTGCATTACCCCGCAGACAGTTAACCCCCTATTCTCACCTACAGAAGGATACTTCTGCGAGTCAGACAAGCCAGATCTGGGGCCCGGTCCAGTCCATCTTCCAAACCCTGCACATCACCTTAGACGAGGTCACAGCAGCGCGAACCAGGCCAGCGCCCCCGTGGGAGTCAGGTGAGCGTTACATAGACCTCCTCCGAACCATTCCAGAGCCCCATTTGGGGGGGGGGAACTGTAATGCTCACCTGACTCCCAAGGAGGCGCTGGCCTGATTCGCGCTGTTGTGACTTCTTCTAAGGTGATGCGCAGGGTTCAGAAGACGGACTGGACCGGGCCCCCAAATCTGGCTTGTCTGGCTCGCAGAAGTATCCTTCTGTAGGCGAAAATAGGGGATTAACTGTCTGCGGGGTAATGCAATCGGCCTCCCACTTTCCCCTCTCACCCTCCTCGAAACCCTTCTGTGATTCCTCGTAGCGTCTCACCTTAGGGTCTGGAAGGACGAGCTCTCCATCCTGCTTCTGATGCAGGGGCGCGTTGGTATCCAGTCACTTCACTGGATTTTCGGATTGGTGAGAACCAAACTTGCTTGGCTTCCAGGTAAGTTATTTTGATAAGAGGTTCCCCTTGTGTCCATGCATTAATGTACTAATGCTAGTGTCTTTTTCCCCATAGGGGCCGGGGTACGGAATGCCGGGGAACAGGCACCGACCCGAGATGAGAGGTGAAATCCTTGTAGAAATCAGGTAAGTCTTTAATGAGCGTTTTTTGGTAATGTCTTTTCATTCGCTCATTAACGCTGATGTCTTTTTTTCCCCTTAGGGGCCGGGGTCCGGAAATGCCAGGATGCAGCGCGGACCCGAAATGAAGAGGGAATGAATCAACAGGTAAGTCTTAACATGGAGATTTAGCTTTCCTTATTCCCTTCTCTCTCTCACCTTTTGTTCTGGTCTTTTTCTCCCTAGGCGCTGGGGCGTGACTGCGAATCCGGGTGATCGCTGCTGAACATGGAGGCGCCCTGTAAAGGTGAGTGGAATGCGGCGCTGCAGCGATCGACGCGATGAGCTTTTAAATAAAAGTCTTCCTTTTCAGGATTGTCGGCGAGATGTCTCCGGGATGCGGATTTAGCAGGTAAGGACTTTTCCTTCTTCTGTTCTCTTCTTCTCTTCCTTTGCAGGTGATCCAGGATGCTGGCAGGCGTGGCAGAAGTCAGGATGCAGGAGCAGACACGGTGAGCGTCCAGCTGCTAGATGCAGAACAACGCGAAGCACGTGTGGCTGTTCGGGTGGGGTTTAAATAGCCTTGGAAGAAGTTCCAGGTATGTAGCCTTCCTCCAATCAGGTATGTATCCTTCCCCGACCACGCCCGGATGGTAAATTAGTCCCACAGGTAAAGTAGTTCCTTTCAGGCCTCAAGGAGGCCGGGATCCTGCAGCATGGTCTGCAACAGGTAAGTGCACCCAAGCACTCCCATAATGAGACAGGACTGATGTCTTTTATGAGCCTGGCGTCATAGGCGCCAGGACAATGTCCAAAGGGCCCCTATATGGGGTTGCTGGGTCCTTCCTTGGGGACTGGATGTCCGCTTTCGGGGACGCAGGGCTTGAACCGGCTCCCCGGGAGCGGGCATCATGACAGCACTCCCCCCCAAGGCCCCTCCCAAGGTTGTTCCCTCCAGGGGTTTTGGTTTGTCTGGGAAGAGTCGGTGGAATTTCCTGACTAATCGAGGTGCATGCACATGGTCGCTGGGTTCCCACGACCTCTCCTGAGGTCCGTAACTCTTCCAATCAATTAGGTAGAACAGTTTTGACCTAAACATTTTTGAGTCTAAAATGTTCTTCACTTCGAATTCGGGCTCCCCATCTATTAGAATAGGTTCTGGAGGTTTGAGTAGTCTGGTTCCGGGTACCACTGGTTTCAGAAGTGACACATGAAAAACATTGTGAATTCGCATACTAGCTGGTAAATCAAGTTTAACAGCCACTGGGTTAATTATTGCCGTAATAGAATAAGGTCCCAGATATTTTGGGTTAAAAGTTCGAGGCCCTTTGAGTGGTGAATGTCTGGTAGCTAACCACACTTGATCCCCAATCTGATACGGAGGTGCTTCACTCCGATGTAGATCAGCATTCTCCTTGTATTTTCTCTTGGCTTGTTGTAAATGCGTAGTTGCCTCTTTGAAGGCTTGGGTAATTGTAGAATGCAGATGTTCTACTGCAGGCATTCCGAGGTTCTGAGGTGAGTCAAGGTTTGAGGTTCGAGGGTGATGCCCAAACAAAGTATAAAAATGACTGTGGCCAGTTCCAGAGTGTACCGAATTATTATATGCGTATTCGGCTATCCAAAGAATGTCTTTCCAGTTGCTTTCAGATTGCTGTAACATAACTGTAAGTACTGCTCAAGGGTCTGATTTGTCCTCTCGGTCTGACCATCGGTCTGAGGGTGGTGACTGGTCGATAATCTTAAGTCGATCTGCGCCATTTGACAACATTTGCGCCAGAAGTGGGAAATGAATTGGCTTCCCCGGTCAGAGATTAGTATAGATGGGAATCCATGTAGCCGAACAATATTTTCGAGGAATTCTTTGGCTAGGACAGAAGCTGAAGGTAAACCTTTCAAAGGAATAAAGTGGGCCATTTTGGAAAACAAATCCACAATTACCAGAATAGTATTGTACCCCGAACAAGGAGGTAGGTCCGTAATAAAATCCATTGATAGGGTGTGCCAGGGTGCTGGCGGTATGTCTAGAGGTTGAAGGAGACCGGCTGGTCTTTTCTTTTGACTTTTATTTTGGGCGCAAACACCACAGGACATCACAAAAGATTTAACATCTTTTCGCCAAGAGGGCCACCAAAATTGTCGTTTCACCTTTTCCTCTGTCTTGGCAATACCAGGGTGTCCCTCTATTAATGTATCATGATAACCGGAAATAACTAGTTTGTGTAATTCCTTATGTGGCAGGAATAAGCGTCCTTGGAAATAAGGTAAACCATTATCTATGGTAAAGTCTGATCCCTTTTGTATCCAATCCTGTAAGGTTGTAGGATCCAGGAGTTGTTTCACTCTGGCTTGAATGTCTTCAAGCGTCTGTAATGAAGTCATGCCTAGAATCCTCTGTTCGGGAATTATTGGTACTGGTTCTGAGTTTGTATCAGATTCTCCCATTCCAATTCGGGATAAGGCGTCTGCTTTGCCATTCTTGCAGCCAGGTCGATAGGTAATCACGAAATCAAATTCAGCGAAAAACAAAGCCCATCGGAGCTGCCGTGATGACTGAGCCTTGGCGGTTTTCAAATACTGTAAATTCCGGTGATCAGTGATCACTGTGATGGTATGTCGAGCGCTAAGCAGATAATGCCCCCAGGCTTTAAAAGCGGACTTAATGGCTAACAGTTCTTTGTCCGTGATTGCATAATTAACCTCGGGTGCCGAGAATTTTCTCGACCAAAATGCTACGGGATGCAGTTGGTTGGTTTCGGGATCTCTTTGGGACAGGACAGCTCCCATGGCTAGGCTGGATGCGTCAGTCTCAACGACATAAGGGAGATCTGGACGCGGGTGTTTCAATATAGGTGCGGAGGTAAACTTAGCTTTTAAATCCTGAAAGGCCTGCTCTGCTTCTTCAGACCATTCAAAACGTTTATTTTTCCTCAAGAGTGCAGTAATGGGTTGTACCACGCGTGAAAATTCCGGGATAAACCTGCGACAGAAATTGGCAAAGCCGAGCATGCTTTGAACCCCTTTTACAGAGCTAGGTGATGGCCATTTGAGGATGGCATCCACTTTTCTTGAGTCCATTCAGACTCCTTTGGGTGTCAGGATGAAACCTAGAAACTCGACTTCTGTGGTATGGAAAACACATTTCTCCAATTTAGCAAATAGTTTGTGTTGGCGCAGTTTTTCAAGTACTGCCCTGACGTGTTTTCTGTGATCAGATTCCGAAGAGGAGTACACCAGAATGTCATCGATATATACGACAACACAAACATCGATGAGTTCCCGACGGACATCATTCATGAAGTATTGGAAGGCGGCCGGCGCGTTACACAATCCGAAAGGCATCACCTGGTACTCGAATAATCCGTATTTAGTACGGAAGGCAGTTTTCCATTCGTCGCCTTCTTTAACTCGTACCAGATGATAAGCCCCCCGGAGATCTAACTTGGTGTATATGCAAGCGTCCTTCACCTGGTCAAGGAGTTCAGGGATCAGAGGCAGAGGATAACGGTTTTTAACCGTTATCTGGTTCAATGCGCGGTAATCGATACAAGTTCTAAGGTCGCCTTCTTTTTTGGGCAGGAAGAACAAAGCCGAGGATGCCGGGGACTTTGACGGGGCGAATAAAACCATTAGCTAGGTATTGATACAAATATTGTCTCAAATGCAGGTTCTCAGGTTCGGTAAGGGCATAAATCCTGCTACAAGGGGGTTGTGCACCGGGCACCAGATCGATTTGGCAATCGTACGATCTGTGAGGAGGTAACGTGTTGGCTTGCTCCTTTTGGAAGACGTCCTGAAAGTCTTGGTATTCCGGAGGTAGTTGCATGGAGGCAGAGGTTACAGATGCTAGATTAATCTTCAGGTTTTCTGGGTAGCAGGTTTGTGTACAATCCGGTAAGGTTATTCTCTTAGCTCGCCAATCAATTCGAGGATTATGTGTCTCTAACCAAGGGATTCCAAGAATAACCTGAAACTGTGGAGCCTTGATTACATCAAACACAACACCCTCCCGATGGCCGTCGGGACCAATAAGAGTCACCTCAGTAGTGGAATGTGTTACCGGTCCAGAGGCAATTTCAGTTCCATCGACTGTGGTGATGACATCTTTGCTGGTTTTAGGACGGAGAGCGAGGTTAATCCTAGAGACCAATTCACTATCCACATAGTTTCCAATAGCCCCACTATCGATGTATGCCTTTATTGCATGCAACCGCTTAGGCTGTTCTGGATCTACGAGAACCATTGGCACAATGAAATGCGAGGTCTGAGAGTTAGTTTTCAAACTCGGCAAGCGGACCCCTACACTTGTCGGGCGGAGTCGTTTCCCGAAACAGAGTCTTCATGGTTTTTATCAGCGGCTCCTACCGCCTTTCGGGGCGGTTTTGCCGGGCAATCTCGTAGAAAGTGTCCAGAATTCCCACAATAAAGACATAATTTTAACTGCCGCCTCCTTTCACGTTCCTTTTGAGTTAAGGGTCCTTTAACCCCTCCAATTTGCATAGGCTCAGAGACATCAACACCCTTGGGATTAGCATGGGTCTTGACCAACACCCGGGTCTCAAACCTGGACTGATCTGCTTTTCTGTTTTGAAGTCTGTGATCCAATTGGACCACTAAATCTATATACTCTGTGCATTCTTGGTGCGGATTTACAACTTGAGCCAAGACATCTTTAAGTTCTCCGCATAGGCCTCGATAAAACAACGTGACTCTTTTATCCTCTGGCCATCCCGTTTCCACAATTAGTCTATTAAAGGTTGCAATATAGGATAGCAGGTCCTGATTTCCCTGTCGCAGGGATGGAAGTTCGTCATCCAGAGCCTGCCCCTGAGAGTGTCGAGCAAATAACCTTTCCATGCTTGCTTGAAACCTTTGAAAATCACGGAGAACCGGGTCATCTTGAGTAACCAGTGGAACTGACCAATCGGCAGCGCAGCCGCTGAGATATGACAATACAAAGGCTACCTTGGTCTGATCATTAGGGAAGGCCCCAGGTCTGCATAGGAAGTGCAAATGACACTGATTCATGAATACGGCGAATCGTTTGGGGTCCTCAGCAAAGCGTTCGGGTGGGGACAGCGGCATGTTTCCAGGTAAATTAATCTGCACAGGGTTACTGGAAACCACAGGAGCAGGGTTCCCTCCGGAACCGGGTAGAGGAGTTTGCCCAGCTTGACCTTGCAAAAGCTGTCTGGCCAGGTCATCAGTTCTTTCCTTTGATATTATTAATTCCCTCCTGAGGGCATTAGTCTCTTGACGAGCGGCATATACTTCGGCCCGTAATTCCCCCAGTAATTGGGCCAACTGATCAGTCTCAGAACTTTCCATAGCGCCTGGGTGGGAATTTGTAGGAAAGCTTCGCGTTCTGTAACGCTCACCTGACTCCCACGGAGGCGCTGGCCTGATTCGCGCTGCTGTGACCTCTTCTAAGGTGATGCGCAGGGTTCGGAAGACGGACTGGACCGGGCCCCCAAATCTGGCTTGTCTGGCTCGCAGAAGTATCCTTCTGTAGGCGAAAATAGGGGATTAACTGTCTGCGGGGTAATGCAATCGGCCTCCCACTTTCCCCTCTCACCCTCCTCGAAACCCTTCTGTGATTCCTCGTAGCGTCTCACCTTAGGGTCTGGAAGGACGAGCTCTCCATCCTGCTTCTGATGCAGGGGCGCGTTGGTATCCAGTTACTTCACTGGATTTTCGGATTGGTGAGAACCAAACTTGCTTGGCTTCCAGGTAAGTTTTTTTGATAAGAGGTTCCCCTTGTGTCCATGCATTAATGTACTAATGCTAGTGTCTTTTTCCCCATAGGGGCTGGGGTACGGAATGCCGGGGAACAGGCACCGACCCGAGATGAGAGGTGAAATCCTTGTAGAAATCAGGTAAGTCTTTAATGAGCGTTTTTTGGTTATGTCTTTTCATTCGCTCATTAACGCTGATGTCTTTTTTTTCCCCTTAGAGGCCGGGGTCCGGAAATGCCAGGATGCGGCGCGGACCCGAAATGAAGAGGGAATGAATCAACAGGTAAGTCTTAACATGGAGATTTAGCTTTCCTTATTCCCTTCTCTCTCTCACCTTTTGTTCTGGTCTTTTTCTACCTAGGCGCTGGGGCATGACTGCGAATCCGGATGATCGCTGCTGAACATGGAGGCGCCCTGTAAAGGTGAGTGGAATGCGGCGCTGCAGCGATCGACGCGATGAGCTTTTAAATTAAAGTCTTCCTTTTCAGGATTGTCGGCGAGATGTCTCCGGGATGCGGATTTAGCAGGTAAGGACTTTTCCTTCTTCTGTTCTCTTCTTCTCTTCCTTTGCAGGTGATCCAGGATGCTGGTAGGCGTGGCAGAAGTCAGGATGCAGGAGCAGACACGGTGAGCGTCCAGCTGCTAGATGCAGAACAACGCGAAGCACGTGTGGCTGTTCGGGTGGGGTTTAAATAGCCTTGGAAGAAGTTCCAGGTATGTATCCTTCCCCGACCACGCCCGGATGGTAAATTAGTCCCACAGGTAAAGTAGTTCCTTTCAGGCCGGGATCCTGCAGCATGGTCTGCATCAGGTAAGTGCACCCAAGCACTCCCATAATGAGCCTGGCGCCTGATGTCTTTTATGAGCCTGGCGCCGTAGGCGCCAGGACACTGTCCAAAGGGCCCCTATATGGGGTTGCTGGGTCCTTCCTTGGGGACTGGATGTCCGCTTTCGGGGATGCAGGGCTTGAACCGGCTCCCCGGGAGCGGGCATCATGACAGGAACTGCTGTGTGGACATGGATGCCCTGCTTCCTGAACGCCTCTGTTGAGATCCTGCCCAGTCGAGGCGATGGCACCTGCGAGTGCTCTCTGAGAACCTTCCTGGCTGGGAACAGGTACTCCTCTTATTCCTGGAACTCTGGGCATTTTACAGCCCACATCTAAACTTGTTAAAGACATATTCATTGAACTTGAATATTGCCGCTGAAAATATTGCCTGTCCCGATCTTTCTTCAGAACATGAGCGGCCCTTTCCTTTAAAAGTCTGCATATTCACTTTTTCCTTTACAAGGGTGGGTTATTCATTTTTTAAATTAATTTTGTGTATTTTTCATGTAATCAAAAGACCCCTACTCTTTACAGAACATTGATTGGATATTTCTTTCATTTTGGTATCACAGTACTAGTATAGATCGGATGCTTCTTTCTAGCTCACACCCCTCCTGAAGAGTATAGCCTGTCCTCGGCCCACATTACCACAAGAGATAAAGGAGGTATACCTGTCGTGCTGCACCTGTTTCACCTTTGGGATCAGTGCTGTATTAGTAGTAGAGTGGGGCGTAGTAGGAGCTTTACACACTAACCATCCCTGCAGATCAGGAATCATTTTTTTCACACTCCATTTTTAACGCCCCGACTCCTGCTGCTCTTACTACTTCTCAAACTAATCTCTCTCATTCCTAGCAGAATTTGGGTGCTCAATGTGGAATAGCCATTTTGTATCACTCCAATTGGAACTCACTCCCTCCTCCTTTTCTCTGTGTATAGTCTTAATGCAAGTATCATTTCATTTCTTTTTCTAAACCTCTGTCTTTTCTCATGGTTTACCGACCACCTGGTCATTTGCAATCTTTTTGTGATGGTGCTGACTCTTTGTTGTCTTTACTTCTTCCTCTTGACTTCCTGTTTTTTTCTTAGGGATTTTCTTCTTCATCTTCTCACTATCCAATGATCCTGCCCTTTTATTCCGACTATGTGTTCTTTCCATTTGAATCAGTTTCCTTCTCCTCAGCTCATCCCTTGACTTCATCTTATCTAACTTATTTTTTGTTTCCTCTAATTCATCTTTTCAATTTCCCACTGCTGATCACTACTTTTTGCCTTTCTCATTTAGTTGTTAAGAGGACCTGGAAAGTCCCACAATTACAGAGGTTCTAGAGTCATTTCAAACCAGACTCCATAATGGAAATAGACAAAGTGCAAGGCAAAACCCAGCTTTATTATCATCAAAATAAAGCAGGGACAGCATACAAGTATAGAATTCTTGGCGCTCTCACCGGTTACATAAAAAACAAATGCTTACATATTCAACATTTGTCATAAATGACATCATACTGTAATCTTGGCTACCAAGACCTTTGGGGAATGGGGATTACTCATACATTCTATAGGGGTTACATTTCTAATTGGGTAACGCTTGTCTGATGGCTCCTCGTACGACCACGTCTAAATTGATAAAGGTAAAAAAGACATAATCTCGACACTATGTAATTGGATGGCACCTTACTTCATGGGTGGCGTAACATTGGGGGTTTTCATTGGTTGGCTTCGTACTGACCAACCATGGACAGCTGACAGGTCATCAAGACATGAGCCAACCAGGAGTAGAGGGAGTCCACAAACTGCTTTCCTTTCAATTAAAGAAGATACCATTCCTCATTTCTAGGCCATGAGCCAGGGTTATCTCTTTGTATTTGCCTTGTGTGGTGTCTTGTGTCTGGGGATATGTGTAAGGAGTAAGGCAGGTGTCCCATCTGTGTTTGTTGCTAATGAATAGACAGCGTTCTCGAATTATGGGTCACGTGTGATGGGACTGTTTGGAATTATTTCACCCTTCATTTATTGGTATTTTAGCTAATATTGATGTGAGTGTTATGTTTTCTCTATCCACTGAGGACACTCTTGAGTTACGCTTCATTGAGTCTTTTGGCTTATAGCTGCCTTACACCTGCCTTACAAAGGGTGGTTGTACTCTTATAAGATTTTAATCTGGGAGTATCCTTTTTGTTTCCTTGGAATTGCTATTGAGTGCTTTCACTGCAACGTTCTGACCCTCTCTTAATTCGCGGTAACCTTGGCTGTGGTTGTCAGCTTCTGCCTGAGCTCTGCACAGACCTGTATTGCTGTGGTTTCAGCAGTTTGAGTTCTTGTGAAGCCTTGAGTCCCTTTGTTTAATTAGAAGCATGTTGTGGCTTCCATTTTGGAAAAGATGGCTTGCCATTACTGTTGCAATTCTTTGTTAGTGAGCTATATTCGCGCGTCATTCATGTTGCGTTCAGCTTACACATTGCATATGTTAGTATTCTTCATGTCTTATGGATGCTATGTTAATATTTTTCATGTATAAATGCATATATTACGAAAGTGCGCGTTCTTCATGTTGAGTGCATATTTGCTTCATGGCTAATGCATACACCTGTATTGTCACAACGTTAGTTTTATTATTCTTGCCATCTTTAGCTCAGATTGTGTCCATCTCCTGCTGTATCTGCCTGGATAAGAGCAGTAAGGTTGCCTGAGTAAGTAGCGTTTCTCTCCCATGCAATATTGAGCCGGGCAGGGGCAATAGCTATAGATGACGTATTTATCGGATGTCCATGATTTCACTGAATTTACTTCACCTAAAGGTGAAATCTAATAATTTGTTTTCCTTCTCATTCTTTTTTTTATCATGGGCACTCCCGCACCCACCCACCCCACTTCCCCCTACCTTATACTATCCCCTTACCAAACCCCCATGTATGTTTGAAAATGTAGCCACTGATCCAAACAAATTAGAAGACCTTTGTTTCCGAAGATTTCACATTAGGTGAAAATGCATTCAGGGAACTGTACAGATAGGATATTTATCTGCCCCCCAACATAGTTTTTTTTCTGCCTCTTTTGCTATATTTGTAGGACACAATTTACATTGATTTGACACTTCTTGATTTGTTGCTGATGTTTTTCATTCTCTTCCCTCTCTTACTAATTTGTATCTGATTTTTCGTTCACCATCATGTCTTCTACTTTGGCATCTTCTTGAATGCTCACTATACTCTCACGCCGTTTGTTCCTTCGCGCAAGTCTCCCAACCATAGCTGTCTTGTTCTCTCCCGGTCACTCAACTCTCTTTGCAAAGACGAATGTTGTTCAGGTAAAGTGCTAGGTCTGACTTTCCGGGTTGCAAATTGCTTGCTGGTCCCATATTTGACAGGGGCCCTTAATCCATGAGCTGTCCACCTCAGATCTGGCATGTTTGACGCTATATCAAATCTCAAATAAATGTGTGTTTTATGCTTCCGGAGCAGGGTGCACCTTGTAGATGATTAGTTTCCTCATCACTTGCCTTTGTTTCTTGGCTGTGACCCTTTCTGCCAGGAACTTGCTCTCTGACATAGAACAGCTCTAATTGTAAACTGTTCCCATGATCCATGCATGCACTTCTTCGCTTGACCACCCCTGAAACGTTACTCCAGCTAAAACCTGCAGCTCCATGGCAACCCACCACCACCCTAATAGCACCCCTGCGGCCTCAAGAAGCCCCCCTGCCACCAACCCTCCTGAACACCAGTCTGCTGAAGTATAGTTTTCAAGGGAGAAGCAAGATAAGTTAAAGGAGGATTAACTGTACAAAGGATACACCGCACCCTTATGTGAGGGCATAGCTTTAGGTGGGTCCCCCTTTTTAGAGTGGAGCGTCATTGGGTTATGAGGCTCGGTTGGCTCTGTTGGACCCTATCAAGTTGTGTGTAATGTGAATGGCTCTTCTGGGGAGCAGTTTGGTGTGGCCCCATCAATGTTTTCTGACATTCTCTTATGACGGTACATGCCTTCCCAGCAGGCATCAGTTAATGTTATGTTATGGTTTGTTGATTTATACTGCGCACTGCTACCACCCAGGGGCGATCTTCAGGCGCTTTATTGGCAAATTCGTCTTTGGTAGTCCTATGTGTAAAATACCAAATCTTCCTGAAAAGTACTTGTGTTTACTGTATGATGGGTGTTCTGATTTTCAAAGCCAAATTCCTACAAGAGAAGGCACATTAGTAATTTACAAAACAAAAAGTACATTAAAAAACTGCAAATCTTTGCAGGACTGTCATTTTTTCAGCAAATGAAAAAATAACAATTACATTTTGGTGCATTCATAACAACAAGCCTCGTGCCTCTTTCAAACAATGAACTTTTCTTGATAATACAACTCAGAGTAGAGTTTACAGACATCTCGAGTTGCCCCAAGTCACTTGTGAACACGACTTCCATTACTAAATCCTTTTATAGCAGTTTGTCAAGTGCAGCTACAAATGTTTAATTGAGCAGAAAAACAACAAATACCAGAATGCAGAGAAACTAACATTAGAGGACAGGCTAAGCACACCTGCCATGGTGCATAGTTAGATCTCTTGACATATCAAATTACAGCACCAAACCTGCAAATACTACAGTAAACCTGAGCTGACTAATGTTACCTGTGAGCAGCACATCAGGTCCAGATGTTCTTTTTTTCTTTCCATTATGGTACCTGTAGCACTATCTGTATAATAGCGAAACTCTGAAGTATTGGACCAAGATTTCAATGAAACAAAGAAGGGCGGATTGACTATTACACCCAATATGGTGTGTTCGGATATACCTGTGTTTTTCAAACATTGCAAAAAGTAAGCAGATACTCATAGGAAAGTAGCTGACAGCCCTTTTTGGAATGATGTCTCTTTCCAGATGTCAGATGTTATGTACTCTGTCAGTCCTGGCATCCAAGTTCATAGCACTCTGTTAATCCATAACCTGTAATCTTCCATTTGTAATGGAAACATTAATCTTCAATATTGTATAGGAAAGAAAAATGAGATGAGCCAAAACACCAGGACCAGCAGCACCACTCAGAAATGACATGGACAATACAGGTCTACTCTCCAGACACACAAAATGACTGTGAAATCACAATCCTGCGGAAAGCCGATTGCGAATGTGCAAACACCACTCACAAAGTATATGACACTGCATAAAAGAATGATAGCAAACTTTGCACAGCACAGTGAAGATGTGAGGAAGTCGCAATGCAAAAGTCGCAAATTGCAAAGGAGGAGTCGCAAACGACATGTCCCAAAAATGTGCTAATAAAGATTCCCCGCAAATGTAAAATACAACATGCAAATGTTACCACCTCCCCACACCTGCTGGCGTTATCGAGGTGCAAAGTATATGAAGACTTCCACAATGTCTTTAGAGCACTCACAGAAGCAGTCCTGTATGTTGTGGTGTGTGGGAGGAGGAGGGGGAAGAGGAGGACTAAGAGGGACCACATATTCAGGAAAAAATATAACAATTCTTGAGCAGGGAAAGGGGGCAGTGTAGAGGTGATACAGGTGGAGTAAACAGCATATATATGACCTGATACAGGGATAAGGTCCTGTGCTGACTGTGCTGTGTCCAGGCACAGTCCGTCTCTCCTAATAAACGTGGAAGTGTAGTGCTGCCTAAAGCGGCTGATCTCAATAGGACAACGCATATTTCTTTTTCTAATAATAATAGGCCGCTGACGTTGGGAAACAGAGAAACGGTTTTCTATTTCCACATGGGTGGTTATGCGCACACTACAAACGTTTTTATTTCTTCAATGTTTAGCATGAGCAAGTGCTTGATCTGGAAATACAAAAAACAAAGGTCCTCCTCCACAGGGCCTATGTCTCATTTGGATCCTGACATTTGTAAGCAGAATCAACATAAATATGTGAAAGCTTGATGGAAATCGAACCCCCTGAAGTGTGGGTGGTTCAAAAGTGACCCCAACTAGTTCAAGCACAGTTCATTGTGACTGATGTACCTCCTGCGAACTCTCACCCCTTCGGTGACATGAGCTAATTTTAAATTACTTTATATAAATAATGCTCTAATAATGTCCTGCATTGGGGACAGGTCCCTTCTCAGACCCTCGCCCTGCAGAACTCCTCAAAATAGTGCAGAGTGCAGACATTTCATCCTGACATCTGAATCCTCAGACTGTCTCAATTAATTCCCTGCGATCAAACCAAGAAAATACAACCTGCTGGGGAAAAAGGCTAGATGACAAGAGTTTTATTTTGTATACAAAAAGGAAAAAGCTACAGGGTATTACGAATCCACTGCCACAGTGCTCGCAGATGTCTTTCGTACGAACGGCAGGTTATAAACACACAAATCGTCACTCTTTGATGGTCTGTGTGTTAGTCTTAGCAATGCACGTAGGTGGCGCGAGTTATGGTGGTTTAGCGTACCATATTTAGGGAATGTCAAGTGTTTTTCAGTTTTACTGTGAAGTATAGCGTCCCTTTCAC
Source organism: Ambystoma mexicanum (assembly GCF_040938575.1). NCBI lineage: Eukaryota > Metazoa > Chordata > Amphibia > Caudata > Ambystomatidae > Ambystoma > Ambystoma mexicanum. Next base: position 361,870,875 of record NC_090935.1, on the reverse strand, counting down.
AAAGTTGTTTCACTGAATATACATATATGTATATGGCAGTGAAGAAAAACAAAGGGGCTAAACATGTGATGTCGTCAGTGATGTCATCAATGACATTTGTGATGGCATCTTTCATGTCCTGGGTGGTAGTGTTAGCAGTGCACAGGAGTTGATGGCAGGAATGGGTGCTTAGACTACCATAACTGACGAATTTCAGGGTTTTTTCGGTTGTAATCTGACCGTAATGGGACATTAGAAAGGGTTTTTTAGTGAAGTGCACAGGTTTTTGGTAGGGCAAATTAAACATAATGTCACCTTAACAAAGTTTTTTTGTAGTGAATTTTAGGGGTTTTTACTAGGGCAATGTAAGCATAACGTCCTTTGTGTGCTGCAGTTCAGTTTTTATGAAGGGGAACTTAATGATAACATTGTGGTAATAAAGTTTTTTTGTTGAATATACATTATCATGATGTGATCTTGGAAGATATAGTATAATTTACTTACTTTATATACATGTAACATAGAACATACAGAACCCCCTCGCTATTGATATTTGAAAGATACGGACTGAGCGCCTGTTTGCGGACGGGGGCGGACAAGGTCAACAGTGGTCAAACAGGCAGGGGGTACCTGAAATTTTACTATTGTCTTACACTAAAAATGCGCACCTAGCAAAAAGGACACATATAGACATTACAAGTACTAATTAAGAAGTAGGGAAACCTAAACGTGTGAAATTAAAACCATGCATTTAATGACCATGTAGAATGAATTGGATTATACCATAACCAAAAAAAGGTATGCCTCCAACGTAATTAACTTACAGAAGCTCTGCAGCCAGGACCGACAGCAGACGCACATACTACAACAAAGGGAAAGTACAACAAAATAGTAAGGGAACTTCATTTTTCTTAGATGTGAGCGTACTTTTTTTTGGTATGTGGGGCAGAAAAAATAATTTCTTTGTGTTTTGACACAGAAATGGCCAGTACTTTGGAGTGGTTGGAGGAGAATTTTCCGCCGCTTGGGGAAATGTCCGAAGACGGCGACAATAATGGTACACACTGTTCTGCATAAGCAAAATAATGATCAGTATTTTATAGTCATTTAACATATGTATACTTATTTTTAACAGAGCATGGAAGAAATGAAGAAAGGGCAATAAACGACACAGAGGAAGACAGGCTGAAAAGGATTGAACTAAAATGGAGACACTGAATGATAATTTTAAAAGTTTAAGGGAATTTGTGGAGGACTTCGTGAAAGGGAAAGTACGTTATCACTGTTCCACCTGTACCTGCCCCCTTCTCCATTCCCTAGTGAACCATCCCCAAACCTTCCAGAAGAACATAGACGTTTTGATGAAACATCCATCCCTTCTTCCCCTCTCAAATCATTCCCTCATAACCAGCCCGTGTTGAATCCTAATTCCCCTATATTCGTATCAGTATCTGCTTCCCCCTGTATTTCTCTTGACTGAACTGTGTGAGAGTTTTTGGAAAATGTTTGTATATCTGTTGTTGTTGCAGAGTTGGAGGACATTTATTTAAAAAAAAAAGACTTAAAATGTTCGCAAACAGCACGCCTGTTCGAGCTAACCATAAGCAATAGAATAGGAATGTTCTAATGACAACACACCTACCCGTACCAATATCAACCAAGATAGAACTGATCTTAGAACGCACCATCTGTGCAAGGTGTGCGTAAATAAAAAAAGGGGCGCCCTAATGATATTATACCTCTCCGTACTGCTTACAAACGAGATAGAACATGTTCGTAGATCACACCAGGTGTCCGGGATGTCTGTAAATGAGCAAAATGGGAGTGTCTTAAGGACAGTATACCTGTCCGTATCGTCCGAAGCCAAGATGGAACCGTCCGTAGAACAAGCCTGGTGGGCGGCATGGTCGTGGGCAAACAAAATGGAGGTGTCCGAAGGACAGTGGACCTGTCCGTGCAGTCAGCAAATGATGTATGCACATGCGCAGTACACCCATAAGTACAACGAACATCGCGCCTGTCCCTAACTGTCCGTCACACTTGTGGCACACTTGTAATTAGTTTGAGGACCCGAACACTGTCCGTAGGACAGTTGCGCGCATGCGTACATTTGTTAGTGTACATTTGCTGGCCAGCGGCCACCCATTTCCCTCGCGGATGTGTTCAGGATCATGTGACCGCACCCACGCTGAGCGTGTGGACTAATTTGCGCTGTTTGTGTGCTTCCGTGACATTACAAAAGAACTTATACACATAAGGGAAGTTATTTCACAGTGTAAAATAAGCATTTCACATGCCCCATACAATAGGTGTACCGGTGGATGTATTGTTTAACATTTTTGGAATGCTTTTGAGTGATCAAGATGGTCATGAGGTGCACCCCTCCACCCCTATAAATGGCCACACCCCCAAGCAAATCTTCATTGTGCTTCTGGCTATAGCAGATTGAATTGTGCTGCCTTTACTGCTGTAGCGACCAATAGGGAACTAATTGTTATCGCATCCATGGCTACTGTCGCTTCATTAGCCTCAGCACCACCCCCGAACCCTCCACCACCACCACCTCCCCAAGGGCCTGCAGAGGGATATACGGGTGAGGATGTAGAGATCGAGGAAGAGGAGGAAGAGAATGAGGTGGCGAAACTGCACACTACAAGCACTCACAGGGAATCATGGGTGTGGCAGTTGTTTTCCGTTTGTGGGAACGTACGAAAAGCATGTGCGAACCTGGTCAGGTGTAACCAGTGCCAGTTGGTGCTGAGTCGTGAAAGACCTGGTGTGTACAGCTTTGGTACTACAACCATGAAGCGACACCTAACTTCGTTCCACAGTGCAGACATTCTCAAGGTGGTGCCATGTGAAGAACGTAGTAGATTAAGTTCCTCCACAGCATCCTCCGTGTCCGATCCTCTCACCACAACAGACACTCCTGTGGGAGAGCGCATCCCTCCAGCTGCCTCACAAGCCATTTGAAATGCTATTGACCCTTATCTTTCAAAGGTGACAATAGTGTGTATGTATTGTGACGCAGTACTCTGCAGGGGGAGAGTTTTTGAAATGCTTTTGAGGCTACGGTCACGGAGCATCAGAATAACTGCTTCCTACCCAAGTAAAGCTCACCCTATATCTTTCTGTCTCCACCTACCCATTCTTATCCCCGTGGTTGGTGTCCCTTCCTTACCCTCCTTTGCCCTCCTCTCCTAGTGTGGTGTGTGCCAAAAAGCAGGAAAGTGGAAAACAACAATTTTTTTAAAAAAATGCCTCTTTTCAGAGCCAACTTTCTCAGTTTAACAATAGAACTAGAAAGTGACCGTTGTAGGCCCCCGCGCATTTTTGAAAAAGTCAGCGGACAGTCGTAGGACACAAAAATGGAGGTTGCACGCGGAGTAAAACCAATGGACTTTACGCTGTGAGTAAATGGTAGCTCTGAAAAGAGCCATTGGTGGTGTTGTGTGTGCTTCAAAAACTGTACATTGGGAAAAACGGAATGGCAAATAGGTTAGTGTGATTTCAAAAGATGGTCGTGAAGGCTACCAACAGATTCAGCATGGAGATTAAACTGGGAGATAGCCAGTTTCTCCAGGAGCTTGCCCAGGAAGGGAGTGATAGTGATTGGGCGATAGTTAGCCGGGCAGGAGGGGTCGGAGGAGGGTTTCTTAAGAAGGGGGTGCACAAGGGAGTGCTTGAGGGGGGATGGGAAGACTCCAGAGGCGAAGGAGTGATTGCAGACGTCAGCCAGGGCAGGAGCCAAGGAGTCAATGTGGTCCTTGATGGTTTTGGAGGAGCATGGGTGGCCCTGTTTTGACGAGACTTTCATAGATCAGACTTGTCTCGAAACCTCATCGGCAGAAAAAAGAGGAAAGGCAGAGAAGGAGGGGTGGCTGCAGAAGGGCCAGAGGAAGAGCAGGGAATAGGGGGGGGGGGTGATAGAAGGAGAGTGAGGACAGGATGTCCTGAGTTTTTGAAATGAAGTGAGAGGCCAGTGCCGTGCAGAGGGCCTGGGAGGGGACAGGAGCGGTAGAGACTGCAACAGGGTTGGCCAGCTCCTTGCAGATTTTAAAGAGTTCGGCCGAATTATTAGATGCCGCAGAGATGCGGGCTTGGATAAGGGCTCTCTTCTTGGTGAGAACGGAGAGCCGGTATTGCCTTTGGAGCAGGCGGCAGGCCAGTTTGTCAGAGGATGCACATGAAGCACGCCATTTCCTCTCTGCCACCCTGCACTTGCGTTTAAGGGTGACGAGATCCGAGTCATACCAGGAGTTACATTTGGCTTTGGGCTTCAGGTGGATTCTCATGACAGGGGCAAGGATATCAAGAGTATCAGATATAGCAGAGTGAAGCGTGGAGAGGGCTGTGTCAGGGTGGGAGTCAGCCGAAGGGGGAGGGAGGGGTGAGAAGGTGGCAGCGAAAGCCTCAACTGACACGCGCTTCATGGGTTAGATGACCAAGAAGGAGGGTGGCAGTGATGAGGGTGGCTTTGCCTGTGGGGTAGGGAAGGTGAGGTGGGAGTATAGGAGAAAGTGATCACTCCAGGAGAGAGGAGTGTAGAGAGGGGCAGAGAGGGGAAGTTCAGAACAGATCAGAGCATCAAGAGTGTGCCCTGCAGAATGAGTCAGCCCAGACGGGAGAATAGAGAATGAGAGAGCGTTGCAGAGGTCGCGAAAGAGTACAGAGGGGGGACAGGAGGCATCCAGGTGGATGTTGAAATCTCCAAGAAAGAGGAGTTGAGTGGTTGAGGACAGGAGTGAGGAGGAGAGGTCCGCCCACTAAGAGAGGAAGGAGGAAATTTGACCAGGTGGTCGATAGATAGTAGCCACGGTAAGGGACTGGCTAGGAGAGAGCGAGAGTCAGCAGACAAGGCATTCAAAAGATGAGTAGGTCTGCGTAGGAGTGACAGTGGCAGGAATCCACTCAGGGAAGATAAGGGCCACACCCCCCCAGCACGGTTGGGCCTGGGCACGGAGAGGCTCTTGTAGCCGTCAGGTAGGAGTGTGTCAAAGCTGGTGACAGAGCTGGCTGTGAACCATGTCTAAGTGAGACCGAGGACATCAAGGTCCAGTTCCTCAAGCAGGTGACAGATGTCAGAGGAATGTTTGACGGCAGAGCGAGAGTTAAGAGTGGCAATGTGGAGAAGATTGCCAGCCTTGAAGGATTTCCGTGGAGGGCTACAGATCAGAGGTACACCCTGCGGGGGTGAAGGAGCACAAGAGGGGGCAGGGAGGGAGGGTGGAGGCAAGGTAGCCGAGGACAGAGGAGAGTGGACAGCAGGAGAGGAAAGGAAGTTGATGAGGCGAGGGAAGCGTCTATCAAAGAGGTGAAGGTTGGCCTGAGGGCCTTGGACCAAGACAGTCCCATTAGTGTAGACATTAATAATGGCCTTAGAGGAGTGGAATGAGGCCAAGAGGACATCCCAACGGGTGCCACCATTAATGGGAGAAGAGGAGAAAGGAGAGAGCACAGAGACCATATGAAGGGTCCATATGTCAGGTGAAGGCACGAAAAAGAGGATGTCAGTGAGAGTTTCCTTGGAGGAGGCACTGGTGTAGGTGTCAGCGATAGGGAGGCTTGGGTTAGAGACCAGGATGTCCTTTTTAAACTTTTTCCTGCCAGATTTAGTGAGGAGAGCAGGATAGTCAATGGAGAAGCAGTTAGAGAAGATAGGCGAGGTAGAGAGCACCATGGAATAGGAGGGAGGGGGGGATAGATGAGAGCAAGCGGAAAGGGAGTGAGCGGCAAGCCCTAGTTTACCACATATCAGATCACAGTAACACAGTAATGCGTATTTGGTACCCAGTGGAGAGGCCACCTAAGTTTGAGAATCCTGCGAGGGGGGGAAAAAGCCCTAGTTTACCACAAATTTCAGATCACTGTAACACAGTAATGCGTATTTGGTACCCAGTGGAGAGGCCACCTAAGTTTGAGAATCCTGCGAGGGGGGGAAAAGCCCTAGTTTACCACAATTTTCAGATCACAGTAACAGAGTAATGCGTATTTGGTACCCAGTGGAGAGGCCACCTAAGTTTGAGAATCCTGCGAGGGGGGGGAAAAAGCCCTAGTTTACCACAAATTTCAGATCACAGTAACACAGTAATGCGTATTTGGTACCCAGTGGAGAGGCCACCTAAGTTTGAGAATCCTGCGAGGAAAAAAAACAAAAAAAAAAACAAAAAAGAAAAAGCCCTAGTTTACCACAAAGTTCAGAACACAGTGAATTGTGGACACCAACCGAAAGAAATGAACAGGTGTGGGCCGGAGAGCAGGAGGAGCTGACGAGAAGGAGCGTCGGAACGGCGCCTGGCGTCCCCTGCGGACACCTGCAGACACCAACAGGAGCCGCAGCCGGGGGAGCCGCCCTTTGACTAAGGGACCCTTAGCCATGGGGACTGCCGGGCAGGGGGCTGCCCAGGAGGGTCAGTATAAGGGGAGGGGGAGGTGGGCGGGCAGGGAGGCAGGATGGGGAAGGCACCAGGAAGAGGCTGCAAGGGGAGGGGGAGGAGGAAAACACACCACGCACTCGGAGCGCTGTACACAAAGAAATTTAACAATTTAAACTCACTCGAGGCCCCGAATGGGCTGGCAGGGAGTCACTCCTGCACTGGGCTGCCCAGTGAGCTGCTCTCAGCTCCAACGCTCTGCACAAAGAGGCGAGCGGGGAGAGCAGCCGTCGGGTAGTCCAGAAGGGACACCTGAAGGAGCCAATCAGAGGGGGGGTGGGCGGGCAGGGATGCGGGATGGGGAAGGCACCAGGAAGAGGCTGCAACGGGAGGGGGAGGAGGAAAACACACCACGCGCTCGGAGCGCTGTACACAAAGAAATTTAACAATTTAAACTCACTCGAGGCCCCGAATGGGCTGGCAGGGAGTCACTCCTGCACTAGGCTGCCTGGCGAGCTGCTCTCAGCCCCAACGCTCTGCACAAAGAGATGACGCTCTGTCAGTAAAGTAACACAGAGAGGTACCAAGTCCAGCCATCTCATTCCACGCACGCCATGCCAGTGCACTTCCACATGAGGAAATCCCAGATCTGTAGATAGACAGCAACTTTCTGCATGCACCTTCAACCAATGTATCCATGAGTATCCCAAAATCCAGATAATCTGTTTTCGAGCACACAGAGCCATGGCTGAGTGGTCTCCTGTCAGGGAGTGGACGGTCGCACTAAATCTCTCCGTTCAGAACACACCAACTGAACTGTATTGACCAATCCCTAGCTGCGCTCATTCTCATTTGCATGTTTCGCCAACCCAAAATCCCCGTTGGTAATATGCGCTGCCTGCAAACTACCGCTATGTCGGTGGACAAGTACAGGATCAGAGCGTGACGACTGTACAGTTAAGTATTAATCCACTTTCCCCCTTTAAGGTGGGCTCTGAAAAGAGCTGTTTTTTTTGTTTTTGGGCAGATGCCTTACAGACACCTGTTAATTTGTGTTTTTTTTTTTTTAAAAAGTGTTCTTACTTTACTCCTACAACCATTACAGAACCTTTTATAAAGAAAGCCGTACATTCCTAAAGAACATGGCATTTCCAAAAGAAGACAGTGCAACACCATCTGCTGCAAAATAATCCGCATTACTGGGAACAATGTTGTCGTGGCTGCAGAAAAACATACCAGCTCGTAACATGAAAGCATGCATGCCGCGATTTATGTTACACCTCCCAATACTTTGATCTGGACAGAAAACAGAACTGTTGTCCCATTTACCTCTAGGGAGTAAACCAAAAAAAAATACTTTTGCAGTTGGAAAGATGTTCATGAGTGCTTGAACCAACTCTCTTAAATCTTCCAACAAAGTATGTGAACTCACGTAGCCAAAATGGCAAGCACCGTAGTGCAAAAGTACCACATGAGGAGTGGTCATTGTACGCATGTGTCTGCAAACTTGCAGAATTGCTGCAACATTGCCATCAGCCTCAGCACTCCATACCACCTCCACTCCTCTCACATCGAAATGGTGTGCCACATGCCTACTCTCGGCATAGTGCTGTAAGCCATGGACAAAAATATCTCCAAGCACCAAAACCCTGACCCTCTCCACCTCTGCCATCTTCAGTATACTCACCGTCTTTCGATACAAAAGAGCAATGTGAACATCTGTTTGGCTGATGCCTACAGTCCCCTTTCCTTGCTGGATTTGCTGTAGAAACCCATATGTGACACGCCCTACCCGCGGACAAGCATTGTCTACGTGCGGCACATAACTCTAACCCAGTCCTTCTACCCTTTCCACATCAGTCGCAAATACAGTCCCTCATTGGACACAACTAAGCAGTCACACAACCATCCACCAATCATATTGAACATCGCTAAATCTAACTACGTCATCAACATTGCGCACTTCAAATTTACTATCGATGACTGAATGGAAGTCGCATATCATTGCAAAGCACCTACCTCACAAACGACTGCAAGTGTTGCGGATTTCTACGTACACCTCCATGCATGCGCACATGCATGAGTATAGAGTACAGGTATGCATATTTTAATCAGAGAACATGTGCAACCCTTATGATTTCATTTAAACAAAATGTTTGAGTTGTGTACTCTGTACGGCCTACAGTAATGCTACATGCAATGCGATCGTATGGGAAAAAATAAGTGCTCCCGATTGCTGTGGTGACATCTCCCTCTGAGGGTCTCCTGATTTTTCGGCATCGTACTTGTAATGCCCTATCGCTTACAAACCTCTCTCCTATAGATAATACAGCTTTAAAAAAACAAGGCATTTTCATAACCCTAAAAATGTTCTCATTTCTGAAGGACTTGCAACTAACATACCGCAAATAACATACAAAAGGCAGCACATAGTGAAGTGAAATGCACACATGCACTGTGTTTCAATACGAAAGGAGAATACTCTGACAAATGATGCACAATTAATGTGTACAGTATCATCACTGCTTTAAAAACGCAAAGTGACTAATTATTTTTTTTCTCAATCGCAGTGAAGACTACTCTCCTGGGAATCAACAGCCTCTGAACTGCAAACGACATATCCGAAGAAACCTGGTCTTTTCGCAAAAAAAAGTAAGCACAGTACTACCTTTATATTCTAACTATTCCTCAAAGAGGCTGCGTGGGTTATTTGTTTACTTTGGGCACCAAAGCAAACATTGATTTCTGCACCATTCTACTCACAAATCCCCATTTGTTAAACGAAGAATAACAGGCAGAATGGCTCACAAATCCCTGTGTGTTTGGAACTCAAATAACATACAGAATCATTAGAATGTTAGTACTAGAAAAGAAATAGCTGTTTCAATTTTATGCCATTTCGTTTACTGTTAATGCTTCTTTCCACCACTAGGCCACTTTGTACTGTCATCTGAAGCACATTGTAGTACTATACAAACAGAAAAATAGCCTTCCCAAATCATTGTAAGAGTCCAATGCACATTCACACACCACGACAAAGAGCTTCCCCATCAAACTCATGCACGCATGCACACAACACACATAAATTGTACAACAGACCAAAGCATGCCTTTTTTTTCAACAGAAACCAAAGAATGCCTACCAAAAAGCAAGTCTGAAGAAAGGAACGCAGAAGTAGAGCAAATAAAAATAAGTGTCCAATCTAAGCATACATCTGTAGTAGAGTTTGTAGAGAACATTGGAATAAACCAGCTAATACAGTCGTTTAGCAAAACAAAGGAAGCTTCAACTACCGAAACTTTACCTCCTCTATCAAAATTTGTCACAAAACACAAAAATCTTGGAGAAAATCGGCTACCAGTACAGCTAGCAATGGTCCTAATAATCCTGATATAGTAACAAGAACCCATAGTAAAAAAAAAGTATTTTAGCAAAACTGTTTCACCACACAGTCCTTCAGAATCTAATAAGAAGAGGTCCGAAATCATCCTCAACTCTTAAAACCTACCGTAGAAAATTAATCCTACAAGCTCTCGTGGACAGTGCAATCCTTCTCAAAAGGAAGTTGTTTATATTAGTTTTAAATAGGATGAAACCACTAACAAAACTAAGTACCAAACTGCAAAACAAACTCATCAATAAACGGAATGTGAACAAAAATAATTTCTTAAATATTTGTGGAGGTGAATGGAGTCACACGACAAACACAGAACCATATTTTAATGAAGAAGCATACAAACAAATTCAAACAAACACAATTGCCATCCATAGCAGTGGACGAGGGTATGAAAAAATCAATAGTACCATCATGGAACAAGAAACACTGCTTAGAAAAGTATCCCCTGAAAACTCAGAATTACCTCTCGATTCGACAGAACCAGACCGCCCAGTATACAAATGGCTGTGCACATCAATGTGTGCCATTCCAAACAAATGTTTCAAATCTTTACGTCAGTTCCTCAATCAGTATGTAAAAGGTAAAGACAAAATTAAAATGAAAGTGCTGCAAAATATGGATATCTGTCCAGTGCGCAAATACACAGGACTACAAGGACATTCATTAGCCTGCATTTCTGGACCTATTTGCAAAAGCACCTTCCATGATATCAAAAGGATATCAATACATCATTCAAATGTAAGAAATCTATTGTATAAAATATACTATGCAAAAAGTCCAGCTTCAGAATTAGGCAATTTAAATAACACTCTTCTGCGTGAAAAACCCAAATACCTACAAGATGAAATTGACCGTATCCAGAGAAAGTATTTTTGAAGGGAAAGCCACTTACAAAATGCAATAGTTTTAGAACAGAGTAGCAACAAGTCTGCACATAGCAACCTTCTATTACACACATAAAGAAAAGAAAAACTAAAATTTAAAAGGGCATCGGCTGAAGTACCAAACCATGTGTGTGTGTGTTGCAGAACGTTTTACAAAAGGAACACAAAAAATATAGAAATAGCATACAAAATAGAAGACAATGAAGATTCCAAATGGTTTGAATTAGCTCTCTACCTTTTAGCAGAAAACAAATATGAACTAACTGAACGCCTAATATGTTGCAGTTACTGTACTACAAAATTAGACAACAACCACACTCCTTCACGTGCTATTACAAATAATTTGGAATTGTTCCCACTATCAAAAATCCTGCAAAAACTCAATTTGTATGAGAGCATCATAAATCAAACAGTTCACCCATTTCAAGCAATTATACGCCTTCATCCAAAAACGGCAAAATTACCTCCCTCTGAATTGGTGAAAGGCATTCGTGGCAAAGTAGTTTATTTGCCATTAGATCTAACCAAAAATGTACACACTCTAGGAGTGCAACGTTCAATAGAGCATTCTTTAATAGTCTTGGTAAATGGTGTACCAAAAAAAGACAAAAATATTTGGCAACAACTAGTGGACTTAAATAAAGTTAGAGAAGCATTGCAATATCTAAAAGATAATAACGAGTACTACAAGGAAATAGATATTGAAGAAAGCTTAAGGGAAACAACAAATAATTCAAGAGCCATCAGAAACTGGACAATTTGAACTTCTGGATCCTGCTGCAGTAGCCACTCTTTTGGACCAGTACACAATTCATCCATTGCATTCCAATGAAAGCATAGATGATGCACTAGAAACTTACCAAACGCGACAAACCAAAGGTTCACCAATGAGTGTATGGGAAAAAAGTATAGAAGCACATGCTTTCCACTGCTTCTTCCTACTGGCAAAGGTAGAAGGTACAATGATAGACTGTTAAGTAGTGAGCCCGAGACAAGAAAATGTTCAACAAAAAGGTTTATTACACAGCTCACCCATTTCACGCTGTAGTATACCAAAACAAATTACGTGACTTCCTTCCTTCAAATAAAAACAGCTTACAGTTCGTAGCAGGACCAAGCGTGGTTTTCGCCAGCCTGTTTTTAAGTAAATGTCCCAAATTTCCTTTAGGGAGTTCACCTGGCTCGTGGCTGTAGGCTTTTCCGAGTTTCAGTCCACTGACCTGCCCGGTCTCAGAAGTTGGAGAAAATAAAACACAACACCCAGTGTTCCTTCTCACACTCCTTACGGATACTTTCCCGTCAAACGTTTTCCTCCGCTGCGTCGCTGACCTGGCCCGTGGATCAGGTAGGGCATTCTCCGGTGGTTCTTTCTCTCCTCCCTAGTACGCCCACTGGTACTCGGGACCGGCCTCGCTCCACTCCGGGGCCTCTCCATCAGCCTCCTTCCACTCCTCCAAAACAAGACCCCTTCTGAGCGGTTTGGTGAGGCTTTTAACCCAGGTGCCCCTCCTTCCCAGTAATTACTGCCGGGTGTTACCAGCAACGGTTTCCCCACACCTGATACGAATTCCCCTCCTCCTCCCTGCTCAGCCCTCGATGTGTCAGCCTTGTTTTTAGTCACTGACTGTGGGGGTCTGACTGAATATGGAAGCATGTTTTCCCGTCTCCCTTGCTTATTTTCCTTTCCCATTTTCTGGCTTTTATACTGATGCCGTATTTGGTGGGGCCTTCTGGGATATGGAGTTCGTATGTGTTTTATTTGACATGATTCACTCAAGGGCAGCATTATTTTATCCGTTGGCTTACACCCCTCTCTGCTGTTCTGTTCCGTACCCTCCTTTCGCACAGTAGCTCGGGTGGCTGCCACTTCTACACCCTCACATACTCCCCCCCCCCCCAAAGAGCTATGCCGTTCGGGCATGTCCATGGCTCGGGCTAAGTAATCAGCCACCAACTGATACTTTCCAGGCTTGTGTACAGTTGTGAAGTTGTATGGTTGTAGAGTCAAAAACATCTTAGGACTCGAAGGTTGGAGTCTTTCTCGGTAGCCAACCACTTCAGAGGAGCATGACCAGTAAAGAGGGTAAAACGCCTCCCCAGTAGGTAATACCTTAGGGACTCCACCGCCCACTTGATTGCCAGGCATTCCTTCTCCAGGGTGGAGTACGGGATCTCATGGGGAAGGAGTTTACTACTTATGAAGGCGATAGGGCACAGGTTTTCCTCCGTCCCCTGTGATAGGACTGCTCCCAGACCACATCCCAAGGCGTCCGCCTGTAAGTAGAATTCTTTTGTAAAGTCTGGACAGTGGAGTACAGGCTGAGTTGAGATCACCCGTACCAATGTTTGAAAAGCCTGTTTACCTCAGAGGTGATCTGCAGTGGATGGTTGGTTTTCAGTGCGTCCGTGAGGGGCCCCGCTATGGTCGAGAAATGGGGCAGGAACCTTCTATAGTACCCCACAAATCCTAGAAAGGCTCGGATTTCTTTTCTGGTTTCAGGCATCTTCAGCTTTTGTAGGGCTTGGATTTTGTCCAATAGTGGAGTTATTACACCCCCCCTACGGCATACCCCAGGTATTTGGTAGTCTGGGCTGCAAGTTTAGATTTTTTTGGGTTAATGTGTAAACCTGCTTCTTTTAATGCCTGTATTACTATGATTAAATGTGACAAATGTTCGTTCCACGTGTTGCTGTGAATTACAATATCGTCCAAATAGGCAGCCGTATATTGTTCATGGGATCGTAATATTTTGTCCATTAGGGCTTGAAATGTGGCTGGGGCTCCATGTAGCCCAAAGGGTAAAACCGTGAATTGAAATAAGCCCTGGGGTGTTGCAAAGGCTGTTTTCTCTTGATCGACAGGCTCGAGGGGAATCTGCCAATACCCTTTTGTTAAATCCAGGGTGCTCAGGAAGGTGGCAGAACCCAGTCTTTCTATGAGCTCGTCGATCCTGGGCATTGGATATGCTTCATATCAGGAGATGGCATTCAACTGCCGGAAGTCCATACAGGACCTGGTGGTACCATCTGGTTTTGGTACTAGGACTACTGGGGAACACCAGGCGCTTTTTGAAGGCACAATGGTTCCCAGGGTGAGCATGTTTTCTATCTCCTTGGCAATCTAACCTTGTTTTGACTCTGGAATTCGGTATGGCTTAAGGCGTACTATTTTTCCATCCTCCGTGGGTATGGAATGTAGCCATATGTGTTTGCCCGGGAATGCCTGAAAATGTCCCAGGTACCGTTTTTAAGGTATCAAACAATTCAGTTCTTTGGGTCTCACTCAATTGTTCCCCTACTTGCACATCTAATAGGCTACTAGGGCTGTTCGGAACTATTTGTTCTCGGACCGACATATCTGATAGTGCCGAACATAGCACACTCCGAGTTCCTTCTTTCCACAACTTGAGTAGATTGATATGATAGTTCTGATATTTGTTTTTCCGTTCAGGTTGTTACACCTCATAGTTCACCGGCCCCAGGATTTTGGTTATCTGATAAGGCCCGTGCCATTGAGCCAGCATTTTGTTCGTGTGTGTAGGCAGTAGCACCAGAACTTTATCCCCTATTTTAAAGGATCTAGGTGTACTTCCTTGATCATAGTTTTTTTCTTGTTTTTCTTGGGCCCTACCCAGCTTTTCTTGAGCATAGTCTTTCAGCTTTCCTAGTTGCTCCCTCAGGTTAATGACATATTATTTGTTGTTCCCAGGTGTCCTTTAGCAATCTCAACACCGACTTAGGTTGTCTACCGAACAACAACTCAAAAGGTGAGTATCCCGTCGATGATTGCGGGGTATCCCTCAGAACCATTAATACCCATGGCAAAACCTTCTCCCACCCCAATCCGGTGGGACTGGTGGCTTTTCTCATCATCTGTTTAATTGTTTTATTGTAGCGCTCCACCAGCCCATCTGTTTGTGGGTGGTACACTGAGGTTTTCAAGTGATTTATTCCTAGGGTTTTGCACACCTCCTTCATCACCACCGACATGAAATTGCTTCCTTGGTCTCTTACTTTTTCCATGGGTATTCCTACTCGAGCAAACAAAGGTAATAGGACATTGCACACTTGCCTCGCTGAGGTTCCTCTTAAAGGTAACGCTTTGAGATACCTGGTGGCGTAGTCCACTATCGCCAGGAGCAACCGGAACCCTCGACTGGAGGGTTCTAATGGCCCTACAATGTCCATTCCTATCCTCTGGAAGGGTTCCTTGATCAGGGGCATTCGTTGAAGTGGTGCTCGGGCCGGTATGTGGTTGCTCGTTTTCTGACAAATGACACACTCCTGGCAATATCTGGCTATGTCTGCATATATCCCAGGCCAGTAGAAGTCTTGTAGTACCCTTTTCCCCCGTCATGTTTTCTGCTAAGTGACCCCCTGTTGAGTGATCATGAGCCAGTTGAATCAGTGTCTTCCGTTATGACTGGGGGACCAACAATTGTTCTTTCTCTCGGTTGTCTGGGCCTCGGGTTACCCTATAATATAGCCCCTGATTCTCCTTGAAGTATGGAGTGGTTACCGGGTTTTCTCTTATGGCTAAGGCTTGAGCGCGTGCCCTTTTTAGTGTTTTGTCCAGACCTGCTTCGGTCCTGAAGGAGGGAAGGTGGTCCTCCACTCACCAGTCTGAGTGCAATATCCATTTCTTTTTTTCCATTCAATTTAGCCTTCCTTTTCTGGGTCCTGGAGGCCTTCTCTCTTATGTCCCGTCCTCTGATCTCCGTTTGGGAAAAAGGGGCTTCTTGTAACCATTTATCAAAATCTGGAATATCTGTCCCTATTAGGACGGGAGCTGGTATGGTGGGAATGATGGCTACTTTAACCGGTATTTTCTTACCTTGTACCCCTATCACAACGTCTCTAGTAGGGTGCCCTTTTATATCCCCATGTACACATTTAATGTCAATAGTTCTCACCTGTCTTGGGTCTGGCTCACTCACATACGGTTGGATGGCCGTCTGTCTGCTGCCGCTATCCATCATGACTTTTTGGGGATGGCCATCCACTGTTACTCCAATCACGTATGGCAGTTTCTTCCGCTGTCCGTGAGGTTGTAATGTTCCAAACTCCATGGGTTCTGTTTTGTTTCTCTTGGCACAGAACCTGGCAATGTGCCCCCATTCCCGCATTCAAAGCATTGGGGTGCCTGCCCTTTCAGTATGCTGGTTCCGTTATTGGGCTTAAGCTCGGTTCTGTTCCGCGGCTCTTGTGTACCTCCCCAGGGATTACTGCGCAAAGAGGGAGTTTCAGTGTGATACCTTGCCGGTAAGGCCGTAAAAGTGCATGGTTTCCCAGCTTTTTGGTATGCTGTGGCCACATCTATGGCTTCTGACAGGGTCAGGTGGTGATGTTGCCTTACCCACCTTTGGATGGGACCTGGTAGGGCATCGATGAATTGCTCCAACATTACCTTCTCTTTGATCTGCCCAATCGTGGCTGTAGTGGGTTGCAGCCACTTCTCCGCTAAGTCTTTTAATCCATAAAACAGCTGTCTTGGACTTTCCCCGGGTTTTAGTTGTGTTTCTCGAAACAGGAGCCTGTAGGTTTCCTCGCCCATCCCTAGCCTCTCCAGTACTGACTTCTTGATGTCTGCATGCGGTGTGTCCCTGGTAGGGTTGGCCGCCTGATAAGCTCCTTGCATTACTGCAGTGAGTAGTGGGGCCAAGAAGAATGGCCATCTGTCCTGTGGCCATTGTGCTGCCCGGGCTATTCGTTCGAAATTCACAAAGAAAAAACTGGGGTCGTCTCCCGCCTGGTACTTTTGTAGCACGGTAGGCGGAATGGCTGGAAGAGCTTGATGCGCCGCTACTGACTCCCCAAAAATTCTCAAGGCCTCCCTGCCCTGCTCTTGAGCGGCAGTTTGCCCTTGGAGAGCCTGTTGTAGGGCTCGTCTGTCCGCTTGGGCCTGATGGCCTTGCACCTGCACCAGTTGTTGCAACTGCTGTTGCCCTTCGGCCAAGGCTTTTAAGACTGCCTCCATTCGGTTGGGTAGACGTGTCGCCTCAGGAACCCACCGCTGCCACCACTGTTAAGTAGTGAGCCCAAGACAAGAACATTTTCAACAAAAAGGTTTATTACACAGCTCACCTGTTTCACGCTGTAGTATACCAAAACAAATTACGTGACTTCCTTCCATCAAATAAAAACAGCTTACAGTTCGTAGCGGGACCAAGAGTGGTTTTCACCAGCCCGTTTTTAAGTAAATGTCCCAAATTTCCTTTAGGGAGTTCACCAGGCTCATGGCTGCAGGCTTTTCCGAGTTTCAGTCCACTGGCCTGCCGAGTCTCAGAAGTCGAAGAAAATAAAACAACACAACACCCAGTGTTCCTTCTCACACTCCTTACGGATCCTTTCCCGTCAAACGTATTCCTCCGCTGCATCGCTGACCTGGCCCGTGGATCGGGTAGGGTGTTCTCCGGTGGTTCTTTCTCTCCTCCCTAGTACGCCCACTGGTACTCTGGACCGGCCTCGCTCCACTCCGAGGCCTCTCCGTCAGCCTCCTTCCACTCCTGCAAAACAAGACCCCCTCTGAGCGGTTTGGTGAGACTTTTAACCCAGGTGCCCCTCGTTCCTAGTAATTACTGCCGGGTGTTACCAGCAACGGTTTCACCATACCTGATGCTAATTCCCCTCCTCCTCCCTTCTCAGCTCTCGATGGGTCAGCCTTGGCTTTAGTCACTGACTGTGGGGGTCTGCCTGAATATGTGGAATATGCTTTCCCGTCTCTCTTGCTTATTTTCCTTTCCCATTTTCTGGCTTTTATACTGATGCCATATTTGGTGGGGCCTTCTGGGATATGGAGTTTGTATGTGTTTTATTTCACATGATTCACTCAAGGGCAGCATTATTTTATCCGTTGGCTTACACCCCTCTTTGCTGTTCTGTTCCGTACCCTCCTTTCAAACAGTAGCTCGGGTGGCTGCCACTTCTACACCCTCACATAGACCCACTCAGATTGGGGCATCAGAATACCGCTCATTACGAATGTATTCGCAAGATAAAGATTTAGACAAAATGTGCAATACATATTCCACCTACTCTATGAAAGTGAATTAGCAACGCTATGTTACGGAGTTGCACAAATTTTGAAATCTGGAACTTACTTTCAAAATATGTCAGCTGCGCAGTTAATACAAAAAGTACAGGAAAAAGATGAGGGTTTACAATCAAGTATAACAAATTTGTTTGCAAACATGCGTGGTACAAAAGAATACTGGTTCCGATGACACAGAGACGTGCGTTGTATGATCAGAAACCTTGTTCCACCGACTTGGTTTGTTACACTAAGTTGTGCAGAATATGAATGGGAAGATTTATATGAGTTCCTATGCATAGGAAACAGCAACAAAAACAACATAGAAATATTAACACCTGGAGAACTTTGCTCTCTAGATCCAGTTAATGTGTCACAATATTTCAATCATCGTTTCTTTGCCATGCTACACTTTATTTGTAATAAAACTGTTCCTCCCCTTGGAGAAGTGCAACACTTCTTTTAGAGAAAAGAATATCAAGCGAGAGGCGCACCACATATTCACATGCTTTTATGGATCAAAGGTGCACCTAAATTTGGTCATGACAGTGATGCCACTGTTGTGCAGTTCATCCAAAAATATGTCACTTGTGAAATCCCTTCTCAACAGACACGTAGTGAGCTGCATGGGCAGATTTTACAATTTCAAAGACACAAATGTGACAAATATTGTCATTGCAAATACAAAAACAAAGGTAAATACTACACCAAATGTCGCTTTGGTTTCCCTAGACCAGTTACAGAAACAGGTGAAGTAAACAAATTCATGTCTTCAGTTCGACATAGTGTTAAAGGTAAATCACCTAAGAACGCGTATTACATTAAAAAAAAAAGAAGAATCAAAATATATCAATGATTACAATGCAATCATTGCCCTCTTATGGAATGCAAACATACATGTGCAGTACATTGCAGACAATTCTACTGCTGTTGCACGATATTTTACAGCCTACTTAACAAAAGCAGAAAAAACAGAGCTTCAAGACCTCTGGGATGACCTAGCATCAGACAAAACACTATCACAGAAATTGTACACCCTAGGCATAAAAATGCCCTCTCATAGAGAATGTGGTGCCTATGAAGCAGCAGATTGTTTAACTGGTACTGCTTTGTATGGAAAATCAGACAACATAGTATGGCTAAGTGTTGGTCCTGCTAAATCTAGAAAAAGAGTGCTGAAATCATATGAGGACATAGAAACAATTGCCAGAAATGATCCCAACAGCCAAGACATTCTAAAAAACAGTTTACTGGACACATCCTATCCGAACAGGTGTAGCACTTTGGAAAGCATATGTCTATACCACATAGCTCAAAACTTTGCATACAAAAATAATATAAAACCCGATGAAAACAAACGTAGATATAGAGTGACCAATTGTGAAGGCAGTTTAGTGAAACTTAATTAATCATGTAAAATTGTCATTAAAAACTCCTCAACAGAAAGAACTAGATTACATGTCTCTGCTATAACTTTTTAAACCATGGAGAAAAGAGGAAGACATACTAGATAACTATGACTGCTATGAAGATGCTTTCAAAGCAAATGAAAGTGTTATCACCGATGTGAACTTTACACAGTACAAAACAATGTTACACAATGAGCAGCAACAGGGAGAAGAACTTCAGGCCCAACTAGATAAGGACTCTTCCGACAGTAGTCAACCTTCTGTAACAGGAAGTCAAGAACCACTAGGACAACCACTAATAGCAAATGAGGCAGAAGTAGCTATGGCAGTAGTAGAAAACACCATGTATTAGTATCAAGAAGATACAGTAGACTTAAGTGTACAACAAGCAAAACTTAACAAAGATCAGCGTACCATTTTTGAGGACGTAACAAAACTAATTTTACATGGTGTAGAACACAAAAATAAAGAATGTAGCTGTCAAAATTACAAACCTATACTGCTGTACGTCAGTGGTGAAGCTGGATCAGGAAAATCATTCTTAATCAAAATCATCAGCAAGTTCCTTCAACAATTGACAAACAACAAACTGTCAGCTGTTGTAACGGCCCCCAAAGGTTTAGCTGCATACAACATAGGCGGTGTCACATTAATTTATTTTGATGATCTGCTGGAAGGAGTAGTAATCGTTGTAGACTATTACAAACTTTCTGCAGAAGCTGCAATGGAACTACACAGAATATTAAAACAAATGAAAATGCTACTAATAGATGAAGTGAGCATGGTCTCCAACCTAAAGTTGGCTTTGATTCACCTCAGATTGCAAGAAGTACTTAAAAGTAACTACGAAGAACTCATTGCAGGGAAACACATTATCGTTTTCGGAGATCTTCTGCAATTGACACCAGTGAAAGGTGAACCTATTTTTAAAACCTTAGGGCACAAACTGTGCCGTAAAACTGTTGGCAGCATAGGAAATTTCAACCTTTGGCAACATTTCCAATACAGAGAATTAACTGAAAACATGTGGCAATCTGCAGATCTCACTTATGCCAACATCTTAAAAAGTAATAGAGTTGGTGTACTATCGCAAGAAGCACAAGCAGTATTGAAAAACCGGCACATTCATGCACTTTATGGCGATAATGCATGTGCGACTGATGTAATGGAACAATTAGCGCACAAAAATGTCAATTTTATGGCCTTAATGCCAACTCTTGCAAGCTGTTTCAAATTCAATGAAACAACGTTAAATAAAGAAATGCAACCAATAAAGGAAATTAGCGCCACAGACAAACTAGACGTACATGGTATGACAGTACCCATGTGTGAGCAAGCCACAACAAGACTAAATAGTTTAGAAAATTCAATCTCCAACACAGCTGGGTTGGAAAAAATATTAAAACTATCCTTAAATTGTAGAGTAATGCTTAAACGTAACCTTGACATCGAGTAAGGGCTAGTTAATGGAGCACTGGGTACAGTTGTTGGCTTTCAATCATACCCACATGACAGCAACATTCACTTTGTCAATATTCGCTTTGATAAATTATCAGAAGTGAAAAGGATAGGGTGCTCAATTGCTCGATTCATTCTCTTCAAAGACATGTATGTACGTAGAGAGCAATTCTCTCTAACTCTTGCATATGCAGTTAACATTCATAAATCCCAAGGTCTTACCCTAGACAAAGTATTGATAGTTATAGGAAACACTGTCTTTAAAGAAGGCATGAGCTACGTAGCATTATCACGCTTACGTGCACTTGGCGGTCTATTGCTAATGAACTTTGATGCAAGTAAAGTCAATGCTGATATTCCTTGCATTTCAGAATACAATAGACTGCGTTCACTGTACACCCCCCATCTGAAACAATATCCTGTTCCAGATAAAGTAAAACGTGGTAAAAGAAAACTAAATCAAACAGAAATGCAACAGAATCCTACAGCAAATCCCTCAAAGAAAACAAAAGAAGCTAAAGCTTCATCATTTACCACAAGCCAGATGAACCTAATAGGGAATGTAAACCAGGTACTTCTTCAAAGAAGGAACAGAAACTCCGAAAAATGCACTCAGATACATAACTAGCTGGTCCATTCAAATTTGCAAATGAAACTGGGGTAAATTGCTATGCAAATGTAGCAATGAATATTCTATTTCAATTACCACAAATTGTTGACAATATTTACTTACACAGTACAGACTAATTGTGTTTGCAAATGTTAGTGCTTCATAGAACCGGAACAAACAATCCTGACAACACGTACAGTGTTCATGGAATAAGGCAGGAATTGGACAACTGTGCTGGAATGGTAAGATTCACTATAAACTCACAACCAGATCCACAAGAATTTCTAATGTACTTACTACTAGTACTGGAAAACAAAAGCATACCTGTAAATGAAGTCTTCCAGATTTCGTACATGTGGAAACATACATGCACTCTCTGTAGCGATGTGATACAGGAACAAATCCCAAATGAGCGATTTGTGTATTTATCCGTACCTAATTGTGAATCTATTCCATTTCAGCAACTTGTACAGAATGCAAACCATGGCAGATTATGTACTATTTGCAATTCAGACAATCGCTCCTCCTTACTGATACAAACACATAGTGCCTACATAATACTTATGCTTCTACGTTATAATGCAGATGGTACCAAAAACAACTGCAAACTGACTGGATTCACACACGGTCAAGTGTCACTTGGAAAGAAAACCTTTACAACAATAGGTATAATCTACCATGCAGGAGCTACAACCAATGCTGGTCATTACATTGCATATATTAAAAAGAAATGTGGATGGTTCGACTGTAATGATAGCATCATTACTCTAAAGCAGAGATTGCCAGCTAATCTTACAAATGGGTATTTAATCTTCTTAAAGCCAAAATGTAATAACTAATGTGTACTTCAACATTATCAAAAGATTACGTGAAAGACTACAAACAGTTAGAATACGCCAACAGGTATCTAACTGCCCAAGAGGATATAACAACGACACAAATAAATGAATATCACAGATCTGTAAAAACAAATGCACAGTTAGAATACGCCTACAGGTATCTAACTGGTGTTATGATATGATATGATATGGTATTTGTAACGCGCCTATACACAAGTGTTTCAAGGCGCGACGAGGCAGGGAGGGAGGGAAACAAGGGGAAGACAGACAAACGATCCTACTAGGCCAGGTGTCATTCAGATCGCGCAAGTGCAGAGGTAGGGGGAAAAGGAGAAAGTGCAAGGGGAGGAGGTGGGGGGGAAAGTGCAGTACACGGTAAGTAGCGTAATAAAATAATAAATAATAAATAATAAATAAAAGGGCCAGCTGGTGGCAAGTGCGAGGTAAGTGCAGAGCAAGTGCTAGGAAGGGGGCTGTAGGGATACAGTGACAGTCCCACAGTGCAGGGGGAGCCAGGGAGGCAGTGCAAGTGGAGAGTGGCTGGGCCCTGGACCGAGGTCGCTGAGAGTGGCCAAGATGCAGGTTTAGTGCAGAATTTCAGTGGGGAGTTAAGCAGGTTTAGCAGGGGAGAGGGAGAGAAAAGGCAGAAGCGAAGAGGAAGGTTTTGAGGTGCTTCCGGAACCGGAGAGGGTTCTCCTCAAGTTTCAGGGAGGCAGGAAGGCTGTTCCAGAGGGAGGCCCCTGCTGCGGAGAGAGATCTACCCCCAGCTCGTTGCTTCGAGAAGCGGCTGACCATGAGGGAGTTGGAGACGGATGAGCGAAGGGCTCGTGAAGGAAGATATTTAGGAAGAGAGAGTTGAAGGTATTTAGGCCCCAGGCCCCAGAAGGCCTTGTGGACAATGCAGAGGGTTTTGAACTTAATCCTCGCAGCCACTGGGAGCCAGTGAAGAGATTTCAGTCCTGGAGAGATATGGTCCCTGGGCTTGAGGCCAAGGACAAGTCTCGCAGTTCTGTTCTGGATAAGTTGCAGAGGGCGGAGAGTGGAGGCAGGCAGATTAAGATAGAGGCTGTTACAGTAGTCCAGCCTTGAGAGAACCAGGGCTCTGGAGACAGTGAGCTTCTGGGGGAAGGAGAGGAAGGGAAGAATACCTCTGAGGAGGTGCAGCTGGTAATGTGACTTCTTAGAGACGTCAGATATATGAGGAGAGAAGGAGAGTGTGGAGTCGAAGATGACCCCGAGGTTTTTAGCCTTGCAGGTAGGGGCAGGAAGGGGGCCAAGGGAGGCCGGCCAGAGAGCTGCAGGGAAGGAGGGAGTGGGTGTGCCGATGAGTAGAATCTCAGTCTTACTGGCGTTAAGGCAGAGGTCATTGGCGGCACACCATTCCTGGATAGCAGACAGACAGTCGGAGATGAGGGAAGAAGAGGAGGAGGCCGAGGGTAGCCTGAAAATGAGCTGGGTATCGTCCGCATAGCACTGGAAGTGGGGGCAGAGAGCGGCGATGCGGTGGGCAAGGAGTGCCAGATACTGGTTGAAAAGCCAGGGAGAGAGGTTGGATCCCTGGGGGACACCACAGGTGGAGAAAAAGATGTCGGAGAGGAAGGAGCCCATTTGGACCTGGGAGCGTCGACCGGAAAGGAAAGAGGTCAGCCATGCCGTAGCCTGACCAGTGATACCCAGGTTATCACGGAGACGGTTGAGCAGGATGGCATGGTTGACAGTGTCAAAGGCAGAGGAGAGATCGAGCAGAATGAGAACACAGGGAGTGTTGGAATCGAGGTTCAGGAGCAGGTCCTCACGGATGTTCAGGAGAGCAGTTTCCGTGCTTCTGGCCGCTCTGAAGCCGGATTGATGGTCATGAAGATTACCAACATATTCAGCATGGAGGTTAAGCTGGGAGATGGCCAGTTTCTCCAGGAGCTTGCCCAGGAAGGGAGTAATGGAGATTGGGCGATAGTTGGCCGGGCAGGAGGGGTCGGAAGAGGGTTTCTTGAGGAGGGGGTGCACAAGGGAGTGCTTGAGGGGGGATGGGAAGACTCCAGAGGCGAATGAGTGGTTGCAAAAGTCAGCCAGGGCAGGAGCCAGGGAGTCGATGTGGTCCTTGATGGTTTTGGAGGAACAGGGGTGAACCTGTTTAGACGAGGCTTTCATAGATCGGACTTGTCTGGAAACCTCATCAGCAGAAAAAGGTGGAAAAGCAGAGAAGGGGGGCGGAGGGGCGGCTGCAAGAGAGCAAGAGGAAGAGCCGGGAAGAGAGGGAGGGAGGTGAGAGGAGGAGAGCGAGGACAGGATGTCCTGAGTTTTTGAGATGAAGTGCGAGGCCAGTGCAGTGCAAAGGGCCTGGGAGGGGACAGGAGAGGTAGAGACTGCAGCAGGGTTGGCCAGCTCCTTGCAGATTTTAAAGAGTTCGGCCGAGTTGTTAGATGCCTCAGAGATGCGGGCTTGGATAAGGGCTCTCTTCTTGGTGAGAACGGAGAGCCGGTATTGCCTTTGGAGCAGGCGGCAGGCCAGTTTGTCAGAGGATGAACATGAAGCACGCCATTTCCTCTCTGCCACCCTGCACTTGCGTTTTAGGGTGACGAGATCCGAGTCATACCAGGAGTTACATTTGGCTTTGGGCTTCAGGCGGATTCTCATGACGGGGGCAAGGATATCGAGAGTATCAGATATAGAGGAATAGAGCATGGAGAGGGCTGTGTCAGGGTGGGAGTCAGCCGAGGGGGGAGAAGGGGGCGTGAAGGTAGCAGCGAAAGCCTCAACTGACACGCGCTTCATGGGTCGGATGACCGAGAAAGTGGGTGGCAGTGAAGAGGGTGGCTTTGCCTGTGGGTTAGGGAGGGAGAGGTAGGAGGATAGGAGAAAGTGATCGCTCCAGGAGAGAGGAGTGGAGAGAGGGAGGGAGAGGGGAAGGTCATAAGAGATCAGAGCATCAAGAGTGTGCCCTGCAGAGTGAGTAGGCCCAGACGGGAGAATAGAGAGTGAGAGAGAGTTGCAGAGTTCGCGAAAGAGACCAGTGGGGGGACAGGAGGCATCGAGGTGGATGTTGAAGTCACCGAGAAAGAGGAGTTGGGTGGTTGAGGACAGGAGTGAGGAGGAGAGGTCAGCCCACTCAGAGAGGAAGGAGGAAATTTGACCAGGTGGCCGATAGATAGTGGCCACGGTAAGGGAATGGCTAGGAGAGAGAGAGAGTCGGCAGACAAGACATTCAAAAGAGGAGTAGGTCTGCGTAGGAGTGACAGATGTTAAACATCGGCAGCAAGGCAACAAACATAACATTATTCCGAAAGAAGGAGGAAACACTCAAAACAAAGAAATAGTTAGTAGCATAGCAAATAAAGTTTTTTTTTTATCCGACAAGGATTTTTTTCCCCCAGTCCCAAGGATTAGAAAAGCAAAAACAGAAACTGAGCAGAATGCACAGTACACTGGGTTGTAATCTGAATATGAGGGTAAAAAAATGGTACACTGTCTATTATGCAATGTAGTAAACGTTTGTAAAATGCAAAGACTAACATGGCTTTTTCTTTTATCACAGACATTTCAAAAACAATACTTCCGCCAAGTACTGAAGGCATGTAAGGCATACATGGATTTTGAACAAAGTAAGCAGTAAGTATATGTAGAGTCATTTCATACGTATGCGAATCTATAAGTCTAATCTATGCCACTAAAATGCTGCAGTGGCTGTAGGCTGGCCCTAGCATCTTCGTTGTATAACCTACCACCTATACCTTATGACCAAGGAACAAAGAGTATAGTTTCTACCCACAACCATCGCTGCATATCAAAACCATGGTTCTTGTAAATTAACTACTTATAAGTTTACTTTTGGGACCATCGTCTCCAGCCATGCAGCCAAGACACTAGGACATGCACACAACTACCGCATCACACCACACCCATGTTCACTTATAACTCCACTGCTTATGACTTAAGACTTAGGTGCATGGCCTTTGGGCATGCAGCCAAGACTCTGGGTCCTGCACAGAAACACCACAGCATATTGGATCCATTGTGTCTTGTAATTTCACTACATACAAAGTTGGTTTTGGGAGCATGGCCTTCGGCCATGCTCCCAATACGCTACACCCTCCCCACAACCATCTGAATGATGTTACATAGTACGAGTGTACCTATAACTGTGCTATGCTGCAGTAGTTAGTAGCCAAAGGCTACGACATGAGTGTGAGGCCATAGATTTTTCAATGTATGGGTATACAGTATATAAAATCCATAGTTGCTTACAACGGCAGTGCTTATTACTTTGTTGAAATATTCTACGTCCTAGCCACTACTACCACACCATATGACATCTATTGGGGCGTATAACTACACTACATAGAAATGTGCTCTTGGGGGCATGGCCTTCGGGCATGCACCCATGACTGCAGCCCCTCCCCACAGCCACCTGCGTGATGCACTACCATACTATATCACACCCATTGTGCCTTGTAAGTACACTACGTCTAACTGTGCTGTTGTGTGCATGGCCCTCGGCCATGCACCCATGACTGCAGACCCTCCCCACAGCCACCTGAGTGATCTTCAATACTACGGGTGTCTCTGTAGCTGTGAAATGCTGCAGTGGTTGTGGGCAGGACCTAAAATCCTAGGTGTATATGGATTGGCCATGCACCCAAGAGGGCAGGGCCTCCCCACAAACACCTCAGTGACGTGCCGTAGTTGGGGTTTATGTATAGGTGTTGTATCCTTCAGTGCTTCTGGCCAGAGGTTGCACTCCTAGCTGTATGTCCATAGATATTACATGGTAAGGGTGTGCAGTGGCTTGGACCTGTAGTGCTTATAATTTTGTTCTTGGGTGCATGGCCTTTGGCCATGCACCCAAGACTGTACACACTCCCCACAACCAGCCAATCGATACGCAATAGTACAGGTGTATCCATGGGTGTGACAGGCTGCGGTGGTTGTGGCCAGGGCCTACAGTCTTGGAAGTATGGCCTTTGGCCTACGGCCGACGGCCATGCATCCAAGACTCTAGGCCCTGGCCACAACCACCGTAGCATGTTACACCCGTGGCGGCGTACTAATGAATAGCGTACCCATAGGAAAAAGTAATGCAAATATGGCATGTGCTCAATTTCAATGTTCGCTAACACCACGTGTGTCCTTACAACAGTTACACGTTCCCTGTGCACTGCACGGACTGAAATGCTATCCTTATTAGACTCCTCATTATCTGTGCGTACAAACATTCCAAACAATGTGCCCATAGAATATACTTCATGAAGACCTACCGCCAGACCAAATGCATTTTTTCACCCAGCTCATACTGTGTGCTACAGTGCTTCTGGCTAGAGGATGGACTCCTAGCTGTATGTCCATAGATATTGCAATCTATGGGTGTGCAGTACCTTGGAACTCCAGTGCTTATAACTTTGTTCTTGGGGGCATGGCCTTTGGCCATGCACCCAAGACTGTACACGCTCCCCACAACCAGCTAATCGATACGCAATCCAAGGCGGTAGGGCCTGGCCACAACCACCGTAGCATGTCACACCCATGGCGGCGCACTAATGTATAGCATACCCATAGGACAAAATAATGCAATGAAGGCATGTGCTCAATTTCAATTTTCGCTAACACCACGCGTGTCCTTATAACACTGTCAAGGTCCCTGTGCGCTGCACGGACTGAAATGCTACCCTTATTAGACCCCTCATTTTCTGTGCCTGCAAACATCCCGAACAAGGTGCCCATACAATATACATTAGGAAGACCTACCGCCAGAACAAGTACATTTCTCACCCATTTCTTACTGTCTGAACCTTTCCCAACACACTATGACACAGCAAAATAGTTTTCGAAATAGCATGTTGCCGCTGGTTGTCGCTCCGCTGTCGGCAGATCCAAGATGTCGGGCGCATCCAAACAATCTGACGCAGAACACATCTCGCTGCAGCCAATCGGCAGAGACATCTCGTGTCCGCGGTCATGACGCCAGCCCCTTAGCCAATCGGTATCTTGTCCGTGGAGCGAACAGGGAAGTGTGACCGCGGAGCGGACATAGATATCACTAATTGATTTAGACAAACTTTTTGGTCATTTAAAAGCAAAGTACTGCACGGAAGATCACCAAATTTACAAAAGCACGCTTTCTGGACCAAGCCCCTGTACCTGCCGCAAATTTGCCGAAAATCCGTCCAGCGGTTTCCCCTGTAGCCGTGCGCAAAGTTTTCCCCCCATTCAGTCTATGGGAAAAAAGGACATTTTGGAAAGTGCAAAGTTTGGAGAGGATTTGTCCAGGGGGAGCGGAGTTATAAGCCACCAAAAAAGTGCTCTTCCTATGGAAGCAGCAACTTAACCATAACTACACGGCCACCACGGGTCGTGGCTACGAGAGCCATGTAGGAGGACGCTTTCTGGAGGAGCTCCCGAGATCCTACAACGATCCGGGCAAATGTGTGCGGTACGACGGACCACTGACCACCGACGATACACATGCTGGTGTGTGAAGGTGTTGGCCACGCACTGTGAACTCCTGGAAGGCACAGGATTAACGGCGACGGAGATCGGTGACGATGAGTTAAAAGACGCCGGGAACAAAGGGCGGCTCAAAATGGCCGACCAGGGTCCGGGACAGGAATAGAAGCGAGCTGCACGGTGGCCCAGCTGTGAAGGTGCACTGTACGCACACTTGCTACTTGAGCAGCTGGTTGATTCCCTGAGTCATGTCGAGCAGGCCAGTGCGACCGAAGGCGAAAAAGCCCACCTTAGACGACTTCACTAGGACGTCTCCAAGCCAGGACACTACCAAAAGTAAGGATGCGCTGGCTGCGAGTAGCGCGACGCCTTCGTGCACCAACCAAGAAATCCTGGTGGTGATTGCGGATCTGAGGGCGGCCTGGGAATCAAAGCTGGAACTGGCCGTCACTGAACTAAAAACGGCGCTGGACCTCAAGGTTGGAGAGGTCCAAGAGGACGTTAATTTGCTACGACAGGATGTCAGGGCCCTGGCGGAGCGCACGGAGTCCCTCGAAAAAGAAGTTGGCCCGAATACTGCAGATTGTGCCACCCATAAAGCCGATCTGCACGCCCTGACACAAAGGGTGGGCAACCTGGAGAGCAGAGCGGAGGAGGCAGAGGGACGAGCCCGTCGCAACAACATCCGCATCGTGGGCCTACCGGAGGGGATGGAGGGCCGTGACCCTACGGATTTCATCGAATCCATGTTCTTACAGGAGATACCTGGAGGGGCCCTATCTCAAGGATTTGCAGTAGAAAGGGCACATAGAGCCCTAACAAGGAGGCCGCCTCCGGGGAACCCGCCTAGGCCTATGATCGCCAAAATTCTCAACTACCGCGACCGGGAGAGGATACTGGAATACTTCCGTAAAGGAGGGACGATCACGAGAGGAGCGGCAAACATCACGGCTTACCCAGATTATACCTTGACTGTACAGCGTAGTCGCATGAATTTTGGGTCTGTAAAGCGGAGGCTGAGAGAAGCGGGCCACAAATACATGTTACTTTATCCTGCAAAATTGAAGGTCATTCATGCACATAAAACTTTGTTTTTTGAGACCCCGGAGGGTGTCCAGTCAACTCGTCGAAAAAAAACTGGTCGACTGCAATTTGGTCGACGCAATTTGGTCGAAAACCAAATGGTCGAATTTGTTTTTTTATTTATATATTTATTTTTTGGGTTTTCGTTAAGGGGTTTTTAGAGAAAAAAAGGGGGTTGGGGGGGGCCCCCCCAAAAAAAAAAAAAAAGGGTTAAAATAAAAAAATAAAAAAATTCGACCATTTGCTTTTCAATCAAATTGGTTCGACCATTTGTCTGGTCGACCAATTTTTTTCGACCAAATGACTGGCAACCCCCCGGAGGAATCCATGGGATGGCTCGATGCGCAAGGATGCCCCCAAGAATCAGAAGTTCGGCCTAGAAAGGGCTCGGAAGAGATACGGGAGGCGTAAAATGGCGTCGCAAGATGGCGTGGTTCGTGGGACTTGAATATAGTCGGTGCGACACCTTCGGTAAAGAAGGTCAGATGATTGCACTATTTGTCAAGGACACTGTGATTAATGTTTATTTGACCGGGAGCCTTACAGGGCGATACTCTTTACCCCACGATAGTTTTAGGTGGGTGGCCACTAGGGTGACCTCACCCTACTGGGCTCCGTGCACCGACCGGTGCTTGCGGAGCTAGATGTGGGGGTGCCTGAGCTCTGAGGCTGGAGCTGGGCAGCAGTTGGGGTGTGTGATGTTGGGGAAGGTACGGGAGGGGGGAGGGGAGGGAAGTAGGGGTTTTGTTGTGTGTATAGTTAAAGGGAGTTTGAGCTTAGGTGAGGAGCTACTGGACCGGGACGCCATCTGTGTCACGTGGGCAGTTGGGAACCGCTACATGGGAGGCAGGAAGATACGTACTTGCCATGGGAGACCTTAAGATTGTCACCTGGAATGTCAGGGGACTTAATAGTTATTTAAAAAGGAACAAAGTCATGTTGTACCTCAAAAGACAGAGGATTGACATCGCACTCCTGCAAGAAACACACCTGACCCGACACAAGTTGGAACTGGTTGGGGAAAAAGTGGAGTGGCACGGTGGTGGGCTCCCCGTACTCTGCCTATGCCAGGGGAGTGCTAATCTGGGTGGCACCGCACGTTCCGCTCAGAGTCACACGGGAGGTGGTGGACACGGAGGGCAGGCTGGTCATGCTCAGAGCCCTGGTAGAGAACAGAGAGATTTGCATTATTAACACATATGCTCCCAACCAGAATGCTGCTGCATACTTCAGAACCCTATGCACTCGCCTGGGCACGGGTGTGGGAGGAGCGATTATTTGGGGAGGGGACTTTAACTGTGTTCTCGACCCAAGGGCGGACAGGTCCGACGGTAAGATTGATCGGCCCACCCCGGCGGCCAGAGTATTACAGACATTGCTGGGCGACTTTGGGCTGGCGGATGTTTGGAGACTGAAACACCCGAATGCCTCGCAGTATTCTCACTACTCTGCCCCACAGCACTTACACACGAGATTGGATTACTTCTTTGCCACGTCAGAGGTGGTGATGGCGACCACTCAAATTGAATATAGAGCGAGGGTCCTGTCGGACCACTCGCCCTTGGTGTTGACCTGGCAGTATGGCCGCCCTCGTGCGCGGATACCTACATGGCGCCTCCGTGCGGAGGCGCTTAGGGACTCGGTCTTCAGGGAGGACATCAGGGAAGCGATTAAGCGGTACTTTGAGGTGAACACGGGCAGTGTAGATTCGGCTGGTACACTTTGGGAGGCATTCAAGGTTGTGTTGCGGGGTGACGCCATTTCCAAGTCAAGGGGCCGGCAGGGTGGGGTTCTGACAGAGCTAGAGAAGGCGGAGAGACAACTGGAGCGCGAATGCAGCAGGGCAGGAGGGGACGCAGATTTAGTACTCGAGCTGCAGCAGCGGTGTTCGGAGCTTTGGGAGAGGCTCTGTAACCTTAACTATTGAAAATATGTTGAGAGGCAGCATGCGGGTGGAGACAAAACTGGCCGCCTTCTGGCATGGCTATATAAGAGAGAAACCCCCAGGCCCCCGATCAGGACGATAGCTAGAGACGACGGGGAGGAGGTAGACACCCAAGAAGGAGTTAATGAAGCCTTCTTTGATTATTATAGAGCACTGTATGAGGACAAAGGGGGAGGAAATCAGGCAGAGATCAGAAACACATTGGAAGACATAGAACTACCCAGGATTAGTGATGAAGAGAGGGAGGAGCTGGACACACCTATTACACTGGAGGAACTAGAGGAGGTAGTGAAACGATTCCCCACCTGCAAGACCCCGGGCACAGACGGACTCCCGAGTGAGTTTTATAAAGTGTATAGGGCAGAGATACTCCCTCCGATGCTAGAGATGTTCAACGAATCTTTTGAGAAGGGGCGGTTACCGGAAACGCTCAGAGAAGCGCTGATAGTGCCGCTCCCCAAGCCTAACAAACCGAGACAATGCTGTGGCTCGTATAGGCCGCTGTCGATGCTGAACCAGGACAGCAAGATCCTGACGGCGGTCCTGGCCAATAGGCTACGAAGAGTCATCAGTAAACTGATACACCCGGATCAGACGGGCTATGTCCCCAATAGAAATATAACTCATAATCACAGGCGACTCCCCCGGGTGATTGAAGAGGGGAACAGAAGTGATGAAGAGATGGTGGTAGTGTCCCTAGATGCAGTTAAGGCATTTGATTCAGTGAGGTGGCCGTGGTTGCTGGCGGCCCTGGAGGGGTACGGGTTTGGGCCTGGCTACGTGGGGTGGGCGAAACTGCTGTACAGCGAACCACTGGCCAGGGTGCGCACGGGATCAGTGATATCCAAGAGGTGGCGACTCAGTAGAGGCACCAGACAGGGATGCCCCTGGTCTCCAATGTTGTACATATTGGCCCTGGAGCCCCTAGCGGTGTACCTCAGACAACAATATGACTTGGTTGGCATCGAGGTGGGAGGAGAGAACCATTTGATATCCCTATATGCTGATGATCTGTTATTGTACCTGAAGTATCCGGAGGAAAACCTCCAGTACATTTTAGAGGTCATGGAAAAGTATGCGGAACTGTCCGGCATAGCGGTTAATCCCGGTAAATCGAGCATGTTTCCACTGGGGAGCTTCGCAGGAGTCCCTCTGGAACGATTGCCGGTGTTGCCCGTGCCTTGGGCAGTTGAGTCTTTCCGCTACCTCGGAATTGATGTATATCATACTGTGAAGGAAGAACACTTGCACAATGCCGAGGTGGCTGTGAAGAAAATCCGCGAGACTATGCAGTTTCGGGAGAAGCTGCCGCTGGCAATTATGGGCCGGGGGGCGATGCTTAAAATGGTGGTCCTGCCTAGGCTATTGCACTTTTTCAGTAACATACCATACCTGATACCCAGGAAGTTCTTTGTCAAACTTGACAGTGTATGCAGGGACTTCCTGTGGCACGGCATCCGCAACAGGGTGGCCCTATGGAAACTGCAAAATTTCCACGATAGGGGAGGCATCAAGCTGCCGAACTTTGAGGCCTATTATGTGGCCAGCCAATTGCAATATGTGACTAAATGGCTCTCTGATGAGGAAACTCCTGAGTCTAGGCTGGTTGGGCGGGACTGCGCCCCGTTTTACCTAAAAGAGATCGTCTGGGTCCCTACATCAGACTTGAATGGACGCCCAAGTATGTTGCTGCTGGGGTGGAGAATTTGGCGCAGAGCGTGCCAATTGATAGAGAGCCCGTGCCCGTGTTCCCCACAGGTGCCACTGGTCGCCTTAACTATGGGGGACAGCCAGCTCAGGAAAATAATCAGGACATACTGGGAATCGGTTGGGCTGGCCACATTGGGAGACATATGGCAGGATGGGGCCATTAGGGAATTTGAAGACCTGGGAGAAGAAACAGGGCTGCACGGGGGCCAATACGGGGGACAATAGTCATCCGTAAGACTTGGCCGGAGACGGTGCTGGCGGAAGATCCGGACGCACTGATCGGAACGATATATGATATATCAGAGGGCGGGCATGAGATCTCTAGATTATATGAGGTGGTGATGACCCGGGTGGGGAAGGACTTGATGGATTTGAGGCTGGACTGGGAAGCGGAGGTGGGGGCGCAGCTGACTGATGGGATGTGGGAACGGGCCATGGGATACCATAAGAAAGTGTCCAGGAATGCTAGATTGCAGCAAATACAGCTATACATTACGCATAGAGCATATATGACCCCGAAGAAAATAGCCAAGTTTCCGAACGCAGGTAGACAAGCATGCCCAAAATGCGATGAAGAAGACGCAGACATGACACATATGTTCTGGTCCTGCCCAGTGATTGAAGGCTTTTGGGGGGAAGTGGCACAGAAATTAGCAGATAAGGGGGTCCTGCTACGCATTGACACGGCCTGGGCCTGCCTCCTGGGAGGGTTCCCCAGACCACGGAACACCAAACATCTCGGGAAACTGAGAGACCTGGCGTATGTACTTGCTAAGAGAAGGATAGCCATGAGTTGGAAGCAATGCCATGGGCCAAGAATAGAGATATGGTGGTAGGACCTGCAGAAGTGGGCGGAGGCTGAAACAGTGGTATGGCAGGAAGCGTGTAGCAATTGCGGGGAAGAAGATGTGGGCAACCTAGCGGCTTGGAGGATGTTAATTACGGGACTGTTTGGCACGGAAGTGGACCCTGCTGCTTCGGAAGGAAACGACGCCCAGCAACACCAAGTTTACACAGAACTGTAAGGTTGATAAGCTCTTGGGGGGGGGGTTTGAAGTGCAGTAACATGTGATTAACTGATGTTTACGGTTGTGTTGTATAATGCTGCAAGTTTGGTCTGTATTGTTTTATTTTGAAAATAAAAAATATTTAAAAAAAAAAAAAAACTACACGGCCACCACCGTGGCCGTGTAATGACACATCTGCCAATTGGTTCCACTGTCTTCTTGCTTCTCCTCACCACAGGTGGGTAACATCCTCGTCCATCGTGGAATGCTGCAAAGCAATTGGTTACCCCTAACAGGCACCACCCTATCTTTGATCCTAACCACGTGACGTGCACCTGGTTGTTTTATTTTTTATTTATTTTTTTAAACATTATTTTTGGTCTTTCAAAACAAATACAAATCACATTACAAATCAAAACTGCGCCACGTGGTTCCGGGTTCCCCCCTGTGCCCCCATATTCTGAGCATAAAGAGTTCTAGGCATGCGTGCATGAGTGTCGTAGTTCATCCATGGTGATTGTCGCACGACGGGCTTGTGTGTCAAAAGACTGACTTGGGATTGGTGCAGCCAAGTTCAGTTTGGCGATGCTGAAGGGGCCCCTGAGGGACCCTCGGAACTGATACGCCAGACATGAGGTTGTATTCCCAAAATCTAGGGTTTATTGCAAAAACAAATAGTGTCAGTTGGCCGAATGGTCCCACGCCCCGCGACGTGTGTCTAACAGGCCTCAGGGGACGCGAGAGAGTGAAAATCGTACATCAGTTGCATATATACAAAATGAGCATCTTACAATCAGTAATGACACATTCGATGCCGCCCTTAATTCATTCCCTTTGAAGTGGAGGCGATGATTGACCATGGTGACGAATATGACACTTTACATCACCATATTTAGTAAAACAGTTTGCAATCTCGAATTTACAGACACTATTCTTTATTTGTGAGAACACAGCGGTTCTGTTTTCATGGACAAGCTGCGCGTAGGGGGACTGGCACATTCCAGGCCTTACTATCTCCTGGTTTCGATTCACTCTCTAGAGGTCAGCTTGCTCTCCGGGGGCTCACAGTGCTCAGAAGGGGGGCCGTAAAGAAGAACATAATTCAAACGCTTTAATATTAGTTTCGTGCATTGCTATTCTTTTAAGGAGACTCACTGGCATCCGTGTACTGATGAGAATGCCTTGCTCCCTGCTTCCAAGGATTGTGAAGGAGGAAAACAGGCTTTTCTGTCTGGCTCCTCGCGCAATGTTTCAACATGTCTTTAATAACCTTGGACCATTGAAGCGGAATAATATCTACAGCAAAGCAGTTTCACATGAGGCAAAAGTAGCGATGTTAAAGAGAAACATAGAGAAAACAAAATGGCGATTCTGGTTACCTTAAAATGGCCGCACTCTAGTTGAACTAATAGCTACGTAATAAGTAATGGGCATATATTCTTTATACTTTAAATGAGGCGGTTGGTCTTCAGCCAACCAATTATCCTGCATTGCCTTCTGTTCGAGGGGTGTCTACTTTTCTAGACTGACAAACCCTCCTCTTGGCCGTATGCCAAACGCCTCATCCATACATTGCATCTTCCTCTGACTAAGTGTTTAGATCAGACTCGGAATCTGATTCGAACTCTGACTCATAATCGCTCTCAGATTCCTCCTTTTCATCATCGATATTAATTGCCATGAATTCTTTAATTGTTTTGGGTTCATTATCATTGTGGGTATTTGGTCTAGTAATGGGTTTTCGTTCTACCATTTGAACACATTCCTCACTAATTTCTGTGCATACTATGGGGAGACAATGTATGCAACAACAACACGTCATGAATATTCCTAAAATTGCTACTAAGATTGCAAATAGCTTCCATCCCCAGGACCGTAACACTTCCCAGAACCAGGAGCTTATATTTAACTCCCAACCACTCTCAGGAGGGTGAAGGTCAGAGCTTAATACATGCAATTTTCTTATCGCTTTGAAAATCGTGGAGGAGGAGTCACTTACAAATACGCAACACGCCGATCCCACGATTTTGCAAACACCGCTGTGATCAACTAAGATTATATCAAGGGCCATTCTGTTTTGCAGTGGCATCAATCTAATTCCTTTTTCCTCAAGAGTCATATTATATAATATGTCGGTGGTTCCATTTATTGTTTCTTCCAATATTCTAGACAGTCGTCTTATGTTATAGGAGTTTATCGCCTGGCCCCAAAATGGTATGAATGATTTTGCTATGTCCCCTACAATCAACCCGTCTTCAATATTCCGGCGAGGTCGTGACCTGGTCAATTTGGTTATGTCTGATGTTTCTAAAAGAAACACCCCAGGAAACAGCCTAAATAACACTTGCCTCCCCAGTTCCTAGGTAACCAAGGATATGCTTTTTCTCCACATATAAAGTACACAGGATCTCCCACATATATTGGTTCCACTTCTTTATCAAGGAATGCTATGTTCCTGCATCTGGTAAATGTTCCTACCTGGAAATAACCCTTTTTCTTTAAACAGAATGGGACAGAATGAGGGTTATAATTCACTGTATATGAAGGGGGTTCCGCATCCTTATTCCCTTCTGGGTTCATGTGGAACGTGATCACAGAAGATTTATAAGGTACAGACAATCTATCCTGTGGCATTATTGCTGGTGTAATTAATCGTCTTTTATGGAATATGGAGCAACCCACCGGTTTCATAATCACTTCCTCGAATTCATTCATGTTTGTTTTGTCTAGTTGACCAGTTTCACTTTCGTTCCATTTCCCATAATATAAAGGACTCAGAGAAGCATAATATGCAGAAGTCAATGGCAAGGGCTGTACATACCATCCTATTCCCTTACC
This sequence comes from Ambystoma mexicanum, assembly GCF_040938575.1. Lineage (NCBI taxonomy): Eukaryota > Metazoa > Chordata > Amphibia > Caudata > Ambystomatidae > Ambystoma > Ambystoma mexicanum. Next base: position 361,833,874 of record NC_090935.1, on the reverse strand, counting down.
ACCATGTTGCGGCAGGTGGGCACAGACCCAACAGTTGTTCTTTCTTAGTATTGAGTGTGTCATGTTCATTATCAATAGTAATGTGTTGTTCCCATATCCTTCCCTATGTCTCTCTTCCATTGGGGACAAGGTATAGGAAATCGCATGGACTGGGCTTTCCGTCGTGGAAATGTTCACAATAGGCAGCAGTACCTCAAAGGGGTGCATTCTTCTAGGTACCATAATACTGATCTGGTCAATATTGGGGCTAATATACTGATTATACACATTATTATCGTTAAACCCAACATACAATTATTTCGACCATGTCCCTTTTTCACCTTTCTATGTACTGCGTTTAACTCGCTATCAGCATTGGTGCAGAAGGAGACGTTGGCTGGCTCTGGCATCTTCCCTCATTGTTCTGCTCTCGCCGTGTTCGTCGTGAATATCTCCTGCTGATGCGCTTGTTGGGATGTCAGAGAGTTTGATAAATGTCTACAGTCCTTCCATGGCAGTTCTCGCTCAGCCTGGATTGCTTATCTGTTTGGTAAGATTCCCGTGCATTTGCACATTGCTCTAGAGTTTCAGAGCAGTTGCCTTTGTACCATGTGCGCCCCGCTTGTTCGCTCGGGTTCCGGACACATGGATTTAGCACCGAGGAGTTGCGTTTGTTGAGCTGTCTAGCTTGCACAACTCTCACGCCATTCTCCTCTATGCCTCCGGTTCCTACTTCATCCGAGAATAGGAAACAGAGGCAATAAAATCACAAAAAGCTGAAGATATGATCACTCCTTTTTTCTGCTCCGCAGGTTATACCGATCTGCTCCCGGTATCGTGTGGTCCACAAATAGTGCGGGTGCACTTCCGGTCTTCAGCTTGGAGTCAGCCTGGGGCACAATGGCAAATGATGATGAGTGCCCAGGCGACGATGCAGGCTGCGGCACAACAGAAGATGGTGGGCGCCAGAGGTATACGCTTGATATCGGCCAGCAGTGATGCAGAATCTGCTGGACAACGTTGGGGCACCCTTTGCCCTTCCTCTGTTATGGCAATCTCATCAGGCTTTGTTTCAGGATCAGGCAGTTGTTGTGGCAAAGAACTGGCAATTGCATTTTTCGTTTCTAGAGCCGCTGCTGTCTCTTTCTGGTCTTTGTCCCGATCAGTCAAAGTGTCAAATGGCGGTGGGACTTTCTTGGCATGCGTGCCTTGAATCCACGCTTTCCGCCCATCCACACGTATCGCTGTCTGCATGGTCAAAAAGATTTGGTAGGTACCACGCCACCTGGGTGCCAGCAATGTTTTCCGCTCATAATTTCTAATCAGCACCCAGGTTCCAGGCTCCAATGCATGTCTTGGACCAGTGTACCTCACCGGTAATGCCTCCTGCACCTGTTGATGAATCAAACACAGTTTTTTTACTAACAGATTACAATAAATGCTGAGTACAGGGTATTCGACCTCTCTCATTCTTTTCGGCTGGGGTGCACACCACACATTCGCTGGTCTTCCCATTATGATTTCATATGGGGAGAGCCCAGTTCTGGCTTGCACTGATGTTCGCATACACAGTAACGCTAGTGGCAATACATCTACCCAACTTAGCTTGCTGCCTGCATAAATCTTACTTATTTTGGATTTCAGGATGCAGTTATGACGTTCAATAAGTCCGGCACTCCTGGGATGCCTGGAGCAATGGAATCGCTTATCGATTTGGAGACCTGCACAAATCTGCAATATTACTGCACCTACAAAATGCGGACCATTGTCCAACCATATGACACGGGGCAGACCGAAGCGAGAGAAATACTCTTTTAGCATTACTTTCGCCGTGCTCATGGCTCTGCAGTCTTTCAATGGATACACTTCCACCCATTTGCTGAATGCACATATGATCACCAGAACATACTTCGGGTTTTGGCATCTCTCCATTTCTATGAAGTCAAAGTGGATCACTTCGAATGGCATAGAGGGAGGTCCGAAACTTCCTGTTGGAGTCACCGTTCCCTTCCCCACATTGTGCTGTAGGCATGTTATGCAGTTCTGTACTAGCCTTTAGGCATTCTTTTTTATGAGGGGATTTTCCCAGACCGTGGCTAAATGTTGGACTATTTTCTTCACACAGATGTGGGTGGGACTGTGAGCCATTGTTACCATCGCATTTACATAAGCATTCGGCGAAATCCAATTCCCGCTCTTCTTGTCCACCCAACAACCCTCCAAGTCTAGTTCTGCAGAGCCCTTGGCCCATCCCTGTATTTCGTCGGCGGTAGCTTCCGCCTGCATCTCTCTAACAGTTATAATTCCATTTTCTATCATACAGGGTACTTCCTTCGATTGTACTGTTAACATTTTTGTATTCAAATCAGTGGCAGTTTGTTTCGCAATTCTATCTGCGAATGCGCTTCCTTCTCCCACTCTGCATGTCACCTTTTTATGCGCCTCGCATTTCACTATCGCCAGGTGCTTTGGACACTTAAGTGCAGACAGTAATCGTACAATCAAAGGGCCATGTTGAATTCTAGCCCCATGTGATGTTAGGAAACCTCTCTCGGCCCACAGTCGGCCGAAGTTATGAACCACGCCAAAGGCGTACTGGCTTTCAGTGTAGATATTTACGCTCAAGTTCTCCGAAATTTCACAAGCCCTTGTTAAGGCAATTATCTCTGCTGCTTGGGCAGAGTTGTATGGGATTCTTTTACTCTCCACAATGCTTTTTAACGTGGTGATAGCGTATGCAGCGGTTGAAGTGCTGTCAGGTAATTTAAAGCAAGAACTATCACAAAACAGTTCTCCATCTGATTCTTTTAGTGGCGTATCGTGTAGATCAATTCTCCCATTTGTTTCTTCCTCAGTAACCATTAAGCAATCATGGGGAGGTGATTCAGTCTCATCAATGTTTTCCCCGGGCATTGGCATTAAGTCTGCTGGATTCAAAGCGCTACACCTCATGATTTGGATGTGGGGGCGAACAATACAATTTCATATCTAGTCAATCTAGCAGAGGTGAGGTGTTGCGTCTGCGTTCTATTGAGTAGAACATCTACGGCATGTGGCACCATTAGAATTAAAGTGTGCCCCAATACCATCCCTTCTGTTTGTTTCACTGACGCAGCAGCCACTGCAACAGCCCGCAAACATTGTGGTAGTGCGTGCGCTACAGGGTCCAGCGCGGAAGAAAAATAACCGCACAGCCTTTTTCTTCCATCTTGTTCCTGTGTTAGGACAGACAACACACATCCTTCGCTCTCATGCACAAACAGCCTAAAAACCTTTTCATAATTCGGTGTGCCCAAAACTGGAGCAGAACTCAAAATGGTTTTTAGCGAGTCAAATGCTTTCTGACATTCTTCATTCCACTGCAAAGGCATAACGGCATCCTTTTTTGTCAATTCCACCATTGGTTTTACAAGAAATGCTCTCTATCCTCTCTGGCGTTAATCTTCTCCCTTCCTTTGAAAGTAAGTAACCCAAATAAACCACTTCTTTCTGACAGTACTGTAATTTCTTTAAGCTTGCTTTATGGCCATGCACAGCTAGATGGGTCAATAATGAGACAGTACCTTTTTTACAAATTTACAAATCGTCAATGTATTGCAACAACACACAGTCTGCCGGTAATTCTAACATGTCTAGCTGTTCTTTCAATGCTCTACTGTATATGCTCGGACTTTCAGTATAGCTTTGTGGAATGCGTGTGAATGTGAATGATCGTCCTCCTAAAGTGAAAGCAAATAAATACCTGCTTTCTCTGTGTACTGGAATGCTAAAGAAAGCGTTCTTCAAATCGATAACACTAAGGTATTCTGCTGATGCAGGAATCATTGTCAATATCGTAGTGACATCTGGCACTAACGGAAATTGGGGATCTACTACTTTGTTTAGTCCACGGAGATCAATTATAAAACGGTAAGGTACCTCATTACCCCCTTTCTTATACATTGGAAGAATGGGGCTGTTGCATACACTGCCTTTTAATTTCTTCAATCACTCCCAATTTCATCAAATCAGAAACAATACTTTTCAATCCTTTTTCCCCTTCTGCTGAAATTTTATACTGTGGAATACGTGGTAACGTCACTCCTTCTTTCAAAACTATTTTCACTGGCTCTATTTTCAAGCATCCCACATCATTGTCATTCATGGCCCAAATACAAGTTGGCACCTCACTCAATTCCCCTGTTAAAGATTTCGTCACAAATTCAGAAGTCGGCCCACTCTGAGGAGAAATAGTCAAAAATACCCCATCTGGTGTGCAGTGGATAACCGCGCTTAGCTTTTTCAATAGATTCAATCCTAGGGGGTTTTCCCCACAATTCTCTGTCAAAAGAAATGGACAATGTTCAGTAAAAGGCCCTATTGTCACTGCTACTGATTTGGACTCGGGATTTATTACTGAGGTGCCTGCGAACCCTACTGAGATATTTTGTCGCCCTGACAGAGGTATATCTGGAACCAAGTGATGATCTATCGAGCACCTCTGTGCCCCGTGTCTACGAGGAATCTATGCTCTTCATTCCCAACTTTCATTTCTACGTAGGGTCCTTTCTGATCCACGGGAATGGATACGGGTTCCGACCCCTGTCCTGGGCTGTCCTATTGGGGTAACAACACATCATCTGAGGTGTAATCACTACTATTACTATAGTATGCACCTGTCTGAGTATCAAAAATATTTCCGCCTCTTCCTCTGTTTCCACTTTGATTGGCCTGATGATTTTGATTTGGCGCCTGGCCCTGATTTTGTGCACCATTCCCTTGACTATTCTGGTGCTGCTGTATATGGTTTCTATTATGCCCATTTGTTCCTGGATGCCTTCTGTGCTGTCTCCTCTGACCATATCCGCCTCTTTTTTGCAAGTGTGGACATTGTGCCTGCCAGTGTCCTTCCTCTCTACAATATGCACATTGGTTTAACCCCAGAGGCCTTCCATGCATATTCAAATTGCCCCTGCTCTGCACATTTCCCTATCCCCTGTTATGTCCTGCTACCTGCTGAAGTAACACTCTTGTTTTCAAGTTCGTTCTATCCTTCGCTTCTCTTTCTTTCTCAATATTTACCCGGTTCTCATAATATTGGGCCATGTGTAATACTTCTCCTAACGTTTTTGCTTGCCATGCACTTTCTGATGTCATTATCAAATTTTGAATCTGGAGTAATAATCCCCTCACATATTTACCAACAAATAACCTTTTTCCTGCTTCCGTGCTCACATCCTGCCCACTGAAATCTGTAAATACTTCTTCGAATCTGTTAAAATAATCTGTGGCCAGCTCGTCTTTACCTTGAACGCACGCAGTCATTTTATCCCACTGAATTATTTTCTCTGGGACAAATTCTTTTAACTTTTGTACTATTCGTGCCGGTAATGCTAACATATTCGCCCCTGGCTGTGCACCCACCTCTTTATTTCTATCCTCCAGTATTAAATTTGCCCAAGTGGCGCCATAGGCCGTCTCATCATCTACCTTCCTTATTCGTTTCCATATATCCGCTGGCAGAATCACGGGGAATATTAGATCTACATTACTCAAAGTATACACCGAGGATTGCAATAAAGACTCTACTTCTTTATAAAAACCCGATGGATTTGTCCGTATGCCAGGGATCTTTTGTTTTATATTATTCACTACCTGTCTAGAGAAGGGAACGTGCACATATTGGGCTGTGTAATGTGCTGGAATTACCTGAGGTGGCGCATTGCCTTCCCCGGGAGTCTCTACCTTTGGTACAAAGGTAGGGGGCACTTCTCCCATGGGGAATGCCATAGTCACTGTTCCTCCCCCCTCTTTCATATGCAACAATATTCCCAAATCGAGGGATAAAGCTGTTTCTCCGGTTCCCCGTTCCATTGCCCTCTTATATACCGCCAACAGCTCACGAGGGCTGACCTTTCTCTCGCTTATATCTTTGTTTATCAAATATTCAACCATTGTCTGTAACGCTCTCCTTTTAATTGATAGAGTGTATTCATCAAATATTCCATGTATTTCCGTTGTGGATGTACTAGGATCTGAAATCCATTTTAGTGCCTCTCGTATACATACTTTTAGTTCTGCACTAATTTGCGCTGTTGGTGACAAGAATCGCTGCTGTCTACCCCTCTCAATGTCTTTCCTCCTGTACCCCGGTGTGGCAAGTATTTCAGAATATTCTTCATCAAGTTCATTCTTTAATTCAAACAGTTGCTTCACATGCTCTTCTATTTCCTCATCCCTCCCTCTACAACGGGCCAATGCATTCAAATTCAACAATCACTGAGGTGGTAACTTCCCAACTAACTTTTTCCATTGCGCCGACAAATATTCCCCCATGCATTCCAACAATACCTGTTTTCCGTTGCTCTTCCTGAAGTCATGTATTGACGCTAACGTGGCCGTCCCATCGTTCTCGTCCATATACATTTCCGCCTGCTCTTGCAGCTCACGCTTTCTCTCCTTGCTAATCGCACTGCAGGTCACTCACACACTCGCGTTGTTCTAATTCGCTTATGGGGGGCGCAGTCGGAACAGAAATACCCCCTTGAGCGGAAGGTGTGGAAGGGGCAGTGGGCACGGGAGAGATCTGCTGGGGCTGTGATGGTTGCGAAACACTCGGGGCTGGCTGACTAGAGGGCGGTACAATTACTAACGCTGCCTGTGACTGTATTGGAGTTGGGACAGGCTGAGCAATAGGAGGTGGTTGGGTGGCGGCTACTGAAGTGGTCTTCTTAGTTTCACTTCTCGGGCCTTGTTTTGTCTCGGTTAGTATTTTGTTTATTAATTCATCTGATGAATGTAACTCTCTCTGTGGATATATTTTTTCAATATTCAACTGGTCACGTCTATTTGCCTTTCTCAAACTATTGCTCCACTCCTCCTCTTCTTTTTCCTCCGCTCTCTCTGCTTTTGGCTTTATGCCTGCACGCATGTTTCTCTCTACTTCTAAATCGGAGCATTGCTTCCCTCCTCCAATCCCTAAGGATATCAAGTGCCACAGGACGCGCTTTCTTACTTATCAAAACCTTTTCCAGGTTATCTATCCGATCCATCTCAAAACTACCATTCCTCGGCCATTGAAGGTCTTCCTGCTTTCTGGTTTGCTTATGCTAAATTTCACAAAACATTATCGCTCCCACACCATACTTCACATACATATCATAAGCCGGCGTCCCCCCCGGAGTCGCAACCTGGCCAGTTTCAAAAGATTGTTCGCTGCAGCGGAAAAAACCTGCTAAGGTGGACAATACCCCAGGCATGTTTTAACCTTACCCTTGGCTAATCAAACTTACTCTGGCCGTTTGATTTTGCAAAATTCGACTCTTAACTAATATCAGGATTACTTACGAATCGGGGCACGACTCACCTGATTAGTCAATTTGTCTTTTCAAGACACAATTCGTCCGTATACTGACGCAACCAATGATGTCGTGTCTGCGTATCTCGGCACTGCCTTGTTTCGGGACCCTCGCCCCCTTGTTCGCTGGCCAGGCACGTCGATCAGGGATCAGCTGTGTGCAGATCTGCAAAGGAGCCTCATCACTTTCGCAGGGTGCCCCGGACACCTCTTGATCCCGGCTCGATCGCTCCCGTCCTTGCCGTTCTTGCCGCCTTCATCAATTTGCAATGTACACAATGGAACAAGTGGGGGAGGGTCCCTATTCAGGTGCCATCTTGAAGGGGCCCCTGAGGGACCCTCGGATGTGGAAACAAGGCACAATCACCACACACTAACTGATACGCCAGACACGAGGTTGTATTCCCAAAATCTATGGTTTATTGCAAAAACAAATAGTCTCAGTTGGCCAAATGATCCCACGCCCCGCGACATGTGTCTAACAGACCTCGGGGGATGCAAGAGAGCGAAAATTGTACATCAGTTACATATATACAAAATGAGCATCTTACAATCAGTAAAGACACATTTGACACATTTGATGCCGCCCTTAATTCATTCCCTTTGAAGTGGAGGCGATGATTGACCATGGTGACGAATATGACATTTTAGATCACCATATTTAGTAACAGTTTGCAATCTCGAATTTACAGACACTATTCTTTATTTGTGAGAACACAGCACTTCTGTTTTCATGGACAAGCAGCGCGTAGGGGGGCTGGCACATTCCAGGCCTTACTATCTCCTGGTTTCGATTCACGCTTTAGAGGTCAGCTTGCTCTCCGGGGGCTCACAGCGCTCAGAAGGGGGGCCGTAAAGAAGAACATAATTCAAACAATTTAATATTAGTTCTGTGCATTGCTATTCTTTTAAGGAGACTCACTGGTATCTGTGTACTGATAAGAATGCCTTGCTCCCTGCTGCCAAGGATATGTGAAGGAGGAAAACTGGCTTTTCTGTCTGGCTCCTTGCGCAATGTTTCAACATGTCTTTAATAACCTTGGACCATTGAAGCAGAATAATATCTACAGCAAAGCAGTTTTACATGAGGCAAAAGTGGTGATGTTAAAGAGAAACATAGAGAAAACAAAATGGCGATTCTAGTTACCTTAAAATGGCCGCACTCTAGTTGAACTAATAGCTACGTAATAAGTAATGGGCATATATTCTTTATACTTTAAATTAGGCGGTTGGTCTTCGGCAAACCAATTATCCTGCATTGCCTTCTGTTCGAGGGGTGTCTACTTTTCTAGACTGACAACGCCAGCAGGTGATTGACATAGGGGCCCCATAGGTCTGAGGCAAAGTTCTTATGAAACTCAAGTCCATATCGTGGCAATACGCTATGTCTTGTAACCATCTTTGTGCAGAGAGTGGTTGTGCTCTCCCCCACGCCATGGCTATGCGTTGTTATGCCAGAACTAGCAACAGACCGGCTAGGTTCCTCACAGAGGGTTGTAGGTTCCTGGTGCACCCCAGCATTGCCACTGTAGGTCATTGTTCAAGTTGTTCACCTATTATAACCGAGGTTTTGTCCAGCACCTCTCTCCAGAATCGACTAATTGTCGGGCACTCCCAGGCCAGATGTAGGATGTCTTCTGGGGACATGCCACACCTCTCACAATCAGCTGTAATGGCTGGGCGTTGTCTGTGAAGTCTGGCTGGTGTATGGTATACTTGGTGCACAAAGTTGAAATGGATAAGTTTGTATCTCGAATTTAGGGACACCTTTTGCGTCTGCCGCAACACATATGCCTAGTCTTCTTCGTCTATCGTGTCTGAAAGTGTTTTTTCCCTTCTCTGTTTTGGGGCTGTTAGTCGACTTGTGGAGATGGACAGTAGATCTTTGGATACTAGCCTACCCTCTCCTTGTGTTTGCATCACCCTGTGTAAGAGCTGCTATGTGGGTGGTTGAGTAGGGAACAAAGGGAACAGAGGCCAAAGAGTGTGTTGGAGTCGGAAGTAGACAAAAATGTCTAAGGGGGAGTCGGTTCCCCGCAACCCGCATATGTTGGGTCATCAGAAAGCATCCCTCTACAAACCAATCGTTTAGTGTGACTATCTTTAGCTTGTCTGCCCACTGGAGGTATACTTTCTCGGTCGTAAGTGGTATACCCGGTATGAATCTCGCCGGGAGAAGGGGAGAAATCTAACGGTGACACTACTTTTATATGCTATCCTCCTCCACACCTCTTATGTGGTCTGCACCACATTCAGGTTTTTGGCGATACTTGGAGTTCTCCTATGATGGCTGCTCATAGGAGGTTGGAAGTTATTAGGGCCCTTTCAATCTGGACATGTGGATGGATGGACTAGGTGGTGTACCAGTGGCTCAGAAATTGTTCCTGCGCAGCCCAGTAGTAGCATTTAATGTCGGGTAGCGCTAAATCACCTTTGGCGATTGGTTGAAATCTTGCTGGCTTGCCTGCCCATATCAGATCAAGAATTAGGCAGCGCAGGTGTTGGAGGAAGCCCTGTGTCAGTAACAGTGGTATGTTTACAAACAAATATAGAAGTTTGGGAAAAATAACCATTTTTACGATTAAAACTCACCCCCATATTGTGAGCAGAAGGTGCTTCCAGCGCGATATTTTATCGCCAAGTGACTCCATCACCCTACCGTAGCTATCTTAGAATAGGTCATCATAGTTCCTGGACATCATTACTCCCAGGTACCTGACGCCGGAGGACTCCCACTTGACTTCAAAGTTGTCTCTAAATTTTACTGTTCCTTCCGTTAGTGGGAACAAAACTGATTTATTGTGGTTAATATTTAGTCCCGAGAAAGCTCAGAACTTGAGTACCTCTCTCATTACCGGATTTAGGTTTGTCGCTGGGTTGCCGACAAAGAGGGCAATGTCGTCAGCGTCTAGGGACAGGATCGATTTGTGGGGCCCTATGGTAAGACCTTTGTCCATGAGTTTGCCAGTGGCTCCATTGTTAGCACAAACACAGTATGGCCGAAAGAGGACAGCCCTACCTGGTTCCCCTTTTTAGTTCTATGGGTTCCGATTTCATTTTCCCCATTGTGATGTTGGTCGAGGGGTGTTTATAGAGGAGTGAGACTAGACTTAAGAAGTAGTTCTCCAGGCCTAGTTTTTTTAACACTGTGAAGTTGATGGCCACTCGAAAGAGTCAAAGGCCTTCTCTGCATCGAGCAGGACTACCACCGCTTGTGCCAAGGGGTCTAATGCCTCGATAATACTGAAGAGTCGACAGATACTGAATGTCGTGTTTCATCCTGGTATGAAACCAGACTGGTCTGCCAATACCAGCCCCGGCATTAATGGGAGTAGTCGATTGGTTAGAATTTTTAGCGAGGATCTTGTTATCTATGTTTATTTGCGATATCGTTCTGTATGACGCACACTCCTCATGGGGTTTCCCTGGTTTGTTGAGTAGGATATGGTTGGCTTCACGTAGTGTGGGGGGGTAGACGTCCGTTCGTCAGGGCCTCTTCGTTCACTGATAGTATGATTGGTACAAGGGTGGGGGGGGAGTGCTTTATAGAATTCTCCTGTCAGGCCGTCAGGGCCTGGCGATTTAGTCCCTGGAAGTTCTTTTATGACTGCTGGGATCCCTTCAACTGTGATATGTCTGTTTAGGGACTTTCTCAATTCTCCCTCCACCCAGTACAGTACAATTTCGTCTAAGTACTCCTGGAGGGCTTCTGGGTTGTTCTGGGTCTTGGAGCTATATAGGTCAAGGTAAAAGGCATGGAATGCTGCCACTATTTCACATTCTGTGTAGACTGATTTCCCCTGTAGATCGCGGACGCATTACACCTGTGGAGGTCGTCTATCCAGCGCCAGCAGCCATGCCAGGAGGGCCCTGGGTTTCTGGCCCTCGACGTACTGCCATATTAGATGGCCCTGTGCCAGGAACCAGCTCTCGCGGTCTGCGTTACTTCTGATCTTATGTATCTCTTCTCTGATGAGAGCTAATGTGTGAGGGTCTTTTAGAGAGGAATAGTTTTGCTCGAGCTCTTTTTTGCCGGGTCTCATTACCCGCTAATTCCCTCCTGATGGTTTTCGGTATCCCGTTCTCCTTGGCCAGGCATATCCCTCTGATATAGCATTTTAGGGTTTTCCACAAGATCCCGTTCAATGTAAGGGACTCCTGATTAATGGTGAGAAAGGATTTAATCTAGTTTAGGAGCTCTCGGGCAAACACTGGGTGTTGAAGCGCCCCTAGTTTGAATCTCCAGGTGGGGCTTTTCCTTTGGGGAGTGGTCGGAGTGTGTTCTTGGAAGAACCAGGCATTCGCCCCACTGAAAACCTCCCGTGTGGACACCAAAAGATAATCTAAGCACAAGCTGGTCCCATGAACCCAGGAGTGGAACGTGTTTTTGCGAGATTCTTTATGGTGAAGTCGCCATATGTCGACCAGGTTGTAGGTCTCACAAATTTCTCAGACTTGGAGGCTTGCTTTAGTGGCTGAGTTATTGGATGAATGTGATTTATCACATGTGGGGTTTAGTGTGGTATTTAGGTCACCTCCCCATATGATTGTGGCTGTGTCAACCCCCACCAGGCGTGTCATTACCCAGTCGAATGTGTTGGTGCCGTCAGTTTTTGGGCAGTATGAGGTTATCAGGACAACTTCAGTGTCCTCCAGTACCCCGTGGACCAGTAGTGCTCTGCCATCGTCATCCCATGCCACTGACACCAACCTAAACTTCACATTCCTGCTAATCAGTATGGCCACCCCTCTAGCGTAGGAAGAAAACGAAGAGTAGTACCTATGACATCCCCACATGGAGGTTCATCGACTCTCAGAAGATGGAAGCAAGTGAGTCTCTTGTATAAGGGCGACGTCTACTTTGTGTCTATTAAGGTAGTGGGATATCTTACGTGCTTTTACTGGGTTGTTCCCTCCTCTAATGTTCCATGTTGCTAACCTGAATGGTCTAAGGTTGTTTCATGAATACACAGGGAATACTTGACAATCTTAGCTTCTGTAGGATAGATATGTGCATGCTTCCTTTGTGTGTTGAGGTCTAATGGGAGGTTTGGCCGGTGGTGACCAGGTCCACGGGTGGCACATTCCCTGAAACTATACACAACTTCCCTCCCTGTCCCACCCACGCAGGCAACCCCCAACCTGCCCGTTAGATGTACCCACCCTTTAACCCCAAAATTCGGGAACAGTGCTGCGCACGAGGCGCTAGTGCCCTGCCAAGTCTGCCATCTCCAGACAAGGTGGTATGGTTAATTGTGCCTGTGAATAATGTGTAGGTAGTTCAATCAGGACAGTAAATGTTAGGGGTGAGCTGTTGGACCCCCTCACTTGTCTGTGCCCTTTGTTGCAATTGAAGTGTTGGGTATGCGGCTACATAGCGTTGGGTTTCCACATACCTTGAGGTTTCAGGGCGCGTCTCTTCTGGTTCGGTCGGCTCCATCAGGTCTCTGATTGTTTGGAGGCGGATTGGCAGCTAATGTCATCCAGGTAGCTGCTGACTGCTTCTGGTGAGTTGAAGAATTGCGTTTGTCCAGCATGTTGTGCACGCAGTTTAGCAGGGAAGAGCAAAGAGTATTGGATTTGGTTGTCTCTGAGGCGTCTCTTCACTCGGCGAAAGACCTGCGGGATAATTGGACTGTCTGCGAAACGTCCGGGTACACTTGGATTTTGTCTGTCGTAATGCGGCTCCCATTACTCCCTGGCAAGTCGCAGGATTTATCTCAGTCTTTATAGTTGAGTAGCCGTGCGATGATGGGGCACGGGGGGGCTCCTGGAATTGGATGGGTCGTGGGTATCCGATGTGCCCTTTCATCCACAAAGAGGTGGCATAAAGGGTCTCTCCGAACTGCTCCTTGCACACAGACTTGACAAATTCTTCCATCTTCTGTGGAGTTTGCTTCTCTCTCACCCCTTTTATGTTGTTGCAACGATTCCTCCCCTCCAAATCTTTGTTCTTAGCTATCACAGCTCTCATCTGGGATTCGAGTGTGGTCACCCTGCCTGTGTTACGCCTCCGAGGTAATTTACTTCGGTACTCCAATAGACATCAAAACTAATGGGAATCACTAACCTGGGCAGCCGGCAGGTTCCGAGGACAGCAACACTGATGAATTGGAAAGGTCTCCCAGGAAACCCTGCTCTCTCCCTGCCGACGAGAACTCTCTGCAAAAGAGAAAACACAACTCCCAGGGAAAACCCTCCGGGGAAGAAAAATCCTGCTTGCACACAGAGCTGGATCGGTTCGGCAGTCGACCTCCGGGGGTCTGTCCTGCTGTAATCTGGAAGCCGGCCGTGGGCGTGATGTGTCTTGAGCAGGAGATAGGAGAGGTAAGTATCCGTTTACAGCTTGAAGGTTAGAGTTCAGATTGAATAGAAAACTAAACTTACTCCTGAGATGGAGATTATAGCATTCACTGATATTCGAGGGGGATTCCGAAAAGAAGTGGTTCGCTATGCCTAAGAGATAGAGAGACCGTTTCCGGAAAACAGAAACCAGAGGTTAGTACGAGCTGCGGGAGTTGGGGGAGAGTAACGGGAATTGGTCTAAGGGAGCTCCCAGGAAACTCACTTCCCGGTGAAGGTACAGGGTGTTACAAAAGGACTCGGTAACTCGTAGAGAGGATCGTTTGGTGGTCTGACGAAGAGAGGGGTTCTACGGAACAAACAGTAGAAGGAAAGCGGGTTAAGAACGGAATCAGGTTTAAGGGAAAGTAAGTAGGAATAAGCACTAGTTCCTAGGAACGAACTTACGAAGCGCCGTGCTGGAGAGTAGCAACGCAATTGCTCGACTTCCTGGTTGCACTATTTGAAGTCACATGATCGTTTTGGAACAAATGCAAGAAACGTACGACATCTATACCGTTGTTTGCACAGTTGGCTCTAGAGCAGTCGGCCATGTTAGGTGAGTGAGATTGCCTTACATTACACACCCGTCGTTGTTGCCAAAGCGACCATCGATGCAAAGGTGTAACAGCCTGAGAGAGCTGCACTTCTGTCTTCCTGGTCGGACACTCTCTGTTCAGCTGTGCCAAGTCTATCACCGCGTTTGTCAAGTCGGTGTTGCAGTTGATCGACCTTTGAGGATAGGGCATCCAGTTTCGAGTCTAGGTTGCCAATTCCAACTTTGGGGTCTAGTAGGATTTCTCGAATGTCAGTGCCTGGGACCTGGGCAGCATCGCCGTTTGGGTTCATCATTGTCTCCAGGGGCTCGGGAGATGTCTGTGACCCAGGGGTCCTGGTGGTGGATCTGGACTTGAAATTGAGCTTCCTCTGTGACTTGTCTGATTTCCCCATTTTTGGTGTCTGCTGTTACTGGACTTGGAGAGTATTGGTCTGGGGGAAACGTGCCCAGCTGTTGCGGGTAGCTGTCCCGTTAAGGATCCAGGCCAGGAGTCAGGGGTGTCTGGAGGATGCGGCTGGTGGCAACGAGTAATGTCCCGAGGCCGTGGCGTTTGTAACCATGGAACTGTCTTCCAGATGCAGTGTACCTGGTTTATTTTGCCGGGAGTGGGCAGTCCGCGGAGGTCGCTCTGGGTAAGCTGTTTTATAAAATCTTTATTACTGAGAGTGAATGTGTGCTGAAGCCCTTCGACTACGGGCGGTCCAGGATAAGCAGTGGTTCCTTGCTTCACTCACCTCTAGCGGAGGAGATGGGGGGTGACTGCTGTTCCACTAGCGTTTGCCTTGGCAGGAGGTGGTCCTTCCTCAAAGCGCGGTTTTACCCAGGTGCCAAAACGCTTGGGCAGATTGGCATTCCTCTTTGTCTGCACTGCCCACCCTGTTTAGGGGGCCAGATTTGGCGAGTGTCTACTGTAAGCAGCCGGGGAGGGAGTCTGTGACCTTTGCTAAATCGGAGGTATGAGTGGTTGCGAGTGAAGGCCTCAGTTGTCCCACATGTTGTGGTGGTTTAATTCCGTGGATGCCGGTTCCACTTCTTTTGTTTGGGCCGTGCAGTCAGCTGCCGAACGCCTCAGGCCCTGAAGTGTTTGTCATTGGAAGTACGCACTTGTTGTACTCCATTGACGCTTGGTCCGGATTGGGTCAGGCCTTGAGCGTTCCACGCGTCGCTGCAAGGCTCTCCTTATCACGGCGGCCAGTGGTGGTGGATGTTTCCTGTTTGCCGCTGTGCGTTTGGATCTTTTGTGCACCCTGTGCCATGTTGTCAGAACGCCCCTGGCGGCCCGCTCCAACTGAAGTGTGACAGTGCGGGAGAGGCGGACCCCAGGCCCTGAATGCAGATTATTTTCGGAGGTCTGAAATCGTCTCGGTGATGGTTGGCGGGCTGCAGCCACTCAGGAGCTGTGGGTTAGAGGCTGTGTGCAGTTATGGCACTGTTTGTGCTGACAGTTCATCCCGGCCGGAAGTGTTCACACTCCCAAGGCGTTGGGGAGCTACTGGGGAGTCGACCTTTCAGCCCCGGGAACCGGCATGCACCAGCTTTTGTTTCTGCTGCTGGCAATGGCGCGTTGGGGGTTGAGGGAGGCCGTGGGTTGGAGGGTCAGCAGCACCTCACCTCGACTCTAGCATGCGGTCCGGGTCCAGTGGTCATGACCAGTACTTCCGTGTAGGATGATGGGCCAGCCTGGGTCGCTGGTAGTCCGATGGCGCCTCTCCCGCGCTCCCACACCACGATGGTTGGCGGCAGCATGGCAGCCGCACTCCACGGCTCTGGTGTTTCAGTGATTTGCTACTGCAGCAGCGGTCATGCTGCAAGGCCGGGGGCAGGGGCGTAATTCTGTCCCCTATCCCTGGGACACCCGTTGGTCGCGGGCTGAATAGTGGGGTTCCCAGGCGACGAAGCAGCATTTTCACGCCTCTGAGGCAGCCTCCCACTCACTGTTGAAGACTTGGCTGTGAGCTTGCGCGGGACAATGTGACGCCGTTCTTGTGCTGCGGGGGCCCACACTCCAATAAGTTCACTCCAGGGGGGTCACAGTGGCTTTAGAAGGTTATTCGTGGAGTTTTGTGTCGGTTCAACTCCAGTGGGCACTATTTAAAATCAGGATTTTGGGAGCTCGGCGAGGAGCTCACGGTGGAGCAGCCATCTTGGCTGGCTCTCTAGCGCCCTCTCCATGCACCTGGTTGTTGACGTGAACACAGTGGTCAATTTCGAGGTCAGCCTGGTCCTTTTTCGGATCAAGCAGCCCTTTTCTCATCCCAGACATTTTGGCACCCCCATCATGCCCTCCCCACTATATGGGCATCATTTTTTTTTTATATATATATTTTTATTGATTTTCACAACAAACAAAACATAACATAACCATCACTACCGGCATTATCAGTTACAAGTTTAGTTAGCGTACATTTGCATGTTATTTATTAATGTCTCCCCCCCCCTTTTAACTCGAGTTTCCACCTCATTCTCTGGGCTTCCCTTCTCTTGGGGTTAATCCCCTTCGCCGCTCTCGGACATGTCGCATTCACTGGAGCTGGCCCGGGAGGATCCTGATAGTGTGGCTACCATTTGTCTCCACGCTATCAGAGGTTCTACTTCAGCATCCTCACCCCTGTTAGCTACCTCATACCATGCTACTGTCTCTGTGTCTGCCCATTTCAGAAGATTGATCCACCATACCTCTGATCTGGGTCTGCCGGCTGCTTTGCAGCTCATGGCTATTCTCCTTTTGGCCAGGATGTAGGCCAGGTCCTTGAGCTTGCATACTTGTTTCAGATTGCTAGGTCTAGTGAATCCCCCCATCATGCACGCCCACACCGATTCCACATCTAGGTTGATTCCCTTTTCAGATAGTCGTAGCTTGATTTCATTCCAAAATGTTCCCACCTGCGGGCACGCCCAGAACATATGGTTCATCCCGGCATCCACCTCCCTGCACTTAGGACATTTTTGTACTTCTGCTCTTTCAAACCTGGCGATCTTCCGAGGGGTCATGTACGCCCTATGGGTGACGTATAACTGAATCTGCTGGAGACCTGCGTTCCTGGACACCTTTTTTGTGGTATCTCTGAGCTCTTTCCCATTGCCCGTCTTGCATAGATTCTCCCGCCTCCTCCTCCCAGTCCTGTCTTAATTGGAGCAACTCCTTACCCACTCTGGAGATTACCAGTTTATAGATCTGAGATGTCTCATGCCCCCCCTCTGAGATATCATACATAGTTTCTATGGCGGTATCAGGTTGTTCTGCTAGTGCTCTTTTGGGCCACGTTTCCTTCACCCGTTTAATTATTCTGTTATATGTGATGTATCGCCCCGTATGTATCCCAGTTTCATCCACTATTGTTTGAAAGTCCAGTGCCTCCCCCTCTTGCCATATTTCACCCATGGTCGCTAGGCCTACCGGCTCCCAATATTTGCGGATCCCTTTCCTCAGTTGCTCATCCACCCCGTGTAGAGCCACAAGTGGCACCTGCGGGGCGCATGGGGTCGGGTTTCCTATCACTGGACACGCTTTTTGCCACCTCTTCCACCCCATGTCCAACAATCTCGATCTCCCATGCATTTCTGGTTTGGGTAGCCATATCAGTTCTTTTAGGAAATAAGGGTCGCTTACACCCCTCAGCAGTCTTGATTCTGCCGTCTCGTCTTCCGACAGCCACCTGGCGACGTATTGTAGCTGCGCCGCCATGTGGTACATTTCGAACTTCGGCAGGTTTATGCCTCCTCTAACATGCGTGTTTTCTAGTTTCCATAGGGCCACCCTATTTCTGGAGTTGTGCCACAGGAAGCCTCTGCATAGGCTCTGGAGTTTAGTAAAGAGCCGTTTGGGAGGCATGTATGGGACATTCACTAAAAAGTGTAGTAGCCTATGCAGGACCACCATCTTGAGTAGGGCCGCCCTCCCCACCATGGCTAGGGGGAGCTTTGCCCAGAGCCCCATGCTGTTATTAATACCTTCTACTGCTCTTTCCGTGTTATATTTGTACTCGTCTGCAATCGTGTGGTATATGTTAACCCCCAGTTATCTAAATGTTCTAGTCTGCCAGGCTATCTGCCCGAGAGGGTGGCGTAACGCTCCATCACCTCCAAGATATATTGCAAGTTTTCCTCTGGGTATCGCAGGTATAGCAGCATATCGTCCGCATACAATGATATCAAGTGCGGTCCCCCCTTAGTGCGGACCCCAATTTCTTCATACTTCTGTCTCAGGCAGATCGCTAGTGGCTCTAGGGCGAGGATATACAGCATCAGGGACCATGGGCAGCCCTGTCTTGTGCCTCTACTAAGTTGCCATTTATCTGATATTATCGCTCCTGTTTTGACCCTGGCTGTTCGGGAGCTATACACCATTTTCACCCACCGCAGGTAGCCTGGCCCAATCACGTATTCTTTCAAGGCCGCCATCTTCCAAGGCCACCTTACAGAGTCGAAGGCTTTCACTGTGTCTAGCGAAACTACTGCTATTTCGCTTGGGTCGCTCTCTGCCTGTTCTATAATGTGGTGGAGCCTCCTGTGGTTATCCGATAAGCTTCTACCTGGGACATATCCGGTTTGATCGGGGTGTATGAGTTTATTTATGACCCGCTTAAGTCTGTTCGCCAGCACTGATGTGAGGATTTTGCTGTCCTGGTTTAGCATGTACAGTGGTCTATACGATCCACAATCCGTGCTTGTCTTGTCAGGTTTAAGGAGAGGTATAATTACCGCCTCCTTCAAAGATTCTGGCAATTTCCCTTTATCGAAAGCTTCATTTAACATTGCTAGTAGTGGGGTTAGCACTTCTCGACTATATGTTTTATAGAATTCACTGGGGAGCCCGTCCACCCCGGGGGCTTTGCTCGTGGGCAGGTGTATTACCACTGTCTCTAATTCCTCAATTGTTGTAGGGGCATCTAGGTTCTCCCTATCTTCCTCGCTCAATTTGGGGAGTCCAATGTCTTCTAACGTCTCCCGAATCTCCCGCTCTGCCTTCTCTCCTGTATCTTCATATAGGTGTTTATAGAATCTAAGGAATCCCTTGTTCACGCTCTCTTGGGTGTTCCAGGCCTGGCCCTCTTCTCCCGTTATCTCTCTAATTGCTGTCCTTGGTTTCTCGTTCTTATATAGCCAGGCGAGCAGCCTCCCTGGTTTGTCTCCCCCTGCGTGTTGTCTCTCGATGTATTTTTTATAGTTCAGGTTGCATAATCTCTCCCAGAGCCCAGCGCATGCCTGTTGTAATTGGCTTACACGTTCAGCGTCCTCCTGTGAGGTGCCCCCTTTTGTCATAAATGCTTCTAGTGTCTTTTCTGTTTCCTGTAGCTCTCGCACTATCCCCCCTTGAAGCCCTCTGGATTTGGATATGGCCGCTCCCCTCACCACCACCTTAAAGGCATCCAACAGGGTGCCCTCTGACTCCACCACCTTAAAGGCATCCCACAGGGTGCCCTCTGACTCCACGGTTCCTGTATTATTTTCGAAATATCTAATTATCTCCTCCCTTAAGTCCTCTCGGAATGCGGTGTCCTTCAGTGCCTCGGCTCTAAACCTCCATGTTGGGATCCTAGCTCTTGGGGGTTGATGTCGCCACGTCAGAACCAGAGGGGAATGGTCCGATAATATTCTCGCCTTATATTCCGAACCCGTCATTTTCCTCACCAGTTCCGGAGCGGCAAACATGTAGTCCAGCCTTGTATAGAGGTTGTGTGGGGCGGCATAGTGTGAGTATTGCCTATCATTCGGGTGTTGCTGCCTCCATATGTCTTCCAGCCCGAAGTCTCTCAACAGGGCTTGTAGCGGTTTCGCTGCGGGTGTGCTTATCTAGTTTCATGTCTGACCTGTCCATTTTGGGGTTCAGCGTACAGTTGGAATCCCCCCCATATAACCGCTCCACCCACATGGGGACTAATCTTACTGTATAGTGTCTTAAAATAGGCCACTGTATCTTGGTTTGGTGCATATGTGTTTATAATACATAATTCTCTATTCTCTAGCAGCCCCCGAATCGCTACCATCCTCCCATCCGGCTCCACCATGGCCTTTAACATCTGGAAGGGCACATGTGGCGCCACCCAGATGATTACTTCCCTGGCGTATGCTGAGTACGTTGCTCCTACGGTAGTCCCTCTCTACTTTTTCTTTACCGCCTCTTGCTTCTCTTTAGTGAAGTGGGTTTCTTGCAGTAGGGCTATATCCGTTTTTTTGCCTTCTCGGGTACATCATTATCTTGTTTCTCTGCAGGTAACTGTTGAGTCCTCTGACGTTCCAGGTTACTATTCTAAGTTCTCCCATTATCGTCCGTATCCCATCCCTCCTCCCTCCCTCCTTGTGCTTCACTCCAGTTGTACTTGGAGTGAATCATACGCCGGGGCCTATTGTGCAAGCTTGTTCCCTAACAACTACCCCTACAACTATAACCATATACACTACAACCCCCCCCAACACTCCCGCCTCCCTCCCAATCCCCAACTGTAGCCCAGCTCCATCCCTGGATCTCAGGCCTTCCCGCATCTGGTCCTACCCTGTATGTCGCTGCTAGGAACCCAGCAGGAGGTTGCCGCACTACTGGCAACCTAACTAATCTATCTAGTGGGGTATGAGGTGGGTCCTCTGTGCCTCCTGCATATAGCTTCAGTATTTCCTGCCCGTCGCATATGCATTCTAACTTCTCCCAAATATATGCAGAGCTATATTCAAGTCCCATTGTCATTACGTATACAGCACCTCAATGTTCCAGGCCGATTCTTCACTTCTCGTCTCTACTCCTCCGCCCCCTGCTGAGCGTTCTGTGCGTCCAGCCAATTCATGCTTCTTCTGGGGTCTCGAAGAACAATGCCTTGTTTTTATAAGACTTTCAGCTTCGCAGGATACATCAGCATGTATCTATGGCCCGCTTCCCTTGACTGTTCCAAAGTTTAGTCAGCGTCTCTGCACCTGGAGTGTGTAGTCCGGGTATGCTGTTATTGCCGCAGATGCCCTCCTTATAGTGCCCCCTGTGCGAAAATACTTCAGGATTCTTTCCCTGTCCCGGTAATTCAGTATTTTGGCGATGATTGGCCTCAGCAGTGTGGCACTCTCCACCGCAAATCCTTGGGATAGCGCCTCTCCCTCAATCTCTTGTAGCAACATGATTTCTATATAATCTGTGGGGTTTGAGCCTTTCTCGCCTTCGGGGAGCCCTACGATGCATACATTGTTCTTTCAGGCCCAGCCTTCGGCTTCCTCAGCTCTGCTTTTCAAGTTGCTCACTTATTGGTGAATCTCGGAGGCGTTCTCCTTGCAGGTGGTGGTGTTTGACTGGACTTCTTTTTCTAGCTCACTTGTGCGTTCTGCTATCGCTTTGACGTCTTGTCGCAATAGGTTGACTTCCACTTGTACAGCGTCTATCTTGAATTCAAGTGAGGTCTTAAGGTTTGACATAGCTGCTTCCAGTTTCGTTTCCCACGTGACTTTTAAGTCTGCTATTGCCTCTAGGATCTGCCTTTCGCTACACGTCAGTCCAGTATCTGTCTTTGGGCTCCTTTTTTTGTTGCTGGTACCCTCAGTTGATTGGGATGACCTGGTGAATTCGTCCATGGTGGGTTGCTTCCCTTTCGTTTTGGGAAGTTTGGATGCCATTTCAACAACTGCTGGTGTGTACTCTTCTGGTCTAATAGGGCTGGGTGTCCGTTGTGCGAGCTGCACTGGCTCGGTGCCTCTTGGCTAGTGCCGAGGGGCTGGTGGTTGCTCTAGTGACGGCCAGAATATCTGTCCAGGTATTCCCACCCTGACGTGGTGAAGGAATCTATTGCCCTCAGTGAAGTTCTGGCTCTTCCTTGTTGCTACTTGATGTTATGTCGGCCCCAGGTTGGCATTCATCTTGCTCGCCCTTCCAGGGTCCGTGGCTTCTTTGGCAGTGCTTGACTCCTCAGTGCGGTGTCGCCTGCGTAGGAGAGCCTTTGTTTATCTCCTTGGTCCCTGCAGCGTACGCTTCTTTTATGCAATTAGGGTTTTCCCTTTCAGTATTTACCATTGCCCCCCGGTCCCCAACCAGGTCCCAGGCCTGCCGGCGTGCCCCCTTGTCCGTTGCTTCTCTGGAACCCTGTGCTGCCTGGTGATTGCGCCTCGCCGTGCTTCTCATGGCCTTACTCCGGCTAGGCCCTTTGTTCTAGAGCGGTCGTTTGGGTGGGCTCCTTTATGGGCCATATCAGGCCATCACGGCATAGAGCCTTATTGTTAATTTTGTGCCGCCACTCCTGCGCAGTGTGCACTGCCTCCAGTCAAGCGTTTAGGACGTGCACCCTGATGTGGGGTAGTCTTTTGATGGGGCCCGGGTCCTCAGGGTCCAGGTTCAGTTTGGGGCCCACTCAACTGGACTGCTCTTGAGGGCACAGGGGCCCTGACTCACTTTCTGTTCCACTGTTTGCGGGTGGCTGGCAGGTTCAAGGCTTCCTTGGCGGCTATAGTGGGCCAGGCCTTTGGCTTATTCTCGAATCCCTTTTTGCCACGTACCCAGCTGCAGTTCTTGTTAGCATCACACGTATGCTGCTTATAGTAATCATGTGGCTGCATCCCCCAGTGAGTGCTCAAAGCTTGAGTGGTTTTGTCTTCCATGTGGCGAGCCTGCCCGTGTTGTGCATCGGCTTTGCATCCGTTGAATGCGGGAATTCTCAGTGTTCTGTTTGTGTGTCAATTTCAGTACTAGGCCTGATCAACGCCGTTCCGTGCTTGCAATTGTATTACCCTCCACAGGAACTGTTACATTGATCCCACCTTTGCAGGACTCGGCACCAGGGCCTGATGTAGTCGCTGAACCTGGGATATTTAAATTGGGTTGCCGCCGATTACGTCCGCTGTTGCTCCGATCTCCTGATACGCATGACCTATTAGTGCCTTGTCAGTGCCCCAGAGTCCGTACCTTTAGACCGGCATTGTGTTCCCTTCTCGGAGGCTCTGCGAAGTTGCGGGAAGTTGTGGGCTCCTGCTTTCGCTGTGCCCCTTCGTTTACGTGTAGCCAGCACCTTGTATGATGCTACGGTGCACGAGTTCAAACCTCCGGACCTCCCGCATAGACTTTGCTACTTCGTATCATTCGACGGGCACTCCACTTCACTACTGTAGTGGCCCGTGTGCCCGGCAGTCCTATTCGAATCTGCGGTCCAACTTTCATCCGTTTCCGATCTGTTTTCACTTGCTGTTCAGGGTCCGCTTGTCTCTGACTGCAGCGCGGCTTTACTTCATTCTATGCCGCTGCCCCTCGGCTCATTCCTTTGTTCGCTGCCAGTCGCCATTTTATTATTTCACCGGTGGGGTGCTGTAATCCTTCTCCGGCTCGCCGTTTTCCAACACTTGCTGCTGTTCACACCGGGTTTCGGTCGTGGGATTCCCTATGCTTTCATGTTTCCGTAGGTCCCGAGTTGCGGCGCTCAGTCTGCTCGGGGCATGTTTTTTCCATAGGGTCGTTTGAGGATCGGCAGGAGCGGTTCGGAATCCCATCCTATCCCGTGGCCATGTAGCCACGCCCCCATTCTTAGCTCTCCTTGGCACAAAACATAGATCGTGTTGTTACCTTTATTAGTTCCCCTTGCCAAGTGTGGGCCTGTTGTCCCACTAATCAATCCACAAACGATTTAGAGACCATTTCCCTGCACATCTGGTAGTTCAAATAGAGTGACCATCGTTCTGGGGGCCACTAGTTTCTTAAATCTAGGTCAATTTTTTGGCATCGCAAGACCTCTGCCTTCGCTCTGAGGAACACGACATTGGTACTTGGTCGCAGCCCTTCACTTCTTCAACTTCACACATTCCTACCTAAGGCCTAACAGTTTTGGGGGCATATATCTGTTCCTTGCCGTGCCTGGGAACCAGGATGCAATAGTGAGGCGAGGGATAAGGCCTCGTTGTTCTGTGTCTCTGTGAAAACACGGCCTGTGAGGATTCAAGGCGTACCCATAAACGCAGTGTTAGGTTGTGTTATAACTGTTGTGTATACATGTATTCTATATCCTGCATAGTTCAATTGCGATACTACTGAATGACTTGTGATTTCCCACTCCCACCAATTTCCCACCCATAACACCCCCCTGTGCTCCCTGGACAGTCCTGTGCTCATTACTATATTTTAATATATTTTCCGCCATCTTAATCGTCTAGGAGGGACGACGGTCTGGATGTGATGCAAACTGCCCCCACTTCGTGCATACTTTTCTCGGGGCGCATGTAAGATATATGCAATCCGCATCACCCGCTAAACCCATCCAGTGCTTGGCGTAGTCCTCAGGATCTGGTGGGGGTGATGTCACTGTCCCTGGTGGGTGGAGAGGTTGTTCAATTTTGACGATACCTGGCTTATTCAAGTCCTCAGTTTGGGCCTGCCCCTCTTTTGTGCCCGGGAGAGCTATTTTTGCCCCAATAGTCACTATCATTTTTGCAATTCTCAGGATAGTCTTGACACAGCATTGGAGCATCATCTGGCACGTACAAAACACCACCAACAGGAACACCATGATCGGAAACAAGTATTTTCACCAGTTCCCCAAGCGAGGACGGTTCCCATGAGAACAACGTGTTGAACCAATCTTCAGATTGTACACATGCTTCGTTTTTCATTCCGGTCTTCAATTTATGCAGTGCCCTGATGATGTGCATCAGGGACCTGTACTTCGCATCATTTGGGGGAGGGTAGGTGCAACATGACAACCTGATTTTGTTGCACACGCCCCCCCTTGCATCGCCATTAGGAGGTCCGAAACATATCTGTTCTGGAGGGTCATCAACCAGATTGCTCTCACCTCACTTTTGATTGCATTAAGACCTTGTTCAGTATCATTTGCCAACTAGATCACCTCCCAACGAATGATCTGCAACCACATGGCGGTCTCAGCAGCCTGAATTCCTGGGGTGATAAGGGACGCGTAAAATACTTCTGTTTTGGTGTACAATCATTATTTGTCTGGGATTTTTCATGATTCTTCTGACAGATATTTTGACATTTTCCTTCTCAATTTCAATGACAGCTCTTTGTTCTTCACTTGGGGGGAGTTGGATAGACGGTGAAACAGGTTGCAATACCTCACGTTCGGATGCTATTGTCAAGTGCCCTTCTCGCACCACCCGGATAGCTGAGTGCAGGGTTGTCAATGCACAGATGCCTCGCCAAGAGGGTGGAAGATGCAGGTATGCTTGTTGGCCACACGCCCAGTACATGTCCATCAATGCTGCTGTACCTTTTGCAAGATCTGGAATGAACAATGTCTTATTGCACTTAGTGTTAGTGCCTACTGGAACAGTTCCATGCCCTTGAAAACAAAACTGGTATTCATCCCCTGTTTGCACTTATACCGGCGGTTCACATTCTTCAATACTTGTTAGTTTAGATATGTGTGCGGACCATATCTCGAAATTGATATTCCCAAAAACTTCTTCTCTGAACCCTGCCAACCCCCCTGCCACACAGCTCACCACCACCTTCTCCCATCTGTCTGATATGAACAGCACTCCTTCCAATTCAACATGGGTCGGAGCTTGCATTGTGGGGGTGCTGCTGTCCGTTGCACACCTCTCTTCATCTTTGTCCATTAGTATAACTTGTACTGTGTGCCCCTGGAACAAACCTTGAACGTGACACAGCGCTAAGTGCACAAAACACTGGGCCTCCAATTGTGATATCTGATGAGGTACCAGCATTTTGGGTGCTCCTGAACCGTAAAGGATGAGGGAGCTGACATGACAACTTCTGTTGTACCTCTGTTTCTCCACTGTGTTCATGTAGGTGTGCCATACGTTGTAAACTTTGGGTGGTGCACATTAGACATTGTATCTAACACAACCGCTTTGTACTGGTCATACTCCTTTTCTTCCTCCAAACGCCTTCTCACTCGTATTTTCAAATCCCATAGTAAAGTGTTCTTCATTTTCATTCGCTTAAAGTTTACTACTGTGGTTAAATATTCATCATTTGGTGTTGTAGCTTCCAAATAATTGTCAAAAAAGCAAACATATGTACACTCCTTTGAAGTACTACTACTACATTCCCACCTCCCCTTTATATGGCCTACCCATATAACAACGCTAAATATATGTATAAACAAACCAAAGCAAATCCGCACACAAGTGGGTACAGTAAAGCTCTATAATTCTGCACAAAATACACATTTCTGATATGGTTCCATAACCTAGTCATTTGAATAAACATTATCAAAATGATACTACTACTTCTACTGTGAATATTCAAGATCGACGTTCTCAAATAGCAACAATCATTTAGAAACACTCTGTCAAAATGCTCACAGGTGAGGGATCCATTTGTGGTGTATCTCGACCATAAGACAAATGTACCCAATAATGAAGTTCCTTTACTTAACAGCAAGGGGAGTAGCATACACTACAGTGTAAGGGTCATTATAACGAGGTGGTTCACTGCACCTCTGCATGAAGTTTTTTATATACACCTTGTCATTAGGAAACAATTGCAATGACGGCAAGCTTGCAGATTCTGGTGCAGCACTGTTGTCGACATCTTCCGACCGCTGAGGAGTATTCTGTTGAGAAAGGTATTTAATACACTTTGTTAACTGAGTCAATACGAATGGAACTCGTCCCCTAGGATCGACGCAGCGCTGTGAGCATCTGAAGCACTCCGCACAGGAGTTAGTGGTGTGTACATACGTCTCCCCATCACAATCTCATGATGGGAGAGGTGAGGATCCTTGCAGGGCTGAGTCCTTAAAGGACTAGTTTGCTTAGAAATGCTATTGTCCCAATCGATAGGTGATGTATTTTCGATCATAATCGATCCATCTTAAAAATAAATCCTATGCCTCTTACCTTAGTTTTCCTCACTTTTACACCTGCGAAAACACCTACCTGGGCACCGCCAGATCACTCGCCCCTAAAGCTGACATCACTAGACACTTCAAATTTAAATTCTACTTTAACATGGCATGTTATTTACATGTGTCCCTGCAAACGTTTAAAGTTTGTCCCTTTTAATCTTGTCTTTGCATGATTGGTTTTTCTAACATGGCTGTTTTTTCTCTTGTTTTTCATTAACATTGAAATTTAATGTGAAACCTCATTTTGTTACTCGATACAAATAACATTTCTATTTATCTCACTGTTGATTCTGTACTTCTTCAATATTCAGTAACTATGGGCACTATTCAGCCCTTAATGTACGAGCTAAAATATTCAGAAGAGGTAATCCGTGAAAGAGAAAAAAGTCAAGACCATGGGGAATATGATGCTAGTCGTGGCGATCAATCACCGGAGCCTGTACCCAGTCGCATGGAAGACGTTTCCACCTGGAGTACCTGCTATTGTTGTGAGGTTATGCCAGCTTTGTTGGAAAACTGCTGTTACAGAGAAAACTCTGGCTGCTTGGCCTACATTACTGAAGAAGACACATCTCGGCTATGCGTTACCAAGCTGCAGGGCAGCCTGTGTTACAAAATCTGTGTTGCGAATGATGATGGTCCTTCTGCACGAACTTCAATCTACAGATCGCCATCGTATTTCAAGTGACGAGTAAGTTAACTCAATATATGTTGTGTGTTTGACAACCGAAATGGCTAACATTGCATGTTGTTCACCTATATCATGGTAACTTCTATAGGTCACTGACGAAAGCATTTTTCTGTAAATTGAATACATTTCTTTTTCTAATCTCAAACCCTAATATTAATCTTTAGAATCAACGTCCGTACAATTACCTTTCTTTCACTTGGAAGTTAAAAAAAGATACTTTGTAAAGCCTCACAATGCCTTACATTTTAAACGGTATTTCAAACATAATACATGCAATTATTGTGTTCATTCAAATAAACAATTTCTGTATCTCTTACACTGGTGGTACAGGCTTGTGGCCTATTGTGCATTTACATGGTGGATTCATGGAACACTGGGATTCCGCGTTCGCCAGTGTGATTCGCGCTATTCGTAAGAAATTCCACAGTGACCCCGGACAATACCGCAGATTTATGCAGACAGTACCTCGACCGCAACAGTACAATTTGTAGTTTGTCATCGCCATCCACTTTACAAAACGAAATAAAAAGAAATTAAAAACGGAGTCGATATAAAAGGTTGTTCTAAATTATTTGTAAGTCCACAACACGTACAAACATCTAAGAGGATTGTGAAAGATTGGTGTGCTTCAACAATGTTACTGGCCTATTGCGCTCACCTCATCCACATCCATCCATCCCCCCTCCACCATCAGTGGCAGTTCGCACCTGTGGCTGTGCGCTGGCAAGGTTGCTGGGTAGGTGGGAAGGCTCAAGGTGCCAAAAAACATGTACAACCAAATGGGGTTCTTTGGCACATGGCCAGCACAGACCCTGTGTCTCCAGTCTCCCCTTTGAAGACCCCATCCCTGCAATCAACATATCTCTGTGTCCTTTGACTGCGTTCCGGGCCTATTGCGCTCACTTCATCCATCCCCATTCGGTATCAATGGCAGTTCGCTCCTGTGGTCGTGCCCTCGCAAGGGTGCTCCAAGGATGGGAAGGCTTAAGGTGCCAAACACCATGTACAACCAAAGGTGCTCTTTGGCACGGGGACAGGCCCGGTGTCTCCATACTCCCCTTTTATTTATTTATTTAGCATTTGTAACACGTGCCAAACAGTAGGTATCTGGGCACTGGAAAACAGGTAATACGGTAATAGAGGAAGAAGGTTAGTGCATTTGATGTTGCGCGTGTTTCTTGCAAGGGTAGCTGGGGTTAAGTGTGGAACAGTTTTGTGTTGTTTGTCTGGGGATGGTAAAAGTGATGATGTTATGGTCTGACCAACGGCAAGGGGAGTTAGCTGTAATGCTGGTTGATAAATTTAGGTAAACGAGCCAGTCTAGGATGCAACCTTTGTCATGGGTAGCTTGTTCAATACGTTGAGTAAGTCCAAGAGCAGCCATTGTGTTTTGAATGGTTGTGGCGTTGGGATTTAGACTGTCATAGAGGTCAATATTAAAGTCGCCTAAGATGATGATTCGGTTAGATGGTTTAGTGTTTTTTTAGAGTAGTAGCGTCATATCCTCGTCAAAGGTTTGTAGTGGCCCTGGTGGTCGGTATATGATATGCAAAGTGGTAGTTGCGGTATTGGGGTAGGATAGTTTGATAGAGAGTAGTTCTCCAGATGGGAAAGCTTGGTCATGTTATTCTCTGATGGAAAGGTCAGATTTAGCGATCAGGGCAACTCCACCTCCTTTTGTAGTAGTTCTATCTTTTCTGTAGATGGTGAACCCTTCTGGTATGGCTAGAGAGAGCGCAGGGCCTGCTGCAGGGTACAGCCAAGTTTCCGTGACCGCTAGGTGGTCAAGATGGTTGGTAGTTATGAGATCAGATATGTCAAGGGCATGTGCTCGGAGTGATCTATCGTTGATGAGACCGCCTTGATGGTAGTTTCGCTGACATTGGTGGTCTGAGTGTCATTTGGGGTGTTGTGTGATGGGGATTGTGTGGTGTGGCTCAGTACATCATTGGGTACAATGGGATTGCTAAGCGTTGGAGAGAGGTTAGTAAGGCCGGGTAACTGTTTTTTTTCTCAGTGTCCGTAGTAGTAGGTTGTTGGTCCCATCTGCTGGGTTTGGGTTGTGCAGTCAGTTTTGGGCTGGGCAAGGTCAGTCCAAGGCTGGGCCCAGTCAATTTAGGGCTAGGCGCAATCAATTTAGGCCTAGGTGCAATTAATTTAGGCCTAGGTGCAATCAATTTAGGCCTAGGCGCAATCGAATTTAGGGTTAGGCACATTCAGTTCAGGGCTAGGCACATTTAGTTCAGAGCTAGGCACAATCAATTTAGGGCTAGGCACAATCAATTTAGGGCTAGGCACATTTAGTTCAGGGCTAGGCACATTTTAGTTCAGGACTAGGCACATTTAGTTCAGGACTAGGCACATTTAGTAGGCACATTTAGTTCAGAGCTAGGCACAATCAATTTAGGGCTAGGCACAATCAATTTAGGGCTAGCCACATTTAGTTCAGGGCTAGGCACATTTTAGTTCAGGACTAGGCACATTTAGTTCAGGACTAGGCACATTTAGTTCAGGGCTAGGCACATTTAGTTCAGGACTAGGCACATTCAGTTGAGGGCTAGGCACATTCAGTTGAGGGCTAGGCACATTCAGTTGAGGGCTAGGCACATTTAGTTCAGGGCTAGGCACATTTAGTTCAGGGCTAGGCACATTTAGTTCAGGACTAGGCACATTTAGTTCAGGACTAGGCACATTCAGTTGAGGGCTAGGCATATTTAGTTCAGGGCTAGGCACATTTAGTTCAGGGCTAGGCACAACATTTTTTGGGTTAGGCGCATTCAGTTCAGGGATAGGCACATTTAGTTCAGAGCCAGGCACATTTAGTTCAGAGCTAGGCACATTTAGTTTAGGGCTAGGCACATTTAGTTCAGGGCTAGGCACCTTTAGTTCAGGGCTAGGCACATTTAGTTCAGGGCTAGGCACAATCAAATTATGGCTAGGCGCATGTGAAGCAGGGCTAGGCACATTCAGTTGAGGGCTAGGCACATTTAGTTCAGGGCTAGGCACATTTAGTTCAGGGCTAGGCACAACATTCTTTGGGTTAGGTGCATTCAGTTCAGGGCTAGGCACATTTAGTTCAGAGCTAGGCACATTTAGTTCAGAGCTAGGCACATTTAGGTCAGGGCTAGGCACAATCAAATTATGGCTAGGCGCAAGTGAAGCAGGGCTAGGCACATTCAGTTCAGGGCTAGGCACAATCAACTTAAAGCTATGCACAATCACTTTGGGGCTAGGCGCATTCAGTTCAGAGCTAGGCACAATCACTTTAGGGCTAGGCGCAATCAATTCGGGCCTAGGCACATTTAGTTCAGGCTAGGCACATTTAGTTCAGGTCTAGGCACATTTAGGTCAGGACTAGGCACATTCAGTACAGGGCTAGGCATATTCAGTTCAGGGCTAGGCACAATCATCCCTGCAATAAACATAACTCTGTGTCCCTTGACTGTGTTCCGGGCCTATTGCACTCGCCTCATCCACATCCATCCCCCTCCGGTATCAATGGCAGTTTGTACCTGTGGCCATGTGCTCGCAAGGGGGGCTGCGAGGATGGGAGGGCTCAAGGCGCTGAACACCATGTACACCTCAAAGGGCTTTTTGGCACAGGAACCATTGACCTTATGGTCAGCCCAGACCTGGTGTCTCCAGACTCCCCTCTGAAGGCCGCGTCCCTACAATTTACATATGGCTGTGTCATTTGAATGTGTTCGGGCCTATTGCGCTCGCCTTTTCTACATTCATTCATCCCTCCTCCGCCACTGATGGCAATTTGCACCTTTGGCCGCAACTGGCAAGTGGGCTTCACTTGACGGGATGGAGGAGGTCCATATTTGTCATAGAGGTCTGGTGGGTGTGAACGAAAACATAAGACATTCACATACACACCCACTTCTGGAAGCCTTTATAAAAACTGTGGAAGTTACCAAGAAAACATCTCTGAAATCGACTTGGGATATCGCCATCTATCTACTTTTTTCCTTGCTTGTTGAATCGGCTCATCTGCTCTTCTAACTAACGGTTAGTCAACTTTTACTATTGTTTTCTTTAGTTTCAATGGTATATGCTCTGCCACTTTCTATTGCTTTATGCTCAATGTACACCCTATTCTTAATTTAATATATTCATAAAGTCCACATCATTATCAACTGTCCTGTGTACTTTTATCTCTGTAACTAGCACATGGCCCACTTGATCCAAACCTTCTCTTCTAACTTTCAGTGTTATGCGGATGACACTCAGCTCTCTATCAAGCTCCCCTCAGTCTCTTCTCCTCCCTCTCTCAATCCTGAATGTCTATTCGCGATTCAGATTTGGTGTGCCTCAAATGATATCTGCCTTAGTACCAGTAAGACTGAGATCCTTCTCATCGGCACCCATGCTCCCACTTTCCATCCCTCACTCTGGTCGCCCTCCTTGGGCCCTGTACCTTTGCTTTCCTGTGATGCAAAAAAACCTTGGTGTCATCTTTAACTCCACTCTCTCCTTCACTCCTCACATCATTGAGCGTGCCAAGAAGGACCACTTCCACCAGCACCTCCTCAGGGGTATTCTACTTTTTCTCACTTTACACCAGACGCTCACTGTCTCCAGAGCCCTGGTTCTCTCCAGGCAGGACTACTGCAACATCTTCTTTGTCAATCTGCCTAGCTCTACTCTTCGCCCTTGGCAACTAATCAAGAAGAGGACTGCAAGACTTATCCTTGGCCTCAAGCCCAGGGACCATATCCCTGCAGCCCTGAAATCTTTCTGCTAGCCCCCGGTGACTGCAAGAATCAAGTTCAAGCCCATCTGCATCGTCCACAAGCATTCCTGGGGACGGGGCACACACTGCATCCATCTCTCTTCCGAAATACCTTCCTTCTGGACCCCTTCGCTCAGCTACATCGAACTCGCTGAGGCTCAGATGCTTCTCCAGGCTCAGAGTGGGGGTAGATCTCTCTCTTCTGCAGGTGCCTCCCTCTGCAATGGACCTCATGCTCTTCTCAGACTTGAACCGGACCACCAGAAGTTCCTGAAGCAGCTCAAGACCTTCAATTTTTCCTCTGCCTTATGTCTCGCGCTTCCTTGCTTCCTTGCCTGTCTACTGCGCTGACTGGTTGCATGGCTACCCTAAGACTCTCACTGGGTACCAGGCTTCTCCATGAACAGTCTTCCTTGCACTGCCTCCGGTGCTATCACGCACTTATGGGCTGTAACTGTAAGCCCTACGGCTCCCCTGCCTCCTTGCACTTACCAAGAGCCACTCCACTCTGGATGCACTTACTCAGAGCCATGCTGCCCTGAACCCACTTGTCCATACCCTCTCCCTTACACTTCGCCCTCTCCCTTCCCCCTGCACTTCGCATTGTCGCACTTGGACGATCCGAATGACACAAGGCCTAGTCGGATAGTTGTCTTGTCTTCCCCCTATACTCCCTCGCTTGTCTTGTAGCACCTAGAAACAGTTGTGTACAGGCACGTTATAATTGACGTATATCATATCACATGACATTACAGAGATTTGCTTCAAAATTAAATGTTTTCAGTGCATGTTTGCCTTAGGGGGCAGCATTTTTTTAAATGTAAAACGGTGGTTCACTTGTCCGCTCAGTTACGCAATAGGACCTGGATGTCTTTTCCTGTCATTTTTGTTTGTCCCTTTGTGTCAATGTTAGCGCCCTGATGCCTGCGGGCTTTCGGTGCTACAGAAATAAATACATATTTTTTTTTTATAATCAATGCAATGTAATGTTTGATGTACTCTGTGACATTTTCTTAATAGACATTTTTTGTGGACTTTTTTTAACAGATAATTAGGAAAATCAAAAAATGCCTTCATGTATCGTTTTCGGTTACCCCAATGTCAGCCATGGCAAAAGTGAAAAAACAGTCCTGCATGTCTGAAATACATTCAGTAAAGAAATGGCTGTCGAACTACGGATTTCCAGTGTCTGAGATTGAAGGCAGACTTGTCTGACGTGAGGGGTAATAGATTCCGCATCTGCAGCATGCACTTCTCTGAAGATATGTACGAGCAGTCAAAGTTCACTAAAAAGTGGTGGCTCAGACTCCATCGCAAATTACTTCCCAATGCTGTTCCCATTGAATTTCACCACATGCTGACCCAGGTGAGTAGTGTAGTGGAGCTCGAATTTTGGAATCTATTTGATTTCTTTCTCAATTTTTTCAATATATGTTTTCCAAATGATCATTCAATACATTGAAATGGTCTGTGAACAGGTAACATAATGAACGGTTTGAAGTTTTTGTGGAATACGTTCATTGATATTCTACTGCACAAGTTGCCTTCATGGCACAATGTACTGTAGTTTACACAATTATAACTTTAGATTATGTTGTGTATCAATAGTTTAGGGATACACTAATAGTTTGGTGCAATGTGAGCCTTCTCAAAAAACATACATTGCGTCTTTTACAAATATATCAATTTGTTAAATGTGTTGATTACCATCTCTGTGTTTACGTAGACCGCACTGATGGAAGTACAGACTGTTACCATGGAGGAAGCCACAGTCACGTCCAACATCCACCTGGTTAGGCCGGGTGACTTGCACATAAACGTACTTTATCGCTTTTGATGTGGTCTGATTTATAATACTAATGTACATTATATATTTAACAATGGTCTTAATATATGTATCAATTAAAGGACCAAGATTATACATCTATCACTATTCTGGAGTCAACAGCAAACACACTCACCATTCAAGTAATTCTTTTATACCAATCCTTCTGATGCGACTATACAAAATATGTATTTGTTTAATTTCAACGGAAATAATATTGATTATTGTTATGTACAATTTTAGCCCTCCAAACGAAGTTAAAGCATAAACAGGCTACTTGTGTGGTTTCCACGCACTCAGGCGTATCTGTAATGCAAGGAGGGCCAGTGGGTAGTTAGTAGGGTTGAGCGTGAAAAGAGAAAGATAGCACACTCCATTGCTGTGCAGGTAGTTTGAGAGGTGTATGCAGAGGAGTTACTTTATTAGTACGGATTGTTGTTGCAATAACTGGAAATCCACCCAAGTGCATGGCAACCCAGAAATCTGTCAAGTGGTGTGTAGGCTTCTATGTAAATATCAACCATTTTTTGAGTGTAATTCTTTGAGGGATTTTCCTTTTCCATCTTTATTATTGATATTACTTTGATATAGGGGGAGGCAGGAACTTCTACAACATACTACTCTTCTACTGCAACCTGTCTGGTGGATAAGGTATAACTACTGAGAATGTATTGAATTAAATTAATTGTGTTTTTTAAAAATGTTAAATATTGTCTGCAAATTGCAAAGCATTAGATCAACAACCTTGATGTATTTCTCACAGAAACAAATGCCACAATTAAAGAAAAACTTAATAAAAACCTACTTTGTTACTGAATTACACACACTTTCACTAACTATATGAATGGAGTATGTTTTTTGTTCATAAACTTTACTGCATGTTTAAGACGTTAACGGTACGAAAAAAGTTGCAAAAGGAAGTACACCTTCAAATCTGTCTTTTTTGAAATATTACATACACACTGGGCCTCATTACACGTTATGCGGTAGGGGGTTAACGGGGCCGGTAGAGCTGCTGGCCGTGTTAACCTCCTACCGCCTCATTACGAGGTAAAACCAGGCGCCCTTAGTGGGTCCCGTGAGCAGACCAGGATGCAAACAACGGGCCTGTCATTAATGGGCCTGTTGTTTGCATCCTCCCCATTGAGCCCTATAGGGGCTCAATGGGAATGGGGATGTACCGGGTCCGGGTTTCCCTGAATGGGGAAATACCGGGCCCTCAAAGGTCGGAATAGCCCGGTATTTCCCCATTCAGGGAACCCGGACCCGGTACCCGGAATGGGGGTATCCATGCCGCAAAAAGCTGCATGGTTACCTCCATTCTCGTAATGAGGCCCACAGTCTTCGACTTTATGTACATAATAATGACAGAATTGTAATCGGAGGATTAACCGTATCTTTTTGAAATGTTTAACTGCTATTGTGAGGTCGACAATCATTACATCAACTGTCTCAAGATAGATCAATGATTTTAACATTAAATTGTTTAACAATCTAATAATTTTTGTTGAATTTGTTATGTCTAAGAAATGTACTACTAAAGTGGTCGAAATTGAAGAGACCCATGGACCAGAAGTAGGATATTTATACATTTAAAGTTATCATCATTTATAACATTCAAGTAATATTTTTAATTGTCTAATGTTTACCAGAGTGTAATTGGTTATATTTGTAGATGTGTATCTATAAATGATGAAGTAGAAGAGCAAATTGTATAGTTGATACAATTTCAAAATGCTGTTTTTCAGCTCGGTCTTGTGGTTGCCAAATCAGAATTGAATGTTCCAAGGTGAATTCAGTTACAAAGGGTAAATACTTAAACTGTTTGGTTTTAAATACGTTGTTTATGAAGTATTGTATTGATATGACATTTTGAGGTCATCATTCACATATTATGTATGTTTACAAAAAATTAAGCATGTTTTGTTTCATCCATTGGAGACCTAGGAAGAAGAGGATCATGAAGACGCAGACAACAACACAAGCTCAGCACGGTCCAGTCAAGATTCAGAGCCGCGATGCAGATGTCCAGTGTCTGGAGTTTGAATGGAATGTCACCAGTGACCCATGGAAAGTAAGCATGGGTCATTGTTACAGCACAAAACGTCACCCAGAAGCGACAGAAATCATAGGCCAAATTTCCAGATTGCTTGCGGAGTCACTCACACCCACTAAAAAAATGACAATCTAAGAAAGAGAAAATGTTCACTCTTTCCACAATACATTTGTAAAATCCTGAAATGTCACGAACAGAAGTAAGTGAAGCAACTTCGCAAGTGATCGAAGATTGTGCTTGTGATCTGGACTTCACTCTTCCCAGTGTTGAGAACGTATCCACCACCATGTAATTGCAAACCACTGTACTGCAGGACGATTGGCAATTACGGGAGCCAAAATACATTGGGCCTCATTACGCGGCCGGGGGTAACCATGCCAGTAAAATCGGCAGGTAGCCGCCAGACCCATAAACAGTAACTGGTGCCTGACTTGCCGGTAACACTGGTGTATAACAACTCCGCCGGCCGGAAAGTCAGGCGCCGGTAAAATGCTGTACCCCGAGTCCCGTAGTCCTCTATGGGAATGGGGACCACGGAAACACTGGCACTGGTAACAACGGCGCCGGTGCTTCCGTGAAATTCTGTGGGCGGGTGCCGGTCAGACAAAATTTCCAGCTTGTTTGCAGAGCCACTCACACCCACTAAAAAAATTACAATCTAAGAAAGAGGTCACACCTGCCGGGCAGGAGGCCACCCGCCCAGCAGAGTTGTGCTTTGCCGGTCCGGAAACAACAGTGCCAGGAAGTTTACCAGCACAGTTGTTTCCGGACCGGCATGATTGTAATGAGGCCCATTGTATTCGACTGCTGCCTCATTCAGATTATGAAAATGATAAGATGTGATCATAAATTACATAGAGGGGTTTGTGCGGAGAAATTAGATAACTTTACTCATAGTTAAAGGCACAAACTTGAATATGAAGGGTAGCTGTGTGCATAACCATAACACATTTTCATGGTCTGCTCCACCTATACTTGGAAAAGTGCCTGCTGGAAATGTACTTTGTTCATCTGCTTTGCTGTTTAACGGATCAACGTTCAGTAAAATGTCAGGTTTCTGTACATTTGTGGAACTTGAGTTCCTTGCAAAAACCCAATACTGCAGCTATGAAAATAAATTCTTGTTCCCGGCTATTAGCCAGGCATGGACACTTGAATAAATCTCTTTGGACAATGCTTTAGCTGAAAAATGGTACAGGCTTGCAAGTGATGGACAGTGTGACAGTCCAGGCGTTTCTGCTAAATACTGCACTTATCACGTCCAAGACATGGAAACCAGAAAAATAGTGAGTGCAGTTGTCGTTCAAGTGTCTGAATGTACATCCTCGGTTTTACAACATTTTAAGTTGGTCACATTCTATCAGCAACCATCTTTGGTGGATCTCAGAAACATGTGATGGATCTGTAGATATGCTGCTTAATTGACGTTCATTGATGCACCATTGTTCAAAAAAACACTCATGGGATTTAAACAAACATTTCCACAAATGTGCACATGGACCATTGAGCGAGGAAAATGAGTGTAAGAAAATGAGGTTGCTGCCAGGCTCCCCTGCTCACACAGCTCTCACGAAGATTGTTTATGACAAAACACTTTCCAAGAGCCATGAGGAGACTCAGTGAATTCTGCCACACTGGAGATTTGGAGGTGTTCCATAATATGTGCCTAAGTACAGGCCAGAGAACAATATGAAACTGCAGGAACATTCAGGACTCTCTGTTACAACAAGGAGTTTACCAAAAGGAGCAAACAGCCAATCTTCCAGCTGATGGATTTCGGTTTTGTAAAAGATTTGACATTGAATGTGCTGGCCAAACAAATGCATGTAATAGCTCCAGATTTTGTGCCCAGCACCCAATCTATGCCCCAGAACATTGAAATAGAGGTTTGCCCTCCCAAACTTGAACTTGTTGAAAGGTTGACTTCAAGATTCAAATGATGAGTGTCTCTCATCACAAGTAATTTTTACTTTTTTTTTTTTTTAAATAAAGCCAGTTTGAACCGTTTACACAGTATATGCAAATTGTTTTAATTGTACAAAGTTGCAGAGAGTGGGGGCAGGTCTCTCTCCTCGGCTGGTGCCTCTCTTTGGAACAGCCTTCCTGACCCCTTCAGACCTTTGCACAACCTCCTTAAATTCCAGAAACTGCTCAAAACTAAGCTGTTCTATAACTCTTTCCCTCTCTCCTTTCCCTGCTAATCCCCCCACTGCCGCTTTCACCAGTGGCCTGACCCATGTGAATCTTACATGATCCCAGGCCTTCCTGCAGGTCAATTCCAGCACCCCTCCCCCACCCAATGTGCTGCCCAGTGGGCCCTTGTACAACAACCCACCCTTGTGAGTCGCCTGTAATTGCACTTAGCCTGAGGTTCTCCTCCTTGACTCCCCTTAGCAGTTCCATCCCGGACTGTCCTCCAGTACTTGTCCACTCCTCTGCTCCTCCTTCCATAGCCATCACATGCACTGCTCCTCAATTGCACTCGCACGCCCCAATACAACAAGGCCTAGTAGGGCCACGACTTTATAGTTACTGTTTTTGCCATTGTTATTATTTCCCCTGTTCCCATCCCATTTAGCCTTGTGGCGCTTTGAAACACAATTCTGTTGTTTAAAGCGCCTTACAAATGCTCAATAGAATAACAATAAAAATATTAATATTCATTGGGGGTGCAAACC
Organism: Ambystoma mexicanum; assembly: GCF_040938575.1. Lineage (NCBI taxonomy): Eukaryota > Metazoa > Chordata > Amphibia > Caudata > Ambystomatidae > Ambystoma > Ambystoma mexicanum. The sequence goes on along the minus strand of NC_090935.1, from coordinate 361,794,885 downwards.
ATCTTTTAAGATACAGAATCTAATTTAGGTGGAAAGTCGGAATATTTCTAATCTGCTGCAGATTGAAACAGAGATAAGGCTTATGTGACACCTGATGTCCTCCTCCTCTACTCATTAAGAGTGTTATGCTAATGACACACAGCTTTCCTTCCAGCTTCCCTCTACTACCTCCTCTTCCTCTCTTATTCCCGATTGTCTCACTGCTATTCAGGCTTGGTGTGCAGACAATCAGCTCTGTCTTAATGCCAGTAAGACTGAGATCCTTCTGACTGGTACCCCTGCACCCTGTTTCTCTCCAGCCCTCTGGCCATCCTACTTGTGCCCTCTACCGTCACAATCTAGTGAGGCCAAGAATCTTGGGGTCATGTAAGACTCCTCTGTCTCATTCATCACTGACATCTTGGACCTTTACAAAAAGGCACACTTTCAACTTCACCTCCTTCAAGGGATTCTCCCTTTTCTCACCTTCCCCCAGAAGCTCAATGTCTTCAGAGCTTGGGTACTTTCCAGGCTAGACTACTGTAAGAGCCTCTTCCTCAATCTGCCTCTCTCCTCCCTTCGACCCCTTCAACTAATACAGAATAGGGCTCTGAGACTTATCCTTGGCCTGAAGCCCAGGGACTGCATCTCTCCAGCTTTAAAATCTCTCCACTGGCTCCCGCTGGTTGCCCACAGTCGCTGTGACTGGTGGCCTGGTCCTTCATGAGTCTTACAAGCTACCAAGCCCTCTGCCAAGATGACAGCAGCATCCGCCCCCATCAGCACTGCCCTCTGGTCTCCCCGCCTGACTTCCGGGTGGCTGGGCATCCACCCCTTGAGACACCTCCGGCCAAGCACTTAGCCAGTAGCCTCCTCCCCTGGTACCCCCTGGCACTTTCCCTCCTGACCCCCAGTAGCACCTGCTCATACCTTGGTCCCCCACCCTTGCCCCTTCCCCTTCCCTCTCTCCTTCACTTGTAACTGCACTTGAACGATACAAATGTGACAAGGCTTAGTAGGACTAGTATTGTTTATGTATTGTGATTGTTGAGTTACTCCCCTTGTTTCTCTACCTACTTTGTCTTGTGGCACATGGTGACACTATTTCTTGTATAGGCACCTTACAAATACTCATCATATCAAAGTCAAATCGATGCAGAAATTAAGATGATTGCTGTATTAAATCTACACATAAACCAGTAAGCCTTTCGAAACTGAACTAACACTAGACATGCAAGAATTGAAGTGATGTGCGTTTTAATTTTAAGTTGCTCATTGCATGTGTGGTCCTGGATGCAACAATGCACGCATCATGGTGCTAAATGGACCCTTTGTGCAACCTTTCACCCTATTGGAGACCCTTCCTGGTCCACCCGTGTCGCCTCTATATATTTACCTGCTGCTTTTCATCCTTCTATATACATGCATTCCATGCTGTAACCACCTCTATATGTAAAATTACCGAAATAAGTTTGTGAGTTTATAAACTGCAGTGAAGGTGGGTAGTGATTAGCTACTTAGTGAACAGCAATACATAATTATCAGGTGTTGGGAACTACGTGCATTGATTAATTTTGAACATTATTTAAGCAATGGACAAAATGGCTGAATGCGTTGGTGTCCCAACGGTGGCACTCCGACTTTATAGCTGCACTCATGCTCCCCCATTTTGATAAAAGACCCGCTTTTCTTGTTTTCAGCATTCATTCTAAACACCACTTGTTCCAAAAAAAATAAAGGAGTCTGTAAACAATTACAACATACTGATGCTTGAAAATGTCTTACATGCACAAGACAACCAGACATCTCTGTGTATTGCACTACTGGTGCTCACAACACAGAAATGTTTCACACAAGCATCTTGTAAATAAAATCTGCAAGTGTGCATGCATTACACTATTTCAGGCTTATATGATGCAGGCATTAACTGTGCAGAGTACAGACAATGAGGGCCTTCAGAATGCAAATGGCCATTTACCAGTGAGCGGTTGGATGTCAGGGTAAGGGGCAATTAGCGCTCTTGATTTCACACTTGTGTCTGCCCCAGCACAATAATAAAATAGAAGACATCACAGCACCAGACTTGTGGAATGGCCTCGCTGTGGCTCGCTGTGAACACTGGATAAAGGGTCTCATGTTATTTGGCCTGCAATCCACCACACTAACAATTTGAAGGACAGAATGGGACTCATTACGAGATTGACGATAAGTTTTCCTAGTTTCTGTGCCACCATTTCCGGCAACCCATAGTTCCGGAATCAACGGCTGATTACGGGTTATCGGGCACATGCATTCCAGCATGCTGGAAATGGCAGCACCAGCATCACGGAAAAACTGTGAAAACTCGCAAAAACTGACAACATCGTTGTCCTTGGTGCAGGTGCCCCCGAATACGGCATCACAATGCTGGACCCAGCGGCACCAGAAACTGTGGTGCCGCTAATACCATGACTGGAATTAAAGTGATTGCCGGAACAGGAAATGGGCCGGCGGCCATTACAAAAACACAATCCATTGCAATCTGCAACTCACAGGCAACATCCACCACTCCTGACCAAATACATCTCACTCGGAGCATGTCATCTCGCGTCTGTGAGACCACCAAGCATAAGCCGTGATTTTCGGAGCCAGAGCTCAACATGCTTGCAGACACCATTGTCCAGCATGCAGGGGAGTTATTCTCAAATGATCAGCGCTGCCAAACACTGCTGCACAATAGGAGCATTTGGGAAGAGGTGTCACAGCAAGTGTTGGCAGTGGGGACAACACCACGCACAGTGAGAGACTGCCACAAGCGCCGGGACGACCTCCGGCCGAGGGTACGGAACCTCCTCTCTGTACATCGGAGACAGTGCAGGACCTGGAGTCAATAGAAGGGGTCGGTGCTGCGGAGGCCTGAGCCTGGACACCCGAAGAGGCCGGTGAGTACACATAACCCCAATATATTTTACATCAGCCCTGGCAACTGTGCTCCCACCACTGTACAAACATATCACTGATATGGAAATTGCCCCATCCACACACACACCCAAAACATGCTGCATGCAGCCCCCCCTCACACACAATAACCAACATCCAGGGTGCATTAATGGACTACCACCCTGGCCCCTTAACAATGACCCATGCCTGAAATACATGTCGGACACCACACTGGCACCCTCTACTGCCAAGTGTACAAGCATCTGCCCCCACACAGCCACACATGACCCAGCCACAGCGTACTGCATGTGTGCCTGCCGTGCTTCCATTGGCACCAGAACACAGCAATGCTGACTCCCATCTCCACCCACACATGACCACCCTTGCACGCAATGGCAATGAGATGTGTCCCCCCTGCTTGTAAAATACAGCTATGCCTGCCTTTACTATCCTTACTTTTTCTTACCTACCTATCCATTCTAAGAATTTTTTACAATATTATTTTGCACATTTTTCGAATAGGACCTCAGCATATCCTGATGCGAATAGACAGAGGATCTACTTCCCACCTTCTCTATGATGTAAAACCTTCTTTTTGATGACTGATTTAATCTAAACCATAGGTAAATGTTCTATTGGAATATTGACATGCCCTATTTTTGACAGCAATTACTATATTGACTATTGGGTTTAACACAACATACCAAATAGACATTATATGTGATTTACTTTGTGATTAACTTTTCTGTACAGATAGGACACAGTGTGTCTATGACTATTAGTAAGGAACAAATTAATGAGCGTGATATGGGTTTCTTTTTGGATCTTTATCCACAAAATTAGGCGTTATGATATGACTGATTTGATTACCTTTGTAATAATATATAAGATACTCTGCACTGAGATGATTTGTTCTAATGTGGATTTATTTGAATGTTATGTTTTTCAGAGATAGTTTGAAAATTATGAAAATTGCCCCTGAAGAAGTGAACCAATTCACGAAACGTGTTGGGCTTCTAAATAAATCATTGGATTTAAACTAATATACGTTTTTGTCATTGTGTATATTTGTACATATGCAATTGAACAATTATTATTGATCATTCTACTGTTAATCTCAATCAAATATGTTACCCAATCTTCTATTTAATAGAAACAATTAATAATAGGACTCATCATTGAGCCACCCATAGAGTGCAGAGGACGTGAGTTCCCAGATTTGGGAACTCGACTTTTTGTTTTATGTCTTTGCAGCCCATATGCCAGGGCTGTCATCTTTCTCCTCCGCAGCTTAAAATGTATTATTCCCTTGTATAAAATCCACTTACTATATACACATAAAAATCAGGTGTGTCGATTGATCTACTCATATTGTATGTGTCCCCCCGCCCCAGCCAGCCCGATCCCAGATCCCAAATGCACATACTGGCCCTGCAACTGGGTCAGGCACTAAACCCATGCTTGCCCCTTCCATACCACCTCCCTCCTTACCCCAATACCCCACAGCGGGACCGTCCAGCCCCCCTAACACCGTACCCAGCAAGTGACAGTATACCATGACAGTAGCCACAGCGCAGCAGCCTAGCATGCACAAACATCCCACATCATGCAGCTCAGTACACACAAAAGAAGCATGTGTGCGCCATGCCATGTATAACGCCATGTCCCCAGCACAGTCACAAGCAACCTAATGCATGTATCAGTGCTTCCTGAATCCACACTGGTCTCTAACAACATGCCTTTCTGACTCCCTCCAGCACATCATCTGACAGTGAAGTAGGCCAAGCAAGCACCTCAAGGGACACCACACGCCACTGCCACCAGACAGCACGGACCAACACCACCCAGGACACCGCAGCAACCACTATCACAACTGCTGCGCCCATCCAGACAGCTCCACCTGCAGTTGTCACCACTGCTGCGCCCATGCAGGCAGCTCCACCTGCAATTGACACCACTGCTGCGCCCAACGACGCAGCTCCACCTGCTATTGTCACACTAACCCCATCACAGCAGTCATATGCACATGGGCAAGAATCAAGTGCTGAGTACGTAGCAGACAATGCGACAGACACCACAGGGTGAATTTAGCCCAATCAACCTCATGAGCCCACAATGTCGGCCCTTCCCCAGTGTCAGGGAAATGGACGGCCGACTGCGGCTTATTAAGGAACGTTAGGATAGCCCAACTGCCCTAGTGCAGCAGCACCTTGAGGAGGTACAGTTAATGCAGGGAAACTGTGCAGGCCACTGGCCGTCGCACTGCATGTGCCCTTGGACGTGTCACAACTGCCATTGTCCTGATGGTCAGGATGGTACGTGAGGGGAATAGCATAATGTCCTCGATTGCTGAGACCATAGCAATGTCCCTTCAGGCGTCCGTGGATAGACAGCCAGTGAGCAAACACACACGTCATCCACAAGCTCCACGCCCGGAGGTTCAGTGCATAGCAGCCCAAGGCATAGGTCGAAGCGCCTTTCATTGACACCACACAGTGGCACGCAGGTGGCAAGCGGGCATGCAAATAGGCCAATGATAAACATGTGCCTTCAATGTGTCTTTTTTGTTAGGGACTACATGGACGACGTCGCACAAGTTAGGGAGGGATAGTTGGAGGGGGAGTGGGAAGGGATTGTTGGAGAGGGATAGTTGGGGAGGGAGGTGTTGTTTAATCTTTTTTCACTTTTGATTCATGACATTACACTTGTTGTTGAATAGAAGTCATGACTGAACATTAATTTGTAGTCTGAGTGAGTGTTTAATTGCCTGTAGAGTGCAGATTATGTTAGCTGACCTAGGCCATGTGCTTGTGTGATGTGCTCAGAAATAGTGGTTGATCTCTGCATCGTGTGCATCACGGCCATCATTGGCATCCCTGTGATGTGGCAATGGCAGTTCGTCCTCACGGTCATTCTCCTCTTCTGCCTCGGCAGGGTGCATGTCCATGTCCGGGGGAAGTGGTCTATTGTGCCTCATACACATGTTGTGCAACATGGCACAGCCCAGCACTATCGTTCCCACCGTCACAGGGCTGTACATGAGTGCACCCCCCGATCTGCTCAGGCAGCGAAACCTTGCCTTTAACAAGCCACATGTCTGCTCGATTGTGCACCGTGCTCCTGATGTGAGCATGGTCGTAACTCTGCTCATGCTGGTTCTATGGATGCCTGAGGGGGGTCCTCAGCCATGGCATCAAGGGGTATCCCGCATCACCTGCATGGAAGGGACAGAAGGGGGGAGGAATTATTGTGGTGCCAGTATCATGTTAGTAAAGTCTGTATGTTGGTTGTTTACACATGCAACTTAGTTTTTTTTATTTATTTGTGTGTTCTAGTCAAAGTACTCGACTTTTCACAAAATTAAAATAGCAGTACGTATTAAATTACATATATCATCACTGTATAAAATGAGAAAAGAAGAAAAGAAAACCGAAGAAAATTAAGAAAAAGAAAAGCAGTTCAGAGTATAAAACCCTCCCAGCGATGGACCTTTAGAGAGATCTTTTACAATACTGCAGATGCTCTATGGAGTTTCGCCAACCCTTCCTATCCTATTGCACTTGAACCCTCAATGATGCAACATGAGTGTGCCCCTTTACAGCAGTGTATGGGCTGCAATCATACCTCTGCACCAGGGTATTCACTGGATTTACATGGATAGCGGAGTGCTGTTTTGAATCTCGAGGCTGTGCTTTATTTTTTTCTGGGTCATCTAGATGGCATATGGTGGCCTCTATTAAAACTTGTCTACAACTCATTATTCAGCTGGTGGTGGGTACCAAAAATCCAGTTACATCCCTATTTTAAAACAAGCGTTGGCAACGCCAACTGTTTGGGCTTTAATGTAGGCATGGAAAAGGCCCTTGCAAAGCACCACCATAGTGGTATTAGGTAACCACTGATGGTAGCAGCTGCAAAATGGTAGCTGAACATTTAATAGCAGTGCCTGGCAAATTGCCGATACGTATAGACAATTAAACACTTGCCATTGCTGGTTTTTAGCAGGACTTCAGTGAAGGAAATGCATAGTGCTAATAGAGTGATTGATTGATTTTGATTGATTGATTGTTTATTTGTATAGTGCCTATGCACAATGTGTTTCAAAGCGCTTAAAGGGGGAGAGGGAGCATGGGAGAAATGCAGTTACATTCTCACAGGTCCTTGAAACAATTAAGAATGTGAAGAATAACTATCATAATCTGAGCCTGACGACATTTCAGATAGTGCAAGTGCAATGAACAATTAAGGAGAAAAGGAGTGGATGAAGGCATCCCTAGATAAGATATTTGTATTACACCAGTAGTATGTTCCCAGCTCCAAATAAGTTATTATAAGTTATTAACTACACAGTGCTTTGTAGTAAACAGTCAGTGGCCTTATCTAAACAAGAACTGGCACTTTACGTGCCCTTTATAGATCATTCTAGTGTTTATTTAAAGGAATAGGTTATGGCGTAAAATGAGTCTTCGGCCTCTGTGGCATCCATCCACCAACAACCCATGAAAGTTGCTAAGATAGCCCACATAACATGATGCTGTGTCGCAAGGGAAGATGCCACGCACCCTGGCACCAGCTCCCACTACCGGACAGGTCAGAGGTGAATATATACCTCATTTAAGGTTAGTCCTGACTTCAGACCTAGGCTGCAGGTAGGATTGAGTGAAAAGGGAGTTGATGTAGGAACAGCCTGCTGTGACAGTCTCTTCCTGGTGAAGAACCAGACAGGAGCGCAGTGGGAGAGCGCCAAGCCTGAGCTCCCACGTTCCCCCTAATAAATCCTCCCCATGGTGGACTGCACCTGGGAGAGGGGGGCCACTTTGTGTATTATCAGGCCCAATCAATGCGCAGACAGATATGGTGTAGTGTATATATCTTCAATTATTTCAACAAACAACTTCTAATCGTCCTCGTACAGGCCTCATGAGCATGGATCAAGCGTTAGAAGAAGACGCATTCATGACTGCACCCTTTATCTAGGAACATGAGGCGAGGTACCATTCTTCCTTGTACAAATCTCCCCTTTGTACCCTTCTCTACTCCACATTCTCATCTGCTGTACTCCCTTTTCTCCCAAGTCCCTTCCCTGCACCCCACACCAAGTCACTCCTCTGGCACACTGCCCTCTGCACCTTCTCACTTGTCTGTACTTCTCTCTCATTTGCAAAACCCAAAGCACCTCCTATGCCATTTCTGCCCAACCCCACTCTACCTGTGTTCTGGTCTTTCCTGCACCCCTCTCTCCCCTGCACACACTGGTCATCCTGTGCTGCAAACCATCCCTATCTTTAATTTGCACTCCGTTCTTGTTCCCATCTCTCCCCTCCCTTGCTCCACTCTTTTTCTGTCCTCTGCACCCTTTCTACCCTTCTTCAGCGCGGTGAGCTGCAGAGAAGCATGGGCTGCAGCAGCGCCGGGTGGAACAGCGCACCCCACAAGACCAGGGCTGGCGGTCCGGACTGGAGCACGTCGGCGGGCACGTGAAACGGCAGCGGTCGTCCTGTTGGGTGTCGGCTCCAGGAGCGGCAGCGAGGAAGTGACGGCGAGAGGCGCGGCGTCCCCGGTGCTCTGGCGGGGTGCTCTGGCCTGACCAGAGAGAGGAGGAGAGCGGTGACCAGAGGAGGGACATCCACGTGGGGACTCGCTGTGGAGCCCCTGCCAGGCCGGCCGGTGGCAGAGTGGAGAAGAGCGGCGCCTTCCCCCATTGCAGCAGAGCCGAGGTGAGGTGAGGTGAGGAGCTGGGAGAACGGTGAGGCGCGAGCGGCAGGTGCAAGCCCCGGAGTGAGGAGGGTGTGGGGGCGCGCCCGAAGAAGCGGAGCAGATGCCAGACGTCCCAGCAGCCATTGTGGAGGCAGGCGGCGGAAAGACCGGGGTGCCTCAAGCAGGCAGCGGATCCTTGTGCAGCAGGAAGGAGTGGTAGCCCGAAGGGCTGAGCTGGCCCCGGGCGAGCAACAAACAGTAAGGAGGACGAGGCCAGGCTAACGGCACACGTCGGCAGGCAGCAGGGCACAGGGTAGCCCCAATAGTTTTGAATTTGCAGGGTGCCTGCACGGGGCGGGCGGCCCCTGGAGTGAGTCTGGGGCGACCCCCCCTGAAGGAAGCAGGGGGTGAGAATTGAGAGGAGAGCGGTGAAGGACTCTAGGGGAGGGCCTGGCCCCCCATCCCCGGTGTGGGCCCGAGTAGTCATCAAAGGCCCAGCAATAGAATTGCGGCTGGCCGAGGCTCAGTTAGTTTGAATAGATCTTACGGTTATCCAACACAGGAGGGCCAGGGGCCCAGGACCTGATACACCCAAAAAGGAGCAGGCGACGGAGCAGACCCCCAGACTCCACATCATTGGGGGGTCTGTAAATCCGGAAGAAGCAGCGCCTGGAGACAAGTGACCAGGGGCTCCCCGATATCAGTGTGGCCTGTATTGGGGGCTATGGTAGGGGAGGCCCCACGAGGCCAGAGAGGGAGGAAGACCACCTGTAGAGGAAGTGACACCTGGTTTGAGGCTAGGACGATCCCCCAGGAGAGGGGGGAACAGTAAGACTCGGAGTGAGGGGCCCCAGGCCACCGAGGTAACAACATAGGACTTGGACATCTGCTGGGAACACGGTAAGGTTGCGGGGCGGACCCAACATAGATGTCTTCCAGGTCCAGGGGGAAGACTGGGAAGACTTGTCACCTTGTGGGTGAGCCCCAAGGAACATCAACTACGCTTTGGCCTGCAATGGAGAATAGGGATTCTAGCAAAGGCGGCAGTGGTCATCAGAAAGAGCGGCGGGGCAATGAAGTGGAGGACGAGCCGATGTAGATGACGAGGCAAGATTTCAGGGGGGAAATGCAGACTCTGAGAGAGTCCCTGGCTAAAACCTTTCAAGAACAATGTAAATTAATGCGGACCGACCTCAGTGCAGCGCTAGGAGAATGCAACAAGAAATGGCTCAGTTGGGGGAACGGACAGACTTGTTGGAAAGAGGCCTCCAGGAAAGTGAAAGGGACACAATGGCAAATAGTGAGGCTATAGATTGGCTGGACACTGCAACAAGGAACATGGAAGCAATGGTAGAGGGTCTGGAGAACAGATCCCGAAGGTCAACATCAGGATTAAATTGCTGCTGGAGGCAGTGACGGACCGACAACTAAAGGAAGAAATTCAGCTTATCTTTGCGTAGCTCTTGGGCGAAGGGGCCCCGGGCTCGATAGAATTGGACAGAGTCCATAGAGTTGGCCGCATCCCTGGTGGTCCCAACGCCAGACCTCGGGATGTTGTGGTCGCCTTTGCTAGGTACGGGCAGAAGGAAGTGGTATTGCGGACGGCCCAATATAGATGTCTTCCAGGTCCAGGGGTAAGACTGGGGAGACTTGTCACCTCGTGGGTGAGCCCCAAGGAACATCAACTATGCTTTGGCCTGCAATTAGGAAGGAAGTGGTATTGCGGGCGGCCAGGCAGAGTGAATCGGTACTCTACAAAGGGCAAGAAATGTCCTTGTTTCAAGACTTGGCTACTAGTATGCTAATGAAAAGAAGGAGCATGGGTCCAGTCTTGAAGGAGCTGGTTAGGAAAGGGATAAAATACAAGTGGACTTTTCCTTTCGGCCTAATGTTCGAGTGGGAGGGGGGCCATACTCTCCAGGAGGCGGCTGGCATAATATAATTGGAGTTGGAAAACAGGGGGGGGGCATGAGGGTGAGCCACCAGCCAGAGGGAGTCAAAGGGAAAGGGGCAGACCCTGGGAATGGTCCACTGTGGGGGAGCGGGACAAGAGAACGGTCGTGCTGCGAGGCCCCACAAGGGGGGGGTGAAAGATCAGGGCAAGGAGGGGGAGGTGGGTCATAGCGCGGGGGGGTCTTGGTGATCTCGTCACTGCAAGAGGGATCTTCGGGGGTGGTGGGAATTGGGGCTTCATACAGGGCCTAGGAGGAAGGAGTAGAAAACATGTTGGAACAAGCAAGGACGGGATTGTCCGTGGGGGTGGGAATGAAGGGCAGGGGAAGCGAGGGAGGGAGCGGTCTCACCCTAAATTGGGGGTTCAGGGTGGGAGAGGGTTGAGGAGAGGGGAGGAGGGATAGGGGCCATAGCGACTGGTGTAGCGGCGCAGGAATTATCGGATCAGAGGATAGTGTCTGGTGGCAGGTGAGGAGGGGGAAGAGAGGGGCATCCCAAAAGGTGTTGGGGTGCGGCCCAGGGTAGATCTGGGGTGGGGACGGAGGGGCAGATAGGCGGGGCGTGTCGGATCTCCATTAAGGATTCAGGTGGCTAACGCATACCGTGAGGAGGCTAAACTCCTCCCTCAAGCGAACTAAACTGGAACAATTTACAAGGACACACACACCAGATGTTCTGGCGCTGCAGGAGACCCACTTGTTGCGGAAAGACCAGGGTTGTCTGCAGTTGAAGGGCTTCTCACAGATACTGTTTGCATCAGGCCCCAGAAAGAAAGGGGGGGTATGGACGTAAGAACCCAATACATCCTCAGAGACAAAAATGGGAGGTACATCATGGTGAGGGGGGATCACATGGGTAAACCTTATACCATAGCTTCGATATATGCCCCAAATGCGGGACAAGATCGGTTCCTGCGCGAGACCCTGGGCACCTTGGAGAATTTCACGAGGGGCAAGTTATATTAATGGGGGATCTCAATTTGGCCTGGGATAAGCGGTTGGATCGAGCACAGAATGCGAGTGGAGGGGGAGGAGTGGTGACCTCCCCACAGCTCAAGGAACGGGTGGAGGGGGCTGGATTAAGGGTTGTGTGGAGAGCACTGCGGGAGAAGAGGAGGGGTTCACGTTTCTCTCAGACGTCCACAGAACCCAATCAAGAATTGATTACATCTGGGTCTCTGCAAGCATGGTGGGGGGGTGGAGCGGGTTGAGGCCGGACCCATGGGGATTGCCGATCACAAGATAGTGCAGATGAAGATGCAGCTGAGGAGGCGAAGGCCAGAGGTTTGGAACTGGAAGTTCCCAGAGGACCTCCTGAGGGACCAGGTGATTCGGGAGGAGATAGGGAGCAACATTAAGGCCTTTTTCGAGAGGAATAATGGCACGGACACAAGCCTTAACACGAGGTGGGATGCATTCAAGGCCACATTAAGGGGGGAACTCATTGCTCTGAAAGCGGAGAGAAATAAACAAATGAGGCTGTTGGAAACTCAGTTGGAAAGGGAGGTGGAGGCCGCGAGGGTGAGATTGAGGGAGGCCCCCACAAGTAAAGTTTATAGGGAATATAGGTTAGCTGATGGCCAACTGGGGATTTCAAGAACCAAAAAGGCAGAAGGGGCAATACTAAAGGTCAGGCAGAAATTTTACGCAAAGGCCAACAAAGCAGACACACTTCTAGCTCGCCACCTGAGGGGAACCAGGGAACAGAATGTGATCATGGCCATGAAGGACAAGAGAGGGGAGAGGCTCACCCGAACTGAAGAGATAAAGGGGCGGTTAGCTAGATTCTACGATTCCCTGTATACGTCACAGGATCCAAAGCCGCAGCCTCAGAGGGACTTCTTGGGGGCCTTGCCCCTTACCCTACTATCCCGGGAAATCAGGGAGGAACTGGGACGGGCTATCACGGAAGACGAGGTGAGAACTATCATAACGTCACTCCCCCGTAATAAGGTCCCGAGCACAGATGGTTATCCAGCTTCCTTTTACAAAACCTTTTCTCACATACTGACCCCACATCTCACGCAGCTGTTCAACACGTTTGGGTCTATGGGCTGCATTACCCCATCGGTGGAGGAGGCCAAAATGCCACTCATACATAAGGCCGGAAAAGACGCGGAAGAATGTACTTCCTATAGACCCATCGCTCTCATAAATAAAGATGTGAAAATGTATACTAAAATATTAGCGAAGCGGCTGGAGGGGCACCTCCCTTCACTGATTCATCAAGATCAGACAGGGTTCGTGTTAGGGAGGCAGACAGCTGATAACATCAGGCGGGTGGCCAATCTGGTAGAGAAAACGCAGAAGACGCCCACTCTGGTGAGTCTCCTAGGCTTGGATGCCGAAAAGGCGATTGATCGGGGTGGAGTGGTCGTTCTTGTTTCAAGTCATGGAGAGGGTGGGCCTGGGGGCAGGATTAATCAGAATGGTTCAGGCGAATTATAAAAAACCCACTTCACGCATACTAGTAAATGGAGCGATGTCGCACTCAAACTTAAGGCGCGGAACGAAGCAGGGGTGCCCTCTCTCCCCGTTGCTCTACTCACTATACCTGGAGCACCTTCTTCTGGCGATACGGGGGTGGAGACCATTCAGGGCATACCATTTAGAGGGTGTCAGCATAAGGTGGCGGCGTTCGCCGATGATATGCTGCTCATGCTGACGAACCGGGTGTGGTCAATAAAGTCGAGCATGGAGCTACTGTCCAAATTCGGGGAAATATCAGGTTTGCGAGTAAACTTGCAAAAGTCAGAACTAATGAACCTATCGCTAAGGGATAGTGAGGCGGTGGTACTGAAGGCGATATCCTTGTTTAAGTGGAGTCCAGGTGGGATACGATACCTGGGGATCAGGGTCACCCTGTCCCTGGCGGGTTGGTACGGGGCAAACTATGCCCCCATGTTGATAGCAATTAAAAAAGACCTCAGGAAGTGGAGTGCTCTTAGGATATCCTGGCTGGGGAGGGGATCAGCACTCAAAATGGTGGTTCTCTCCCATTTGCTTTATCTATTACAGGCCATCCCATTGCCCGTTCCGGCGAGCTTTTTCAAGGAATTAGATAGCGCAGTCAAGGACTTCATTTGGGAGGGCAAGAGGCCGCGCTTGGCCAGACGGCTACTGCAAGCGTCTAAGGGTGAGGGGGTTTTGGCCCTACCAAACTTCTGCCGATATTATGAAGCAGCACAGCTCAGGATAATCAGGGAATGGTTCTCGGAGGAATATAATAAGCAGTGGATAAAAATGGACAGAGCAGTGTCCCGGCACCATCTGGGGGAGGTTCTATAGCTTCCTCGTCGGTTGCGGCCGCTCCACCTGTACATGAGCGCTCTAACAAAGGGGTTGATTGAAATCTGGGACGGGGCGGCGGAGAAGCTGGGGATCATGACTTTTCCATCACCGTTCATCCCATCTTCAACAAGGGGCATTTTACTCCAGAGATGGAAAAGGGGGCTTTCCTGAAGTGGGAGAGAGAGGGAAGTAGGACTATCAGAGATCTGTTTTGTGGTCGAAGCGTGAAAACGTTTGAAGAGTGCAAGCGGGATTTCGGGGTGGGCGAAGGGGAACGGCACAGATATTTTCAGATTAGACATTGGGTAATGTCAACGGAAGTACAGAGAGCAGCCACACACGACACAACACAGTTTGAGCAATATTTCCTGACGCACGAAGGGTCCAGAGGGTTCATCTCGGACCTCTACAGGCTTTTGTAGAGCACCGGCCCAAAAGCAAACTGGGCTTACATGAGCAGATGGGAGCAGCACTTGGGGGCTAGAATGGAAAGGGTGGCAAGAGCAGTCCAGCTACAGGAGGCCTGGTATAACTACATTTATGGCTGGCACTACACCCCGGCCCGCTTGCACGCGATATACGCAGCAAAGCCCGGGGAATGCTGGAGGGGCTGTGGGGAAGAGGGGCCAGCGGCTCAGTTTTGGTGTGTTTTTTTTTTCATGCAATGAAAACAATAAAAAGAAATAAAAAAAATAAGAGATGCGCAGGATAGGCACAAACAAATGGTTTATTTTGGGCAGGAACAGAGTTCAGGTCTGTGCTGGTAATAGTTTGCTTTATGGAATATAATAACACTTTGGTCATAGTGCTTCATGCTAGATGCTTTCAGCTTCTAGGCAATGTAATAACAGGTATTATTACCCTCATTTGAACAGCACTGATTTTATGAAAGGTTAAGTGGACCCTGCTTCCGGGTTTGAACTAGCGAAATGCAGGTAGCCCTCATGTCAGAGACCATGCTTTAGGTGTGGTAACATCCAAACTTCAAGCAGGTGTGTGTTGGTGGGAAGAGGTGGATGGGTGTGCCTTAGGTGAGGCCTACTGATATTAGAGTATACCACAAGTGTTTTCCCTAGACTACCTTAGCCATTTCTGTGGAAAAAAGCACACATCCCGCGTAGCGGCCCTTCTTGAGATTGGCTCATCCTCATTTTACTTTATATGGTTTCAAGAGGATTTCGTATACAATGTCAGGCTGATATCTCAGGCAGTGTCTGCACTTTGCAAGCCAGGCCTGGGGTACAGGGACATCTTGGAGAAAATCCAGTCTTCGCCGCCAGATTGTGTGATCCTGGGCGAATAGTGTGACCCCACCCCCCCACTGTGCATTATTTTCTACATATGTTTACCTGGGATCACCTGGAAGTGACTCAGTTGGCAGTGTACACTATAACGAAATGCCTCAATCGTAAGTGTTCTAACAGAGTTTCTTGGTGCTCCATGTATGGTAAGCATGTGGAGTGAGTGTGAAGAAGGACAAAGTGTCACAGCAATAGATGTCACCTCCAGCTGGGGGACCGGGTCTCATTTTGGGAAGCAGTTATAGATACATAGAATTTGTAATGTTTTTTTGCAGAGAAACGTATTGGGTGCAGTCAGCGTGATCCAACTCTAAGGAAATAAACTAGAAACAATCTCAAAGTAACCTGACGGTTTAGGGGCACTAGTATAGTGTAAGCAAAAAAAATAATCGTCACGCCCTTCTGCTTAAAAAAAGGCAATACATAATATATTAAACAGTGTTGTGGCATTTGTATAGGAACTGCATGTACATGCCTATATATACCGGCTCCTATTGTGCACCCTTAATCCTCTGCTGTATAGGTGAATGGCCTCCGTATTCTTTTGTGCGGCCTTGAAAGCAGGTGTTGGCCAATGCTTGGAGCTTAAATGTGAGCCCTGGCTGCCCCTCAGTAAGGAACAAACAAAGAGCCATTCGGAATAATGTGATGCTCCTCTTTGGCAGGGGCTGGGGCACACTTTCATGAATTGAAAAACATGAGGGCGGCACTGGCAGGGCCTCAGGTTTTTCAATTCATGAAAGTGTGCCACTGCCAATGTCAGATATACAGTTTATAAACACGCGCGGCACATTGCAAACTGATCAGGGAATCCTGGCCTCTTAATGTTTCATTGAAACATTAAGAGGCCAGGATTCCTTATCAGTTTTGCAATGCGCCGCGCGTTTTTAGAAACTATATCTGACATTGGCACACCCGCACATTCCCTCCAATAAATCCTCCCCATGCCGCCCTGCACCTCGGAGAGGAGGGGGGCACTTGACAGACTTACCTTACGGTAGCTGCTGCCTGCTCAGCCTGTTCTCACTCTGTCTCCCTCAATAACAAACACGCTGTCACAAGCACAGAGTGACTGTAGCACGCGTCACTGTCTGGCTTCTCTTTTGTTCTGAAAAACGAAGGCTGAGGCTGTGCAGCAGAGCACTGCATAGGCAGGGCACGTGCAGTTTGTTTGTTCCCCGGCCAGGGCACGTTCATTATGAGCAGAGCGGGGCAGCAGCAGAAGTTGCAGACAGTCAGTCTACTGTAAGCTTGCAAAAGTAAAAGTAGACTCTACTTTAACTTTTACAAGCTTACATGACAATTGCAGCCTGCAGTGCCTGCTGCAGCCGGTCAGCCTGACAGCTCTGACCCTGCCGGGCGCAGCAGACCCGGTAGGCAGACTTGTCACAGGAGCTAAAGTTTGTTAATGTGCACACATTTCACTTGGATTTATTTAGGGAATTGCTACATTCGTGCAGTCATACTTGCATTTTTCATTTCATGATATGCAACATGGGAGTGGTTGATGATCATCTATGAAGCATGCAAACTGATTAATGTAGATCTATACACAGAAAGGTACGAATCATGGATTTCGTTTGAATCAGAAGGAGATGGCAGGATAAGGATTGGCATGCAGACAATAGCCTTGGTCAATATGCAAGGTGGATGGGTGGTTTGCTATTGCTTTTCCATTGCCCATTCCCACCCACCTTGCCCTATACCCCTATGCCTACGCAACCTTCCACTTTGCCAACTGCGTTTGCCAGTTTGGGTTCCGTTTGCATGTCATACAAGGCTCATCTCACCCATCCATTCATATGTACTACTATTTTGTGGGCATTCATGTCACATGGGTGTGTGCACTTGTAGCTGGCTACATGCTGTGGGGTATGCTGGTGGTGGGGAGGTGGAGTGCGAGGGGGTAGCCTGCATTGGTATGACTTTTCTGTGCTGCAGGTGGTGGGGGTTGTGTTCAGTGTGATTTTGCAGGGGTATGTGCCATTGGCGTGATGCATTCTGGTACCTGTAGTGCATTTCATGTGCCGGTCCACCTTTTGCTGTTATAATGCTTAGGTATGCTCTGTCTGGCATACCTAAGCATTATAACAGCAAAAGCAAGTCATGCCCTTCTACTCATGCATGCAATTTGTGTGTATGACATTGCATTGCACACATGCAATGGGGGCAGTTACCCCCCTCCCCCACAATCCACAGTGCACATGGATTGGTAATTACACTCACCCAACAGCCAGGTCCACTCGGCGTGTTATGCCCCCCCCCAATTCCACGTTGCACATGCATTGGTAATTACACTCACCCAACCGCCAGGTCTGCTCTCCGCTGTGACGTGCCATGTACCCTAGCAGCGTGGAGTTCCTTAGCACCATAGAATCGTGTGTCAATCCCAGAAATCTTGCACAGCAATGGGTGATGAGGTGGTGTACATCATACACCATCTGCACATTGAGGGAGTGGTACAGTTTCCCGTTCCTGTAGGCTGCCTCAATGGCATGTCTGGACACCAGCTCCACATATGTGCAGTCCAACGCACCAATCACGTTGGGCATGCAAGCCAGGGCATGGAACGCAACTTTGGTGGCATTAACCTGTTCAAGTTTTCTTGGTAGGGTTATGTGATCAGACACGTGCCGCAGGAGGGCATCCAGAACCTGAAAAAGGACCCTCAAAAAACAGGGTTGGGATATCCCATGCAGCTCACCCACAGTGTGTTGGTAGATGCCAGTTTCCAGGAAATGTAGCACAGACAAAACCTTGAGCAAGGGGGAGGAGGGGCATTACAGATGTGGATGGGGCTGACGAGGTCATCATGGATCAGGTCCACTATTGAGGTGGTGGTGTACCCGTCTAGCCAGTAGATGGAGTGGATCTGTATTTGGGTGAGGTTGAAGGGTGTGGCCCTTATGCGGGGTATGGGTGGCTGCCTGTGGGGTGCTACCTGCTGGCCATTGTTATTATGCATGGCCATGATGATCCTCCTTTTCCTCCTGCACCTCCACAGCCTCTGCCTCTCTGCCTCTTCCAGTTGTATCCCTGCATGCAGGGCCTCCAGCTCCTTTACTGCAGCTGCAAGCATGGTTCTGTTGGAAGAGGTGTGGGAGTGGTCCTTTTGTGCATTTACAGTGCTCATGGTGTGCACCTGGGCTGATTTTGGCTATCTGTGGCCTGTTCCTGCACACCTGACACTGTTTAACGCCTGGTCCGTGATGCCAGTGTTTCTGGTGCAGTTATCACAGTGCCACTACCACTTTCATGCCGGTGTTTCCATGAAGTCAGTACTTGGAATGTGCCCATACTTCTGCATTGCCGTGTTTCAGGCACAAACTATGGGTCTCTCCGCAGATTGAGTTCACGTTGCTGCCAGATACAGTAGCACCGTGGATGTCACTTGCAGTGACAGGGTTTGCGGCTTTGCGACTCGGAGCACGACCGGCATGCGCTATTTCCAAACTGGCATACTTGTAATGAGGCCCAATGTGTCTAATATCCATAAAGAATTGATAAGATTCACTATATTAAGAGTAGACATAGGAAAGTTAGGCTTGTATTACTGACGGCTGTCTTTCGAAATGGTTGGTAATCTGTCACATAGAGAGAATGAAAAATCAATGCACAATGTAAGCAAAGTTTTAATAATGTTTAGGCAAGTGAGGATGGCAGGTTTGCTGTATGCTACAGTATTAACGATGTCACGGATAAATGTTCAATTTGACGCAAAGAATAGACATTGTAAGTGTTAATTATAACTTGAATTCATAGTAGATATTTATGTAACGTGTTTATTAGTTTAATAAGTGGGTACTGAAATGTATTTTTTGTATTCTTGATTTTACACAGAACATTGTACAGATGTGTGCCTTTCATGGGGTGAGTCTACCAGCTGAAGGCTTCTTCAACCGAAATTGGACAATACTAGTGAACAGCAAATCTGTGTTAACCATTATCTGGGACGATCGCCAGACACCAGTCTGTCCTTTCACCGATGCTGTTACAAGGAGCAATATGGCAGCCTATAGATTATGAAAATGTTCTTCTCACTAACGGATCGCAATGTCCGTGGATCCAAAAATTGATGATGGAAAATAAGAACTTTCTGTGAACAATACAACGACTGTGATCAATCGATCGCTGAACGGGATCGCCATTATAAGATGTTTTCGTGGACATAATCTCCTCTTTTCCGCGTTATGAGAAAAATAAGTAATTGCTACTATTCCGATTATTGCTGCTTTCTTCGAAATATACAGTTTTCACCCTTAT
Organism: Ambystoma mexicanum; assembly: GCF_040938575.1. NCBI lineage: Eukaryota > Metazoa > Chordata > Amphibia > Caudata > Ambystomatidae > Ambystoma > Ambystoma mexicanum. The sequence goes on along the minus strand of NC_090935.1, from coordinate 361,775,483 downwards.
TGTGAAACGAAAGAAAAGTATTGCATACTGTGTGGATGTGTGTGTTTCTGTTCTTGGTTCTGCTTTATATAACGTTATGACGTGGTGAGGACAGGGAACGTTTGGCTATACCGCCCACCAACATCATTCAAATTGGTGGAACATATCGTTTTGACTATTGATGTCAGCATTAGGGGCTGGTGATCTGGCAATAGATCAACGGATAAGATTTCCACAAGATGGCTGTGCCCACTGTAAGGAAGGCATGGTATCAAACAGTGAAGACAGACACAAGTGAACACAGTTCAAGGGTGTTTATTGAACTTCCATGGATTGGTGGAACTCCTATCTAACCCTAAATCTAAAGATGGGAGCAAGCTACGACCATCAAATAAAATATAACGCAGTCCTAGTGGGGTCTCGGTCAAAATAAAAGGGCTTATACTAAAAAACCTATTGCCAAATAGTGTAGGGAAATGATGTATGCAAAAGAAAAGTGTTCAATAAATAATATGTCAGGATAGTTGAGCAGTTGGCTTCCCTTCCCCATGTTTTCAGCACGGGACAATGTGGCACATTCGAGCTTTGGACACACTGTGGCTTCTCTAGCACGAGGAGGCAGTTCAAAATATAGATATCCAGCCCTCAGCGCCAAAGTCTCTTTCCCACTAAAAGTCTCTTATTTGCACAGTGCCTGGATTAACAAACAACTGTCAAAGTTCCTTTCTCATCAGATTTTTCACATTCACCAGTTTTCGGGTTTACTGTTCATCATGGGTCTCCCTCAGCCGGGCTCGGACCCCTTTAAACACAAGTTCATAATAGGTCTCCCTCAGCCGGGCTCAGATCTTGTAATCTCACTGTCCTTGCTTTCCACTCTTTATCAAAAATCAAAGACTTTCGACTGTGCAATAGATTTGACTTAAACCGTTGCAGGACCAGTTCAATTCACTTTCTTCATAAGTTTCACCTTTAAACGTTACCTTTGCTTCTGCCACTTCTTGGCTGGATACCTCAAACAGAGACCTTCGATTGGGGACACCAGCGGGGCCGGACCACTCTGTTACTTTGTATCGTACCTTCTCTGATTCAAGTTCAAACATCCATCAGCAATTGAGCTTTACTTGCGTCTTTCATCACACACTTTAATATTCTTCACTCTTAATACAATGTTGCCGCTTGCAACCTTAACTTCAACACAGACCGGTCTTGTATCGGTCTCCCCAACTCACCGGCTGTGTTGATTTCTCTGGCGCTGCTTTGATCCTGGAGCCATGGACGGTATCACAACGGCTGCTGCTCTTCCCCTTCTCGACCAGTCATGCAGGAAGGCCCCAGGTATCTCTGACACACAATGAGGGATTCCGTCTGGTTTCCTGATCTTATGCCTTTTTAATCTGAAGGCTGAAGGCTTCTGGAAAGTAACAGTTTCTCGCTGACAAGGGTATCTCCTTCCTAGTTTTCCCTTCTCGGTTTGCTACGTTTCTCCCCTCGTTCAGCTGCTGCCTTGAATACGATGCTCCTTCGTGTTTTGCCTTGCTCAGAGTGTGCTTTCGTGCTCCGCCATTTATCTGACATGCCACTTTAATAGGCCAAAGGTTTGTGTCCGATTGTACTGTGTTGTGTCAGCACGGCAGTCATCATCTGAATATGAGAAAAGATAAAACTCTTGCATATAGTCAGGAGTAGCCAATACTGGGATGGTAGAAATAACATATTTAAGCTCCTAAAACGAAGTGACCATTTCATCTGTCCAAATAATAGTCTTTTATGTCCGCTGCGTGTCCTGTAGGGCCTGGAACAATGGTTTAGTGTATGATGTGTAATGAAAGATCCATGCTCTACAGTAGTTACATAATCCAAGGAATGTTTGCATATCCTTTACTGTCACTGGCTGGGGTGTGGCGTGCACTGCTGCTGCACGTCTGAAGTTACTTTTTTCCCATTCACTAAAATCAGCTGACCTAAATACAACACCTCTTGCTGGCAATACTGTAATTTTGTTCAATCCACCTTGTACCCTTTGTCAGCCAACAATTTCAACATATTTATTTCTCTATATTGGTGTTTTGTGCTACTACATATCCACAAGTCATCCACATATTGAATAATGGTACTAGGGACTGCAATGTTACCCAAATCTTCATGTAGCACCCTGCTGAAAATACTTGGAGACACACAGTACCCCTGAGAAAGTCTAATATGTTGGAATCTGCTCCCGGCAAACGTAAACGCAGTCGGATAATGCAAATCAGGGTGCAAGGGAACCGAGTAAAGGGCATTTCTCAAGTCCAGTACAGTAAAATGGGTGGCAACAACAGGTATATTGCACAGACCTCTGCCTGTACATGTCATTAAGGTGGAGTAAATCCTGAATCATCCTCCAACTAGCACCTTTAGATTTCTTCACCAGATAAATAGCCGTATTACAAGGTGAATTCGACAGTACTGATGCCCGGATGTAAAAGGGCCATGATGGTGTCATAAATGGAGTTACGGAATTGATCTCTGAGTGTGCGCTAGTCACCACTCTAATAATTATCATACAATTTCAGAAATTTGGTGAGTTCCTTGACAGCGAGATACAACCAACTCCCTCAAGCTTCCTACAAAGCCTGGTTAAAGAGATACTTGAATTAAGTGTTTTGGGAGAGTGCCACGCGCTCAAACCCAATTATTATTCAATTAATACATGATCAGTTCGTGATGAGTTGTGTTTTATTCTTCTATGATGATATGATAGGTTATTTATAATGAGCTTAATACCCAGAGGTTTCTAAGCACGGACCCGGAGATCAAACCTGTGGTGCTCTGTGTCGTCTTGCTTCCACAGTGAGCACCTTGCCCTTGAGCTATCCTCTCCATGATTGAAAAAGCAACCAAAAACAGCCGACACGTGTTTCGACCACTGGTCATTGTCAAGGCTGTACAAATACAAAGTAAACATATAATATGTGTTTCCACAAAATAAACAGTCCCATTAGGCATGTAAGAATCATAACCAATGTCCAACATAGTCAAAGACGTGACAAGAGCATTGAGCAATGAAACAATAATAGAGGTGTTTTTTAGTAATAGGACTAAGACTTCACATTATAAGGACTACCCTTTACAAGTCACATTTTGCATTACTCTCAAATACGGAATTAATGGGATTATAAACATTTTCTGTTCTTTTTCATTTTCTTTAATGTCAACCTACAATTGATGCCATCTCTCCAACCCTGGTCTGACGTGTGACTTCAACACGATATGGTCTATTATTGTTTCATTGCTCAATGCTCTTGTCACGTCTTTGACTATGTTGGACATTGGTTATGATTCTTACATGCCTAATTGGACTGTTTATTTTGTGGAAACACATATTATATGTTTACTTTGTATTTGTACAGCCTTGACAACGACCAGGGGTCGAAACACATGTCGGCTGTTTTTTGGTTGCTTTTTCAATCATGGAAGAATAAACCACAACTCATCACAAACTGATCATGTATTAATTGAATAATAATTGGACTTTGAGCGCGTGGCACTCTCCCGAAACATTTCATTCTGGTGTCATAAATGCCCTCCTCTGCTGCCTTCGATAGAGAATACGGTTTTACTTGCGGTAACACAGCGGCGGGTTTCAAGGTGATGCATATTGGTGTAACGCTTTTCATGTCACCTACATCGTGTGGATTGTTCGTCCACAATTTGTCAGGAACTCAAAGTAAATCTTTAGTGGTAAATAAAGGAGAGTCGCTACCAGCAACGTGGGACAAACTACATGTCTGTATTGTATCATTATTACACAAGGAATGCTTACTTCCAATATTATCTCTCCCTCATTTTCTCTGTTCTCAAATAACTCCTGTCTGAGACATTTTTCTTTGGTATTGTCATCAATGCACAGAACCGTGCGCCACTTCCCTTTGTTGGAGTCCACTGCTATCAACACAATACTGTCTTCTACCATTAGAACTCCTATGTCCAGTTCAGTGATGGTTTCTGCAACTATCTCCTGAGGCTGGGCGGGCCTGAACTGAAACTCAGAGGGTACTCGCCAGTATTTGTTTGCCACCTGTGGCACTACACTGAGAAATATAATGATGCCATATAACAATAAATCAGAGGCCACTGGTATTTCTTTTTCCACAGAATCAATGCCTAATGCATACAAGGCCAACATAATCCTCACCGCACATATACCGGGCGAACACACCAAACCCCTTTCTGTGAACGAGATGGTCATGTTGAGCTTACTCAGAATATCCCTTCCCAGCAAATTGGAGTCGCGGTGGAATAAAACAAGGGGACTCCACACCTCGGTACCCCCTATTTTGATAGGCAATTTCTTCATGAAAGAATTGATTGAACTGCCTCAGAGAAGCCCTGCATTTCCATAACCTCACCTGACAAAGTGAATCCTCCCTCGCTAATGCATGATTTAGTCGCACCTCTTCTGACCATAGAGATGAATGGTTGGGAGCGCGTATCTTACCGCCATGTAAGTAAAAAGTTCCTGTTATGAGCTCCCTGTTAGACGATCCTCTGCACACCAGTTCACTACACATCAGAACACTGCTCACATTTCTCAGGTTTGGCAAATAAGGAATGTTCTCTCAAACGGGATAGTACTTCTCGAACATGCTTTACATGGTCATCAAGATCACGAGAAAAGATTAAGATGTCGTCCAAGTACACAACCATGTAAACGTCCAGAATATCCCTGAATATGTCATTCATGAATCGTTGGAATGTGGCTGGGGCATTACATAGGCCAAAAGGCATGACTAAATATTCGTACAAGCCGTAACGAGTACAGAAAGCCGTTTTCCACTCGTCTCCCTCGCGAACGCGTACTAAATTGTATGCGCCACGTAGGTCAAGCTTGGTGAAAACGGAAGCATGAGTTAAATGGTCCAGAAGTGGGGTGATTAACGGGATTGGATATCTATCCTTTTTTGTGATAGCGTTAAGACGTCGATAATCCACACAAGGGCGTAAATCCCCCTCCTTCTTGGGTACAAAGAATATGGGACTTGCTGCTGGTGAAGTGGAGGGACGGATGTGTCCTAAACGTAAGGCGTTCTGTACATACTCTTTCAATGCTTGTTCCTCCGAAGGGGACAAAGAATAGATCCTGCCCGAAGGGATAGCGGAATCAGGAAGTATTTCGATTGGGCAGTCATATGGTCTATGTGGAGGAAGTACCTCGGAAGAGCCCCGATCGAAAACCGATTCGAATGCTTTGTACTCAGGCGGAATCCCAGACACCAACCCCCCAACAGTATGTGAATGAACAATCTCTGGATCATCAACAGTGAGTTGAGCTAACGCTCCCAAGGCCCGAGAAGGTGTGTCAGAGGCTTGATGGACCGGGAGACAATAATTCTGACAGACTTCGGACTCGAAGAGTACAGTGCCTGACTGCCAATTGATCAGTGGGTTATGTTCACGTAACCATGGAATTCCTAGTATGATACCGAATTGGGGTGTGGTAATTAAATCAAAACATAAGGTTTCTGTGTGTGTTTCTTGTATGTTCAACAAGAGGGGTGCAGTTTGGTGTCTAACAGGACCAGAAACCAATGCAGAGCCGTCTACGGCTTGGACATGTTCCGGTCGTGTTTTTACCACTAAAGGTAGGTTGAGGGAATGGGCCAAATCAATATCTATGTAATTACCAGTGGCACCTGAATCAATGATGATATTGACTGCATGAAGAAGGCCTGTAGAGGGACATAGAGTAGCCTTTACAGAGACGGGTTGGACACGAGCAAAGGCAAGAGAGGTACCCGGAGATGATGACGGGACACTCGACCTGTTCTCCGGATCTAAGGTCGAGCCATCCGAAAAACCTGGCTCTTCTTGGGACGTCGAGGACACTCTTTCACAATATGTCCAGTGGTGCCACAATAAAAGCATGCATTGTCCACCCTTCTACGTTCCCTCTCTGATGTTGTGATAGGACTACGTAAACCTCCCACTTGCATAGGTTCTTCTGTACTGGAAGCAGGAGTACTAGCAAGAGTAGGATGGGAAGAGACCCCCAATTCAGCTCTACGCTCTGATCGTCGTGCATCTACCTGCAAGACGAGATCAACCAATTCCTGATACTGAGTAGGCATAGAAGGGATCACTGATAAAGCATCTTTCATGGTGTTACTCAACCCCCTATAAAAGACCACCGCCCGCTTGTTTTCTGGCCATGATGTTTCTGCAACTAGCTGATTGAAACAGGTGATGTATTCTATCAAAGTCCTTCTACCCTGAGTCAGTTCTAAAAACTCCAAATCCCTAGACTGCGCCTTGTGTCGAGTATCGAATACTCGAGACATTTCTAGAACCAACAAATCAAAGTCGTAAAGGACTGGACTATTATTCTCTAGCAGGGGATTAGCCCAAGCGGCAGCCGTTCCGGCTAAATGGGAGAGGGTGAAGGCGGCTTTAGTAGTGGAAGTAGGAAAAGCCAAAGGTCTGCATAAGAAGTGTAACTTGCACTGATTAACAAAGGTTCTGAATTTCTTGGGGTCACCTTGATAGCGTTCCGGAGCAGCCAGGGGGTAAGGAGATGGGAGGATCATTGGAGTTGGGACTGTAGAAGTAGCCAAGGGAGGGGGTGTAGTGAAGGAGCTGGCATCTCCAAACTCAGGGTCTGCAGGAAGGGAATGCTGAACACTCTGTATGGAATCCAACCTTTGGTGGATCACTGTGTTCGCGGCTGCCATATCTGCCCTTAATACTGTAATTATCTGGACTAAAGCAGCTATGGGTTCTTCCGTGGATCCCTGCATCGTCAAACACGACTATACGGCTTCTCAGTCTGTTCTGACTTGAGTGTCGTGTAGACCGATGAGTCCTCTGTCCCCAAGTGACGCACAGGGGAACTTAATAGAAACCCGCTGTGCGACCTTTGAGGCCACAGGTGGGAGATGTCTTCCCAGATCCACGGAGCCTCTGGAACACCGATGCTGCTGTCGAGAAGGAACGGGGTTAAGTACCAGGCAATCACAATACAGTCAGATAAACAAAAGGATCTAAAATGTCTTACCTATCTGGTGTAAGGGTAACCCAGGTAACCTAGTAGAGAGGTTCGAGACTCAGATGATGCGGCGGTCCCTGGAATGGTAGAACCGCAGATTAGCGTGGATGAAGGGTTAGCCACCTGTAGGAGAGAGGGCTTGACTTGAATCCCAAGAAGGGAAAGGGCGTAGATGTTCAGCAAGGTAACCAGGGATGATCCAAAGGCAAGTCGAGGTGAAGTCCAAAATCCGGCAACAGGTCAACAGTTCCAAGCAAAGGTACAAAAAGGGTGTCCGAGGGAGTCCGAGGTAGAGTTCCGTGATCAAGATAGCAAGGAGCAAGTAGTAACGCCAAACAGGGTCTGAAGCCAGCTGAGAAGCAATGAGTGTTCTGTCTCTCAGACCTTTATACTGTGTGTCTGGGAGTCATGTGACGTCTCTGGATCATGTGACGTCCAACAAGGACACGTGACTCTGGATCGCGTGACCGACGTGGTGACGTAACACCGCCCCTTCTGCTATACGCTCTCCAAGGCAATTGCCAATGCAGAAAGGGTTGCAATCGAGCCCGTACACCAAAGCTGGTACGGGGTTTTCGGTTCTTTGGGTTAACCGAATCACCTGAGCCTGGAACCGTGGGAGGGGATGGTGGAGAAATGTGAGCAGTGTTCTGATGTGTAGTGAACTGGTGTGCAGAGGATCGTCTAACACTCCCGTGGATCCGACTGCATATAAGCCTTGGCGCTGCAGAGTTGCCTCATAATTTACAAAAATAGACATGGGAGTCCTTTGGCAGCAGGCTATGAGAACATCTGGCCCCGGGGGCGCCCTGGCTGGTGAGATTTAAGAGGCAGAATGTTGTTCGCTAAATCAGACCCTGCCAAATGAGGGCCGTGGTAGTACTATCGGATCCGGAATGGCACAGTGTGTGAGCGATAGATTATCGGCACCGTTTAGAAACTTGGCGATGATGCAGCTGACCAGGAGATGCGACGAGTGATCCAGAGCTGGGTGAGATGGCATAACACTGGCGGTAAGGAGCGGGGGGAATGGAGGACAAACCAGCCCCTATTGAGAGGTAGACACAACATCAGCAGGCCTCTGACCCAGCGGGTACACGTACGGAGTGTACCATACAGTGAGGGCTCCCCGCAACACCACAAGGAAGGCAGAAGGGACATTACCACGGAGATGCCGGACATCACCCAGTCCTTTACGGCAGACACCATCCTCTATACTCCAGAACTGATCCATATATGAGTCGCTTGTGACGCGGCCAATCCAATTCAAGTAGGGCAAAAGTTGTGGCAGTAACCCTAATCAATCTAGTAGGAGACCCTAGCTCCAATCGTCCTGCTGAGACATAAAAAGAAGCAGCTCCGGGTGTACTCCTGAACTGTGGCTAATAGTCTTAAATAAGCAGTTGAGATGGCCTGAGCCCTTGATGTTCTCAACCGCGGGGCAAGTATCAGATCAGTGAGTGGCAGCCAGTCGGTTGGAGTGACATTGCCACACAGAGCCACGCAAGTGCACACTGCTAACTGGCACAAACCAACATAGCTGGGCACTTCCTCTCAGGCCAGCGATTGCCCGAATAGCGACCTCTCTCCACCCATTTATAGAAGCATATTAAATAACTGACCCACGGTCACTGGCATAGTGCACTGACGCGCCAACAGAGTCTCACAGCACAAGCGGAGAGGCACGCCATTGTTCTCCAAAGTGGTGGGGGTGGATTGCTACCTTCCCCCCCTGGTCTGGACTGGACTCAATTATGCTGAAATAACACCAAGGAGAACGGTGGAGCACGCAAACAAGCGGACATAAGAGTAGCCCAAGCTACGAACCACAGTGGAGAGGATCACAATCAAGTCAAATCCGGAAACCCACAGCGCCCGCAGAGGCCCAAGTAGGCCTTAGTGGCCTCACAATATAAGAAATAGTGGTGGCGAGTGTCTCAGAAGAAACAAACAAACAGAACCACGTGTGTAAGGAGGAACGGAGCCCACTGGGAAGCGATACGATTTTGGAGAGCAAAGAGTTTGATATGATATTTTATTTGTATCACGCTCGTACACAAGTGTTTAAGATGGCGACAAGGCAAGGGAGGGGAACAGGGAAGAACACAACAACGATCTTACTAGGCCCAGTGACATTGATAATGTGTAAGTGCATGGGAAAGGGAAAGGGGAAAAGTGCAAGGAAGGGGGACTGTGGAAATTGCGGAGCAGAAAAGAACAGATAAATAATAATAAATATAAATAAATAGATAATAGAGGGAATAAACGGTGGTAGTGCAGCCAGCAAGTGACAAGTGCTGTGTGTACGGCAGCAGACTGGGTAAGTCTGTTAAGCGCAGAAAAGGAAGAACATGTGGTTTGGGGGACTGTATGGGTACAGAAAGAGTCCACAATACAAGGGGGGGCCGGGAGGCAGTGCAGAAGGGTGTCAGGGTGAGCAGGTACCTGGGCCCAGGGGACAGAGGGTGGCCAGGTGCACAATGCCAAGAGAGAGCAGATCAGCAGGGGAGAGGAGAGCAAAGGCAGAAGCAAAAAGGAAGGTCTTGAGGTGCTTCCGGAACTGGAGATGGTTCTCCTCAAGTTTTAGAGTGGCAGGGAGGCTATTCCAGAGGGAGGCCCCAGCTCATTTCTTTGAAAAACAACTGACCCTGAGGGAGTTAGAGGTAGAGGAGCGAAGAGCTTATGAGGGGAGGTATTTGCGGATGGATAGCTGAAGGTATTTTGGACCCAGGCCCCAGAAAGCCTTGTGGACCATGCAGATAGTTTTGAATTTAATCTTTGCAGCCACTGGGTGCCAATGGAGAGATTTCAGAGCTGGAGAGATACGATCCCAGAGCTTGAGGCCAAGGACAAGTCTTGCAGTCCTGTTCTGGATTAGTTGCAGAGGGTGAGGGAGGAGAGGCAGGTTGATTTAGAAAGAGGCTGTTACAATAGTCCAACCTAGAGAGAACCAGAGCTTGGGAGACAGTAAGCTTTTGGGGGAAGGAGAGGAAAGCAGAGTACCTCTGAGGAGGTGAGTAGGAAGTTTGACTTTTTAGAGACCTTGCAGATGTGGGCGGAGAAGGAAAGTGTGGAGTCAAAGATGACCCTGAGGTTCTTAGCCTCACAGGTGGGGGTAGGAGGAGGGCAAAGGGAGGCGGGCCAGAGAGTGAGGGGAAGGGATGGTGAAGGTGTGCCGAGGATCTCCGTCTTGCTCACATTCAGACAAAGATCATTGGCGGCACATCAATCTTGAATGGCAGTTAGGCAATCAGATATGAGAGAGGGAGAGGAGGTGGCCGAGGGCAGCCTGAAAATGAGTTGAGTGTCATCAGCGTAGCACTGGAAATTTGAGGAGAAAATGGCAATGCAGTGGGCAAGAGTTGCCAGGTATTGGTTGAAAAGCCAGGGCAAGAGGTTAGACCCCCGGGGAACACCGCAGGTAGAGAGGAAGATAGAGGATAGGAACAAGGGTCGAGACCAGAGTTCTACAGAACCAATGGCATCCAACAACAATAAAGCCAAAGGCAAGCAGACCACCATGGAATCCTACGCAAAGAACCAAGAGAGCCTGGCTAAGTATATGAACAAAAACGGGGAGGCAGAACAAGCTAAGGGTCCAAGTGAAGCTCCAAACCACGGAAACCAACAGATTCTCAATGCCATTGCTACATTGCAAGCCGCCCTAGAAGCCAAAATTGAGGAAGTCAGGATAGACGTTGGCCTACCGAGGCAAGACGTACGTGGACTGGCAGAACACACAAGCAAATTGGAAACGCAGGTGCAGGAAAACACCACTGAAAGAATGCAAATGTCCAGGGAAGTGAATATATCGCAGCAAAAAGTCAAATTACTGGAGGACAGAGCAGAGGATGCTGAGGGTAGAGTGTGATGTAATAACATCAGGATTGTTGGCCTGCCAGACGGGGGCTGAGCAGTCAGAACACACCAACAATATAGAGAATCTTCTGCTCCAGGAGTTCAGCACTGAGAACCTAACACAGGGATTCTCCATAGAATATGCACACCGCTCCCTAGTGAGAAGACCTCGACCAGGAGCTCCTCCTAGGCTCATTATAGCAAAAGTACTAAATTACAAGGATAGAGAGAAGATCCTGGCCTTCTCATAAAAACGGGGGCAAAATACAAAAGGTCCTCAGCCAGGCTGACGATCTTTCCGGACTGCAGCTTCCAGACGCAAAAGAGACGTGCACAATTTATTACTACGAAGGAGAGGCTGAAAAGGGCAGGGCTCAAACACATGCTGATTTATCCTGCTTGATCGTACACAATAGAAAGGCCCTGTTCTTTGACACACCTGCAAAAGCACAACACTGGATGGACAGTGTTCAGATACCAGCAATGGTAACCTATTGGCACAATTGAACCGGGAGACTTCATGGGACTAAATAAAGTAGCAACAGAACCTGTAGGAAGACTTTTAACAAATGTAGGATACTGTGCAAGAGCTGGAACTCTGCGGCGCTAGGCAGCAGCTTAATTCCGGAGCAACAGGGCATGGACGCAGAAGACTAGTAGAGGGGACACATCCACAACGCTCCCACTGCTACCCCACACCCTTTTCTTTTTAGGGTATAGTATAGTACCCACCCATTGGGCACCAAGAACCCGGCCAAAAGGTGGGACTTCAAGGAGCAGAAGCAGGAATAGTCTAAGCATGCGCAGCATCGCTGGACAGTTTAAGTTAAGGGACGTTATGTAACAAGTTTGGGGAAGGTGGGAGTTAATTAATGGGAGGGTGGGGGCCTGGCAGGTACATAGGTAATTCACACTCAGATAAAACTGATGTCCCTAATCGAGACAGTGTTGTGTACGAACAGATGAGGTCACACATGCTATGGTCGGCGACATAACAGTAATGACCTGGAACATCCGGGGTCTGAACAACTATGGCAAAAGACAAAGAGTGATTACATATTTAAGAAGACATAAAGTAGGGATTGCACTGCTACAGGAAACCCTGAGTGGCCAGAAGCAGAAGAAATTGGCTGATAAATGGGGTGGGGTGGTAGTGGGCTGGAACTATTCAGTGTATGCAAGGGGAGTCCTCACATGGATTGCCTCGTCAATTCCCCTTAAAGTGCTGCACACCAGAGCTGATGATGAGGGGAGGATGTTTATTATACATGGCTTGCTTGAAAACAGGAAAGTGTACATAGTCAACACTTATGCACCTAATTACGATGCTACAATATTCTTTAAGTACTAGGGTAGGTCTGTGTAGGAATGGGGTCATAATATGGGGCAGAGATTTAAATTGTACCCTAAACCCCATGATAGACAGATCAGACCGGCCCCTCCGGCAAAAGTTTTGAATTTGCTTCTATCCCAATTTCAATTAGCGGACATATGGAGGACTCTGGGACTATTCTAACTACTCAGCACCTCATAATGTTTACACCAGATTGGACTATTTGTTCACATCTATGGAACACATGGCAGAGTTTACAGAGGCAAAATATTTACCCAGAGTCCTTACAGACCATTCCCCACTTTTACTCAGATGGGCGACAGCCGCTCCGAGACCCCCTATACCCAGCTAGAAACTCAGGAGTGAAGCGCGGTTAGATACTGCATTTAAAGAGCACGTTAGAAAACAGAGAATAGAGTTTTTGGAGACAAATGTAGGAAGTGTCGAAAAACAAATTGGCACAGTATGGGAATCATACAAGTTGGTGATTAGGGGAGAAATGATACTAATACATTTTTATTGTTTTTTTTAACATAACATATATATCATTACAGGATAGTACAATTTGTTACATTCCACCAACCTTTAAACGCCTTTTAACTCCTAACTCCCGTCCTCAGCCTGCATGTTCTGTAGTCCATTTTCTGTGATAGATTTTGCACACTCGCCTCTTCATGGTTGTGCTGTCTGGTTTCTGTCAATGTCTTCATTTTGGCTGAACAATGTAACAGCGAGGGCTACCCATTGCATCATATTTGCTCCGAGGTCTTGTTTTACTCCCCTAGAGCCATTTCCCACACCCCCATTTCAGCTGTCGTCCATTTTCGTAATTCCTCCCACCATCTATGGAAACTCGGAGCTGTGGCAGCCTTCCATCTCAATTTGTCTGATTCTTTTAGCTCGGCTCTTCCTGTGCCTCAAATTTCTATTTTCTTAATTCAGCTTGGTATTCTTTTCTTTTCTTTACCAGCTGCTTATGGTAAGCATGGTCGTTAGTTGAGAGATTATTTTAGGGCCTTTGAGGTCCATCATTCGATAAGGACTAACAACCAATCATACACTAATCTGGCATTCCCAAACTTTGCACTGGTCAGGTATTTTGAGGTCAACAAAGCAACTTCTGGATTTATTCGCAGTCTGTTTCCCCATTTTCCACATGTACATTTGGCAAAGTCTTCAAAGCTAATCTTTCTTGGGGTCGTTTCCAAGTCAGGGCCAGCATCCGATGGCCACTCTTGGTAGATAGAATGACTTTCATAGTGTCTAACTCTGGGATCACTGATGAAGAAATAAAGATATAATCCAGGTAGGCTAACGAATTTCCTTTTTGACAAGTAGGAAACAGAGGTATATCTTCAGTTAGATGTCCATTGATCAATAGAATAGATCTGTCTTGTAATTCGCTCAACCAAAGTTGGGCGTTCCCAGGTATTATTTCATTTGCAATGAGGACTTCCGGAACAGTGAATAAATGAATGTTGAAATCTCCACAAAGGATGAAATCTATAGATTTATGGGGGGTGCTCGAGAGTCTGACCAATATGGCCGCAGGTCTGTGAAGCTCTTCGGCACCCTTGGAAATCTGGATGAAATCCTTCCGACTTTGTGGCTGCTTTAGCACCCAGGTGCGGTATGCCGGCGCTTGACACCTTTGCGCCCCTCGAGAGTACCGAGCGGTGATTATTTGCTGCGGTACGACCCCCGATCCATAGCGGAGGGCCCCTGCGAGGAGCGGAGGAGGGGCGGTCCTGGAGCAGGAGCAGCGCCACACGGAAGACCTGCCTGGAGGAGAAGTGCGTTGTCCCGCTCGGGACGGAGAAGAAGCGCAGCGCTTGGCCCCCCCTAGCTGCGAGCTGCCGGGGCAGGTCTGGGGGGGCCGCCCTGCACGCAGAGACGATGGTACGGTGGAAGCGGCGCAGCCGCCAGGGGATAAGGGAGCCGGACACATGGCTGCGAGCGGCCCCGCAGGAGGCCTGCTGTGGAGGAGCACCGCGGGGCGGGCCTGACTTGAAGGTTCCCGCCTGCTACAGAGGAGGTGCGGCGGTGCAGAGCTACTGCCGGGACCTGCCCCTGGTGGTCCCTGCCGTGTGCTGGACTGGTGTGTTGCTGTCCTGGAGGGGGACTATTGAAGCAGAGAGGTGCTGCGGCGGTGGATCCCTGTCGGTGGCGCTGGCCGGTGCTTGGCAGGCTGCGATTCCACCCTGGGCCCATTGGAGGCAGCTGTCAGGTGTGGGGTGGTGCGGGCGTCGGGGCGGGCAGGCGCTGTCGGCATGGACCCTCCGGCTGGCCCTGGGACACATCTGCATATAATGGGCTTGGAGGCCGGAGGGGCTTTGGTGCTCTTTGGAGTTTGGAGGAGCTGCGCACAAGAGGAATGATCAGCGTGACCCGGCGAGATTGACTGGGCGAGCTCGGTATCTGGTACAATAGCTGGGGTGCAGAAAGCTCTGAAAGAGCTCAGGGAGAAGCAGGAGGATTTTGAATCACGGTCAAGGAGGCATAACATTAGGATTGTGGGCCTGGCGGAATCGGTAGACCAGAGGGACATGGAAAGCTTGGTTGAAGGCTTACTGAAGGAGGTGTTGGGCTCAGAGGGGTTCTCCCCAATATGTGTGGTGGAAAGGGCTCATAGAATCCCTAGTGGCAAGAGGCCGGTTCCAGGAGCCCCACCGAGGCCGTTGATAGCTCGCCTGCTGAACTATGAGATAGGGATACCGTGCTCCGGAAGGCGAGGGAAAAAGGTACTGCTAGTTACAAAGCTGACGTCCTCAGATTTTTCGGATAAGGTGCAGGCTACCCGGAAGACTTTTTTGGATGTGAAGAAACGTTTGAGGGACAAGAATATGAAATATGCCTTACTATACCCAGCCAAGCTCCGAGTGGAGCATAAGGGCAAGTCACTCTTTTTTCAAACTCCTGGGGAAACGGCATCCTTTTGGGATATGTTGCCGGAATAGCCTGGTCAGTGAGGCAACAATTAGGTCTGATGAGGGGGCGGGAACATGTTTGGTCTTGGATCATTGGTGCTGGTAAAATATTCGGGTTTGGTTTTTGAGGAGGAAGTCGGGGAAATCTACAGTAGGGTCCTGGAGGGTCGGGCTGGTAGCTTCCCCCAGTGCGAAAGCTGGTTGACATTATGTTGTGGGTAATTGAACTGCTGGAGGGTTGGGGCGTCTGGCATAGGTGGGGGGTCGTTGGGGGGGATTTGGGGGGATAGGGAGTTGGGAAGACACCGACAAGTAGGGGGTTGTCGGTAGGGGAGGGGTTTTGGGGGTGTGGGGGAGTTGTTCAAAGGGGGGGACCAATGGCACGAGAAATACAATTCTTTAGTAGGTCGGTTGGTACATGCACGGTTGGTTTTAGGAGCTTGACAATGGCGACACTTAAACTTTTGACCTGGAATGTGAGGGGCCTCAATAGTCCTCCGAAGTGCCGAAAAGTGCTGCAATACCTGAGGCGCCACCAGGTGGAGGTGGCCTTTCTCCAGGAAACCCACCTGACGGCAGAGTCGGAGACCAGGTTTGGTAAATGCTGGGGGTGCCACCGATATTTTTCTTCGTACTCTTCCTTTTCTAGGGGGGTGTGCATATTAGTGCACAGGTCTGTGGGCTTCAGACTGACCAAGTTGCTAAGGGATCAGGAGGGGAGGGCAGTTATAGTCCAGGGGGTTATCCAGGGGAGGCTGTATACGTTTATTTGCTATTACGGCCCTAATGAGGATACGACCGAATTGGTGAAGTGGGTTGAGTGGCAATTGGTGGATATACCTACGGGGGAGGTACTGTGGGCGGGGGATTTTAATGCGGTGCTGGACCCCGTTAGGGACCGGACGGGGCACCATCCGCGCTTAGATAGCAAGAGCTCAGTTTAACTCCGGGGCATGCAAGATGTGTGCCGATTGGCAGATGTTTGGATAGTACGGAATCCGGAGGTAAATCAATACACGTATTACTCTGCGCCACACAATTCAGCGGCACGCCTGGATTACTTCTTGGTCTCTGAAAGACTTCTGGGACAGGTGACCGAGGTGGGGGTTTTGGCTCGCACTCTCTCTGATCATGCTCCGGTTGTATTGGTTTAAACCAAGAAAAATTAGTACTGCTACTGACCAGGTATGTTCCCATATGTTATCAATGAATGAAACAATTGTATCCTAGTGGACGGGAATCCTGATATTGGTGGTACTACTGGGAAAAAAACTCTAAAATTCTACTCCATAGGGATGTCCAGAAAGAAGGTAAGGTTTAAATAAAGAGAATCACATACAGCCATGGTAATGAATAAAACGTGGTTTGTATTGAGACAAAGATCATTCAAACATAAACAAGAAAACATTTACAAATACTTTGTGTGTGAGAATTCAAATACTCTTAGACATAAATAAAAACGGAAACATAGAAATCACAGTTTTGCTTCAGTACATCAATCAGTACAAAGTCCTTGATCGTGTAACATGGCATATATCACTGGTGAGATCATAAAGGCTATGCTAAAGCGCAGTGCAAACATCTGAATTTTGCAGATGGTATTGTAGGTGCGATGTTTAGTAAAGCATCTAGTTTTTCAAATGATATTTCAGGTGCCAACGTTGCAGGGGGACTGTGGTCAGATTACTTGGTATTGAATGTGGGTCTGTCAATAAATAGTCCATAGACCCCAAGACATCTTTGGCAATGCAGATCACCCCCTTGCATATGGTGCACGTTTCGGCGGAGGAAATGTCCAACTCCAAATACGTCAGCTGGATCAATGTTACTCTTAATGAGCCGCCTTCATCAGGGCAAATACGAGGCCCCACTGGAACCTTGTTATGAATCTCGCTTGTGGGGCGGGCTACCAGGACAGGTGGGACCAAGTAAGCAGCACTGCTGTGTCACATGTTGTGAGAGGGCTCGAGCCAATCTTTGGATTTGAGTCGCCAGAGGCAAAGAATGTTCAAAGGGTCGAACCCTCAGTGGAGGAATTGCGAGTGTGAAGGCAGTACGGAGCCGGAAGACAAAGCAGACCAGGACGCAGAGGAGGGAGCCAAGTGATCCGTAGCTGGTTCAAGTTGGAAGGACAGCACTGCAAGAATATCTAAACACACGTTTACCGAGTCTCCTTCGAGGACTTGTAGGATTCCAGGAGACCAGTTCACTTTCCTTCAGTGTCCGTTCATACTGGTCGGCCGGTTGTATTGGTTGTCCGGCTGCGGGGACGGGCTTAGGGGGGGCTGCAGTGGAGATTCGAAAGTGACAAGCTCACGGATACGGTTTTTAGGGAGGAGCTGGGGAAGGCTATTGATGGTTATTTTGAGTTGAATGAGGGATCGGTATGTATCATCGGTTGGCATCCTGTGGGAAGGGTTCAAGTGCGTTATACGGGGGGAGTGTATTGCTAAGGAGGCGGGTATACTGAAAAGAATACATAAGGATTTGGCGAGGAAGGAAGAGGAGATACGCGCCTTGCAGGAGGCTGCTCCTGTCTCTTGCAGGGCTCAGCAGGGAGAGATAATGACGCACCTTCAGGAATTCCGTGCGTTGGCTCAGCGGGAGGTTAAATATCTGTGGGATAGGTCGGCCCCTCGTAAGCATGGTGAGGGTCAAGCTCTGGGTAGATCGCTGGCTAAGGCCACACGCTTAAATACCTCGGGAGGCAAGGTGGTGGTAATTACGGATGAGAGGGGGAAGAATCACTTCGAGGATGAGGCGATACTTCGAGAGTTTTATACATTTTACACTCGCCTGTATGCTACCCAGTTTCGTGCCTCGCAGTCGGATATTGATGCATACCTCGACCAGGTGGGCTTGTTTTGGTGCTCGGAGTGGTTAAATAGGCCGGTGTCGCTAGATGAGGTGAAGGAGGCCATAAAGTCGCTGCCTAATGGGAAGTCCCCGGGCCCGGACGAGTTTACTTCTGAGTTTTATAAGTGTTTTGCTGCCAAATTAGCGCCTTATATACTGCGGGTATACCAGGAGGCGGTGACGGCAGGTCGGCTACCGGAATCTCTCAGGGAAGCTTTGGTAGTAGTGCTATTGAAGCCGGGAAAGCCCGAGGGGGAGTGTTCCTCCTATCGCCTGATCTCTTTGATCAACTTGGATGATAAGATCTTGACCAAAATCTTAGCATCCCGTCTGGCACCGCTGATGTCTACACTGGTTTGGGCGGATCAAGCGGGCTTTATCCCTGGGCGGTCGACATTGTTTGGTCTGAGGCGAATGTTCGGGTTGATGGCCGCCCTGCCGAGCGAGGATCCGGCTGCTGCAGTTTTATTAGATGCCACTAAGGCTTTTGATTCTATTGAATTGCTGTTCTTATTTACGGTTCTGAGAAGGCTGGGTCTGGGGGAGTTCTTTCTGGCCTTAGTATCATTATTATATGTGAAGCCGGCCGCAAGGGTGAGGGTCAATGGGCAGATGACCACACTAATCTCCCGCTTGAAAGGGGAACGCGCCAGGGGTATCCCTTGTCCCCCTTATTGTTTGCTTTGGCGATAGAGCTTGGGCTGAGGGAGTGAGGAAGTTCCATATTCATAGGGCGATTCAGTTACATACCCACAAGTGGTGATCTCGCTGTACGCGGATGATATGGTCTTGTTTTTGCGCCATCCTGAGGTTAATTTAGACCCGGTCATGTTAGATATTCTGCAATTTGGTGAACTCTCGGGGTTAAGGGTGAACCCTGGAAAGTCAGTAATATTTCCATTGACAGACGGGCTGGCTCGTTTTCAGGACGGGTGGGGGATTCAGTGGGATATGCTTAGTACTCGGTACTTGGGAATTACCTTGGCTAGGTCCGAGGGGGAGGTGTTCCGCAGTAACTATGGAGCGGCTCTTCAGCAGGCTAAGGTAGCAATGCAAAGGTGGGCTTCACTCCCGCTCAACCTGTTTGGTAGGGTCTCCGTAGTCAAGATGACCATTCTGCCCCGGTTCTTATACGTGTTTCTAAATGTACCCATTCGGATACCTAAGAGGTTCTTTCAAGACCTCAAGTCGGCAGTGAACCGATTTCTTTGGGCTGGGAAGCAGGCACGAGTGGCGTGGGATAAACTCATTGCACCCGTCCATAGGGGGGGGGTCTGGCCTTGCCCGATTTTGAATTGTATTATTATGTGGCCCAGGCTAGCTACTTAAGATACTGGTATGGGTTGGCGGCTGAACATAGGCATGTTGAGGTGGAGCGGTCAATTGCATCCCCGGCATTGCTGAGATCAGTCATTCTGACGGCCCAGGCTCGCTCTGGGATGGTCCGGAACTTGGTGGAGTTAACGTGCAGGGCTTGGTCTCGGTTAGAGCATGAACCGAAGGATGGGATACTCTATTCACCGGAACTCCCGATTATATTTATTCCGGGGGTGCCCGTGACTAGTGAAGCAGGTTACGTTGCCATGACGAAGCGGGTGGGTCTCACCAAATTTGCGGATTTGTTTCCGGATGGTAAATTTATCACTATTGATCAGTTGAAGGGTAGAGGGGCTCTATCGGCGTTGATGTGTTTATATACTATAGGCTCCGGGTGGCGCTGCGGCAGCTCTTCCTGGCCTTTCCCGAGCAGCCTCAGGCGGCCAAACTGTTGGATAGGGTGGTAAGGGGAGACCTGGATCGGAGGTTGCTCTCAGAGCTTTATGCAACGGTGTCGGAGAACAAGTCACTGTCTGTGATGTCTCCAAGAGCGGAGTGGGAAAAGCGGCTGGTAGGGAGATTTCGGTAGATATATGGTCGTACTGTTGTGAGGGCACGAAAAAAGGGGCTATTAACATTAATTTTAAACTTGTTCATTTTAAATTCCTGCATCAATATTATTACTCTCCGGCTCAACTGCATCGGTATTTCCCTCACAGGTCAGCGGCCTGTATTAGGTGTGGGTATGAACCTGCAGAATTTCTCTGTGTGGCATGGGAATGTGTATCACTTGCCCAATTTTGGGGAGGGGTGTTTGATGTGATAGAGCAGATTGTGGGTCAGCGATGTACTCCGGATCCGGTGATAGGCTTGCTGGGTTACACTGCCCAGGTACCGAAAGGGTTTCGAAAGTTAATAAGCCTTCTACTGATCCTCGCCAAGCGTAGGGTTGCTATGGGGTGGGGTAAGAGTACCGCCCCGACGATTGATCAATGGTCTCAGGACATTATGTATTGCAATGACATGGAATTGCGATGGGGTGTGATGACTGGGAGGAACGGGGGTGACACTAGAATGTGGGATGCATATACGTCATACCTCCTCTTGAATAGGAGCGGTGGGGAATCAGTCACCGCACTGCTACAGGGGTCCTCGAATTTATCACTGTCTGACTGAAGGGTCCGGCCGCGGCGGGCCTTGTATTACAACGGAGTGGCCCTGGACTTTCGGAACACTGGGGGAGAGGGAGAGGTTGCATTGAATTGTGTTCCTCTCCCTATGCTGTGTGGTTTGGGAATTTGCCTCTGCGTGGTGAATACTTCTCATTGTCGCATTATGAAGTTCATTTACTGTGTGCTTTGGTCCGACTCGAAATGTGAGGAACATTTATGTGCCATGCCGGGAAGTGGGTGGGGGTGGATGGGAGGGCAGGGGTTTGGTTTGAAGTTGCTGTTTATGTGATATGTTAACAAAGAAAATAATGAAGGGAAGGGCACTTGGTCTTATATTTCCACATAAAGACTATTGAGAACAAAGGTGCCCCTCCAGAGACTGAGAACATTGGACATCCTTTGAGTCATAACTTGTGATGCTTTGGACTCTTCTACTATAAAGCTCTTGGTATGACGATCCTAAGGTGGGGGGGGGGTCCAGGAGGTGGAGGTAAGGGATTGTTACTGTTATTGTTGGAAAGTTGAAATGCCAATGAAAAAAAAGAAATCTATTACATTTATATCGGAAGTGGAGGTCATTGATTGCCAGGAATAAAGCGTCAATGAAGATATTATCATTGATGCCAGTGGGGTTGCAATATAGTTTGCAGATAGCCAGGACATTATGCGTTCCTATACACTCATCTGATATCTGTAAAATGGTCATCTGAATAAACCCATTCAGATTGATAGTTTCTTGCACTGACAGCATATTTCCTGCCATCACCAAGGTCAACAGACCTGAAGAAGGTCACCCTGCTGGCCCAAAGAGTGCCGTTTTGAGAAAGGTGAGATATTCATCGCATAGAGGTTGTTTTCGTCCCCACGTCTCTTGGAGACAGATAATATCAAAGGTTTGTAGTTCTGCATTTCCTTGCAAGAACAGATGCGAGAACCTGTGTGTGTTCCACAAACAAAGCTTCCAAGGAAGAGCCTCTACCGATGGTTGTTGCTAATCTACTTGTGAAGCTCTTGTGCCCGATTCACTCAGCATACTTAAGTCACAGAGAGCTGTGGGAGCTGTCTTTCTCTCCAAGTTTCTCACAGTCTTCCCACCTTTCTGCCCATCCACAACGAAGTTGACCAATAAGTGATGGTTCTTCTTTTCATTCCCAGCTTCGTCATTTTCTTTCTTTTGGTGATAGTTAAAAGGCTTGTTCTGTGGCCTAGTCTTTAACGTTTCCCCAGAACGTTTATCAGACACCTTCGAATTCACCACTGATAATTTACTGCGGAGTTCAAATCCTAGGAGAAGGAACTCATCACTTTGGTCCAAGATGGCAGAGTGTAGACACAGTAATGTAAAGTGCAAAATCACCCAGTCTGTCCGTTCTTCCTCTACAAACTGGTCAATTTTGATGTCCCTTGACGCAATACGCTTCAGTTTAGGGAGAAAATGCAGTAGTTTTAATACATTTGCACGATTCAGAATCAAGCCATCCTCCATTGTTACAAGCCGTTCGATAACGAGTTTTAGAGCTGGCTTCCTCTGTCGTGGTAAGTCAAAGTTGGGTAAATGTTTATTTTTTTCTCTCCAAAACCTCAGCCGTGTCCCACTCCTTCATTACCCATTCTTTTCGTTGGTTTTTAATTGTAAGGCGTTGCTTCAGGTGAATCGTCATAAATGTGGCACTTCTAGAAGCCATTAGTACATCGGGTTGGGCTGATATTTGCAAGGTTAGATACAGGCTTTATCAAAAACTCCTGATCAGATCGCAAAACGCTCGCCTTAGAAGGAGCCTGTATGTTAACGGCAATCTCCTCAAACTCAACCTCAGGGCAGCCAAGCCATGTAAGATCCACCACCCTAGTTCCTGTTGGTACAGCTTGAGGAATTCTACCCTGATTGGGTATCTTCTGTGTGCATTTCTTAGCTGATGCTCTGGGACTTTTATACTAGAAGGCACAACATTAATTCCGGGATCTTTCTGATTTATAGCAGCAACTACAGGTTGATTTGTGTGTCTCTCACAATGTAGAATATTGACCATATCTTTTATCGCTGTCATCATTGTCGTCTTGTCTGCATGCTCTCCCTAGCCAGATCAAAAAGTCGTGCTTGCCACTGAGCTATCAGTTCGGCCTCTATGTCTAGCAAAGGTTTCAAGGAAGATCTGCTTCGAATGAATCATGGCTAGGCAGGTCGCTTGATCTTTCATTGCATCACTGTTGGTTTCATACAATTTCAAAAACGACGACAGAGAAATCGTCATTATGTTGTTTTGTAGTTCCATCATTGTGGTTTGAATGGGCGGGCAAACGTCCTTTTCAGTCATTGAGGTTTGATGGATAGACGGATGCTGAGGTTTCTCATTTCTAGCAGAATTCAGTATATTTGGAAAATTGATTGGGTTTATTTGCTGAGCCGAAGGCCCATATAGAAGAGAGGGACTTTCCCTGCCAAGATATTTGTCTTGTGGCAGGCCGGGTGAAGCTTCCACAAACTGTTGTGAATTCTGTCGTGAGACCATTGATGTTTGCAGGTCACAATTTCTTGACTTATTTACATTTTCATCTGGCAATGTTTTTAAGTTCCTCTAATTGCCACAATTGCAGATATTCAAGACAGCTTGTGTAGACGTGCAATCATAGTTCTTTTGAGGCCCTTGGAGTCCCAAATCGCCAAAAACAGCATTTTGTTTGTGTTGGCTGTTCATCAAAGCGTCAATCTCTACAATGTCGAGAGATAGTTCCGCTGTTTGCAATCAAGGCATGTTATGGACATTAGGCACTGCCTTCATTAACGCCACCTCCACGCAAGCTCCATTGTCCGGATCAGCAGAAGAGGCACAGTGAATGAGCCATTAGCTCTTCCTTTATTCTACTGTCCCGCTTGAGTTATTGAAGGTTCTTCAACCTCCTTTAGTTCTGGTGTCTCGAATATATTGGCAGCTCAACCAGCTTCAATTTAGAGCAGAAGTGCACGGGAGCACCAGACACCGGCGATCAATCCCTTTCGGGAAGAGAAATTGTTTGATATAATCGCATTAGATTGCAACGCTTCTTTACTGTGCGCCATCTCGCCACTGCCCAGATACCTCTTCAAGTGAACATCAAAAGGACAGAACGGACAGCGTGAGAACATCCCCTCTTGCGGAAAATATAGGCTTGAGCCCCAAGAATCAAATGACCTAATTGCATTGCAGCCAGGCGAGGGTGTGATGTCAATCTCTTCGGTGCTCATTACAACCACGCTAGCCTTAACAGACAGTTTGTTCACCAGCGCGCACACCTCGATTTGTGGGCAAGGAATTTGCACCACTTCGTGGCCATCGTCCTCATGTTCCCGATGCTGTATCATCGGGTCCGCATCTTGCATAGCCATTGTAGCAGCGGAAGTAGACAACCATCGTCTCAGCTGATTCCGCGTTCTCAAGCCAGGGCTGGCCATCGACCCCAGCTCTCCTTGCTCCTCCACTCCAACAATAGGACCAATCACAAGCCGGCATGCAAGAGCCGGCCCACGTCATGAAAGGCCCTCACTAAGACCCCCCTGTCTCGCTATGTCCAAAGCTGGAGGGAGCTCCTCTCCCTGCCGCCGCTCCAGCAACATACCCGCAGCCCTTGTTGTACAATGACCAAACTTGCAGTTCTTTTGTACTTGGTGACCATGAGCTATCTGCCTCGACTCTTCATCAGTAAACAGCCCGTATATAAACTACAACCCTCTGCCTGTTTGCCCTGACTCTTTGTTTCCTCTCATTCTAGCCTAACTACAAATTGAACCTGTTGATCACCTACTATGGGCATCTGCCTTGAACTCACTCACTGCTTGTTTTCCACTGCTTGTTAGTGCCTCCTCATAACTCCTCTCTAAGTTGCTTCAAATCTGTGCATCCTCCACTCTGTGCTGCATTGTTGTGCTTTTGGGCTAATACAAAACTAGGTGTGATTTTACATTTTTGTGCTGCATTTGTACTTTTTGGGGAAATTCAAAACTAGCTGTGCTTTTACATCTTTGCATCTTCCATTCTGTGCTGCATTTGTACTTTTTGGGGACATTCGATCCTAGGTTTTCCTAAAGCACTCGGCTGCTAGGCCGCCAGCTAAATTAGCTTGAGCATTGTGCAGTCTCTCCATCTATCCCTCTTTTAGCCACCTCAATGGCACTCTCCATCTCTCCAATCTCTTCTTACTGTTACGCTATCACCTATTTCTCCTCTCTCACAAAGTCTGGAAGAAAAAGGTTTTAAAAAGATTTCTTGGCCTCTAATCCTGGCCTGCCTATTACTAACACCTACGTTAGTGCTACTTGCAGACAGACTATCACTGATATCCTCTTCTCTGTACCCTCTCCTGACCTATGGACCCATCATCTGATCTCTACCCTCTCCCCTTTTTCCACTTCACCCATTAATGGTAGCACTAGGTGGTAAGTACTCTTGGCCCACTTTGCATGCTCTAGGTGCATTATTAATGTCTATCACAAAGGCACTGTCATGGCCCAGGGTCCTCAACCTAATCTTTTTCTTGTCGACCAGTGCCTGCCGGCCCTCATCAACTTCCTACCTTCTGCTACTCCTCCTACCTCTCTCTCTGCACCTCTTCCACCACCTCTGATGGGTATAACACCCCCCTGTACCTCTCCTTCGAAAACCTTCAAAGGTGGTGACCAGCTACACTTAGCCACTCTGAATGCTCGATGTGCTGTCAAACATTCTTCTGACATCTGCCTCCTACTTGAAGACTTTGAACTCAACATCCTCGGCCTCAATGAGACGTGGTTCAGTGCCAGCTCTGTCTCTGCTTTTAACTCCCTCCTCCCTGATGGCTACAATATCCTCTCCAAGTCTCGGCCCAACCAATCCGGCAGTGAAGTAGCCCAGATTTTCCCTGAGTGGGTCCCTACCTCTCTCATACCCACCCAGTCCCATTCCTCCATTGAAAGTCTTGTCTGCAAGCTAGATGTCTCTCAGATTCTCTCTCTCACCCTTGCCACTATCAACAGACCCACTGGCCCGTGTCTGTCTTCCTTTATGAATGGGATGACTTTACCTCCTCTCTTCTGACTTCTACCTCCAACCTCCTCCTCCTTGGTGACGTCAACATCCACCTTGACTCCACTGTTCCTGCCTCTACACTCTTTCTTGATCTCTGTGCCTCTCTCTCCCTCACTATTCTCCCTTCAGTCTCCACCCATTCTGCCGGACACACTCTTGATGCCTTCATCCACGCTGATCTCCGCTTCTCCAACCCTCTCACTACCTCTCTCTCTCCTGGTCTGACCACTCCCTCCTTTCCTCTCATCTGGGACCTCTCGGCCGCCTGACCGAGCCTCCACCAGCACGGCCATCCGACCGATGAAATGGGTGTCAGCTGCTGCGTTTACCTCCACCTTCATCCCTCCTCCTTGCCCTTATCTTTACTCTCCCACTGGCTCTGTCCATGCCAATCTTCATCTTGACATCCTAATACTCTTGGCATTCTTGCCCCTGTCATGAGGATCTGCCTAAAAACTGCCTCCAAGATTAACAGCTGGTATGAATCCGATCTAGCCACTCTGAAACGCAAGTGCAGAACTGCTGAACGGAAGTGGCAGACATCGGGCTCATCCTCTGACAAACTGGCCTGTCACCTACTCCAAAAGCAATATCGTCTCTCTATTCACTCCAAGAAGATGGCCCATATCCAGAGCCGCATCTCTGTAGCCTCCAACAACATGGCTGAACTCCTCCAAATCTGCAAGGAAGTAGCTATTCCATCTGCAGTCTCCACCTCGCCTCTCCCTTCTTAGGCCCTCTGTACTGCACTGGCCACTCATTTTATCTCTAAACCCTAGGGCAATCTGACCTCTCTCTTCTTCCCCTTCCTCCACCCACCCATATCCCCCGCTTCCCTTGGCCTCTCTTCCACCCCCACCTACCTTCTCCTCCTTCTACCTATCACAATGGCTGAGGTCCCTAGAGTTGTCCGCTCTATGAAGGTCTCTTCCAAACAGGTATCGCCTTACTCCTCCCAAACCATTAAGGACAACATCTCCTCCCTCACTCTGGCTCTTGCTGACATCTGCAACCCCTCCTTAGCCTCTGGCACTTTCCCTTCCTCCCCTTGTGCATCCCCTCTTAAGAAAACCTTCAGCTGACCCCTTGTGACCGGCCAACTACCACCCTACCTCTACTACACCCTTCCTTGGGAAACTCTGGGAGAAGTTGGTCTTTTCCCAACTGACCCAACACACTGAGCTCGCTGGTTGTTTACATGACCATCAATCTGGGTTCTGAGCATACAGATGCAGGGAAACTGCTCTCCTCAACACCTGTGAAGAACTGCTCACAAACCTTGACTCTAACTCTCCTGCTGTTCTCATTCTTCTTAACCTATCTTTCGCCTTTGACACGGTCAACCATTCTATTCTCACAAAGTGACTCCATGATACCCTCGGTATCTCAGACCGTGTGCCTCATTACAACCTTGGCGGAGGACCATGGTGCTATTAGCACCATGGTCCATGCCGCTAAGGTTGCAATTCTGCCATGGTGGATGGCGGAATTACCGCCCCATTCCAAGGTGAGTGGGGCGGTAATTCCCCATTCACCATTCACCAATGGCCCCTTCCCCATTCCCATTTTTGCCCCATAGGGCATAATGGGAATGGGGAAAGGCGATAATTACAGCACCGTAAATTACGGTGCCGTAATTATCGCCAAGGTCCCTTTGCGGCATGGCTTTTAACGCCTGCAAAAAGCAGGCGTTAAACAGCCATCCCGCAAAGGGAACCTTGTAATCAGGCTTTAAGGGTCGGCGCCATTTACGGCGCCGTAAACCCTTTAACGCCTGAGTCGGAATGAGGCCCCAGGCCTTGGATTGGTTCACCTCCTTCATCACTGATCGCCCTTCCCAGGTGCTCCTGGGTTCCTTCTCCTCCACCACCACTCTCTCTACATTTGGTGTTCCCCCATCTACCTTGCGCCTCGTGCACACCTGATCTCTGCCTTCTATCTTCACTTCCATTGTTACGCAGAATTCAGGCCTACCCGTGAACATGGTGTTAGTTTGTGTTATAACTGTTGTGTATATATGTATTCTATATCCTACATAGTTCAATTGCGACACTACTGAATAACTACCCCATTTATGATTTGCCACTCTCCCCAATTATCCCCACCCATAACAACCTCCCCACCCTCCTACAAAATCCCATGCTCATTTCTACATTTTAATATATTTTCTGCAATCTAAATCGTCAAGGAAGACGACGGTCAGGACGTACATCCCAACAAGTTCAAAGAGGCAAACACCTTAATTTTTGCGGTGACTGTTGGGATCATTTAAATGAGCATGTAGCCCAGTGTCTATCATTGACATTTTTGTCAAATGTAAAGATCTGATATGATATGATTGGTTATTTATAACGGGACCAGGGATCGAACATGTGTTGCTCTGTGTCGTCTTGCTTCCAAGGCGAGCATGTTGCCCCTGAGCTATCCTCGCGAGACCGTGGTCCTTTGCATGTTCCCAGCATGCTCAGCCTGAACCTCTCATTGCTGCTATGTGTCCCCTTCTCCTTTCTCAGTGGAGCATTTTGAAAACGTACAATGGAACATTATTTATATGGTTATGCTAGGTCTTCATAATGTGCTTTGTTCAGAGGGATAAGTGTGACATTTGTATTATGACTGCAATATATGTTGGAAAATTGTAAATTTAGTCAATTCCCAATGTTCGTGCAATTAAAAAAATGTCCTTTTTTATAGCTTCTTTTGCTGAGAATACTCACCATTTTGTTTCTCAACTGTCCTTCCTTTTTGGAAAGATTCGCACTCAGATTAAAACAAATGAGCGTCTGTGAACACTAAAGTAATGTTTATTTTTTCATGCTGGCCACTGGTTAGTATTGCACTGTCCGAGAGATACAATGTGAGTGTAGTAGACCACACTAACCGAGAGAGAGAACAGCGAGAGCACGCCAGGGACAGAGAGGCAATAGCAATTTATTGCACATATTTTTTTCACCAAAGCAGAGCTGTTGGATGATTTAAATACAATCTTTTAATTAGATGAACATTCACATGACATGATGTGTCTATTAAAAAGAAAACGATTACAAACCCCACTAAGGGAATGTCCCAAACTCTTCTTAAAGGATAGTTCCGGGACTTTTTTTTTATTGTTCCTATGGTTCGGCCATGTGTTTTTAAGCATAAATCGGTAGATCGTAGAAAACTTTCCTATGGACCTTACCCGACTTTTCGTCCATTAACGCACTCGAAATCAGCCGCCATTTTCTGATAATCCTATCATTTCCCCCCATCGCCCTGGCTCACCTGCTTTTGCGGCACTAAATCAAATCCCCCGCCCCTGAGCCTGACATCAGCAGACGCGTACCGCCCATTTCCCAACGCCAAAGCACGTTTCGTGTCAACAATCGCTGCGCCTCAGCTAATGAAGTGTCGCCATGGAAATGGCAGGACGCCTCTTTCCTCAATAAGTATAAACACACCGTTTCACAACACACAGCAGCAGATTTTCGATTCCATTCCTCTCTCTGTGTTACTTTGAGTATTCTGTGACTCGTTTCTGTGCTGTGGTCAGCTACCTTCGCCGCTTCTAGGCCTTGTGAACACCTGTACCATCTCTGTAAATTATTTTACTTTCTTTACCACACAATGGCTACAATAATGCCGTATATGTACGAGCCCGAGTACACCGAGGAGGAACTACTGGAAAGGCAAGCACGCGGAAACGATGGGGATTCGGACGGCAGTTGGGAGGACCAGTCAACGGATGAAGAGCCTGGACCATGTCGCATGGACGGCGTCTCCACCTGGTGCACGTGCAATCGGTGCAAGCTAATGCCAACTGAGGAGGAGAACTGCTGCTGCCGTGAAAATTCCGGGTGCGAGCCAAGTCCGCAATGCATCACCGAGCTGCCAGAGTTCAGGGAAGCCTGCCTCTCACGGACCGTGTTGAGGATGATGATGGTGCTTATGCACGAACTTCGCGGCACTGTTCGTCCGCGTAATCCGAGTAACGAGTAAGTATACTCTGGTTGTGATGTCAGTGATGCCACTACTATGTCATGGTCGTCTCCCACATATAAAATTACATCTACATATCATTCGAACGCATGTAAATTGGTTCCATATTGTGCATTTTCTAGATAGAATTTTTTTCAAAGCAGAATGACATTTTTTACCTGAATCGACAGTGATAAGAAAGTTTTGTCATTTTAATACAGTTTGCATCTTTCATTTTCACAGGTGGTACAGGCTGGTGGCCTATCGTTGCTTCACTTGGTGGCTTCACGGGAGGCTTGGACACCGCGTTCGGAGAGTAATACCTGCCTGTGCGGTACTTGCCATTAGACAACATTTCCCCAGCGACAGTGGACAATACCGAGGATTTTCCCTGGATGTGCTGCAACCGGAACTTTATAATGTGTAATGTTTATTATTTATGTTCAATTGAAATTAAGATCTAAAATAAAACCCAACATATATTTTAACAATGGTTGTTTTGATTTTTTAAATGAATCTGGTGTGTCTCCATTGAATAGTCTTCCTGTGCCTTGTCTTGTCACACCACATGTCTCGTTGAACCCATATGCAGCAGACATACATGCAGTTAGATGGCCTCTCCTTGGTGAGGCCCTGCGGCAAACGAGTCTTGTCTGCACGACCACCGCCCCAATCCACCCCCCGCCCTATCAAAGGCAGTTCGCACCGGGGTACTTGCGCTGGCAAGTGGAGCTGTCAGGGAGCGATAAAGGCCAAGAGGTGCCAAAGACCATGTACACTTCAAAGTGGTCTATAGAGCATGGGTTGTTGTTCCCATGTCTACCTCCAGACCCCGTGTCTCCTGCCAAGCATCCCCCCCTCACGCTGGACGCCCCCCTGCAATCCACATAAGTGTGTCTCCATTCACGAGTCTTCCTGTGTCTTGTCTGCACGACCACCGCCCCAATCCACCCCCCGCCCTATCAAAGGCAGTTCGCACCGGGGTACTTGCGCTGGCAAGTGGAGCTGTCAGGGAGCGATAAAGGCCAAGAGGTGCCAAAGACCATGTACACTTCAAAGTGGTCTATAGAGCATGGGTTGTTGTTCCCATGTCTACCTCCAGACCCTGTGTCTCCTGCCAAGCATCCCCCCTCACGCTGGACGCCCCCCTGCAATCCACATAAGTGTGTCTCCATTCACGAGTCTTCCTGTGTCTTGTCTGCACGACCACCGCCCCAATCCACCCCCCGCCCTATCAAAGGCAGTTCGCACCAGGGTACTTGCGCTGGCAAGTGGAGCTGTCAGGGAGCGATAAAGGCCAAGAGGTGCCAAAGACCATGTACACTTCAAAGTGGTCTATAGAGCATGGGTTGTTGTTCCCATGTCTACCTCCAGACCCCGTGTCTCCTGCCAAGCATCCCCCCCTCACGCTGGACGCCCCCCTGCAAACCGCATAATGCCACGACATATACACGTCATTCATTCACAAACACACCCCTGTTTCGAATCCTTTATAACCCACTTCATATTTCTAATGAGCACTTCTTTGCGCTTTGCTAGTCAACCCGTGAAGGTGCTGGTTATCTGCTCTTCGTCTCTGTGAACTTCCGTGACCACTTCGAGGAAACTCCTCAGTTTGCAACCTGTGAACTGCTCCCTGTTCTACGACAAGAAACTACTCTGATCCCTGCATCTAACTGTTTGTTCGTCAAGGTAAGGCCATGTACCATAATCATTTTGCGTCCAATTTCTTTTCGTTCAAGACAGTACATGCAAGGAACTAGTCACATGTTCTGAGTTTAGTCAAATTATTTTTCTATTTTTTTAAAGTTATTCAAATACTTATCCGCATGTGAATAACGTGTATAGTTACAAGAACCAAAACGAACCTTGCATTGAACCTTTTATGTGTCATTTAATTTTTTAACACATTGGTATTCATAGAGAATTGTTGATCTTTACTTTTCAGAACTTTCCACAATGCCTGCCTGTTCCATTGGCGGTTGCCCTTCGAAGACCCATAATAAATCTGAAGGTACTATAATGCATGTTTTCCCTAAGACAATAGATCAGATAAGAGAATGGGTCCGATATTGCGGATATCCACCGTCTGAGCTTGAAAGTAGAGTCCTAGAAGTCTTTGCGGACAAGAGGGGTGATCGATACTGCATCTGCAGCAGGCACTTTAGCTCAGACATGTACTCCACATCATTGCTAATAAAGAAGAACACACCGCGAGCGAGGCAAAAATTGCTCTCAACCGCTATTCCCACTCTATTCGTCCACATCCCTCCACTGGTGAGTCAAGTTTACGTATTTATCTCTCGGCCTTGCGGTAGTGTGTAGCATTAGCTAACAATAATTTCCCCATTTATGTATCCACTCAATATGAAGGCGGAAGATTCTCCATCCGTGTCGTTATTGCAGTCATCAGCCACTTCAAGCGCCTATCGGGTAATCTTACTTGGCTATTCTGCCACTGACTTGTTTTAGGCATGTAAATCAATAGTTTTAATTTATCGTGTAATTATTTTACCTAATGGTACACCCTTGTACTCGTCCTCTAGTCTTTGTTTTCAGTTATAATTATTGTTATCCAAAATAATGCAAGTACTGTCTTTCAGGGAGATGCTGAGGAGTCCAACGTATTGACGACAACCGTTGATGTCACTCAGATGCTCGAGGTACGTTTCCGGACAGTTCCATCGATGGAGATCATCAGACCTTGCATTCTTGTAGCGTGATTGTTACACACAATGTTTCTTTCATTTTTAGCCATTGATATGTCCTTCTGTCGTCGCCCTCCTATGTGTCTTCTTTTTTCAATATTGTGTTCATTACTAATGAAAGTCCTATGTTTCAGGGAGTCGATGGAGCATTAGTCCAAGAAGAAGGGGGAGCATGCAGTTACGGGTCGGCGCAACAGCTTGCAGAAGTGTGCACCGCAGTTACATCGTCCCTTGATGTTCTTATGCATTTCGAGGTATGGATACTGACAGTTCGATCAAGCGAAATCATATGACGTGATTACATCCGCTATACTTCCTTCTTTATTAACGCAAGAACTATGTTTCAGAGAGATGACGGAGCTTCTTCTACAAGAACATCACCCCTAGTAGTTGATGCAGATCTCTGGGTGGTGAAACTTCATACGATCAAGCAAATCGAATCATATTTACATATCCATTATTTATTTTAGACAACTGATCATTTGTGCAGGTCTATTTAGATGAGCCGTTGACGCCTGCACAAAGTTTATGTTCTTTTTAACAAAATAGAAAACCATACTAATGCAATTGCTGTGTTTCAGGGAGGTACTGAAGCATCATCTTCAATAATATCATCAATGGAAGTCTATGAGGAGCCCGAGGTATGGATCTTGACAGTTCCATCTAACTAGATCAACAATGCGTGAATAATTGTCGTTTGAATGTTCTACACAAAGCGTTCATTCGTGTTTTGCTATTGAGATGTACGTGGGTATTGGTCCCCAAGTACATTTTGTGTTTTCAATATTATTATACATACTAATGAAAGTTCTATGTTTCATCGTGATGGATGTGCTTATCATGAAAATATAGTCGTTGCAGCGCAAGAGGAAGTGGAGACATGCACACACGAGTCGGAGCAACAGCGTCCTGATGTTGAAGTTCGAGGCAAGAAAGTTTCAAAGAAAAGAAAGCAAAAGAAGGTTAGTGTCCTGGTCACTATATTATGTTGTTTTTCACTGTTAATAGTTCAATACTGTAAGTTGTGTTTAAACTGAACATCCCTTTTCCAATCTGTCCTCTAGTTGCGAGTGGGTGTACGAACTAGATCTACACAGACAGTGAAGCGAACGAGAGATGTTGCTTGTCAAACCTTTTGGCAGGGACTTGAGACTGGAGATGCATCGTGCCAATGGGAAGAATATGAAGTGATTGACAACGGAGCTATACCACCACCAGCCATTGATAGTGAATGTCCTCCTGGTAGTTCGGATGCAGTCGGTGATCAATTCACAGAATCCACACCCGCAAAAACTAAGACCGCGAGAAAGTTGAAGAAATTGTTTTATTCACCCATCGCCGGAGAAGGAACAGATGTTGCAATGGAAGAGAATGAAGTGGACGACAATGAAACACCATCAATATCACTGAACATAGCGGAAGACGATATCAGAGATT
The DNA here is from genome assembly GCF_040938575.1 of Ambystoma mexicanum. NCBI lineage: Eukaryota > Metazoa > Chordata > Amphibia > Caudata > Ambystomatidae > Ambystoma > Ambystoma mexicanum. Next base: position 361,741,876 of record NC_090935.1, on the reverse strand, counting down.
CTACCTTTCATGTGAGTGAGATGTCCTCAACGTTACAGGCCGAACCAGCTGGGATGCAGAGTGACAGTATAAGGAAAGAGGCCAAATTCATTGTATTCGCTAGTTGTTTGATTGATATTATTATTCGGTTGAAATGTGGGCATTCGGTAGGTGGGGAAGTATGTGGGGAGCCATTGATTAATGTGACTCGTGCAATTCGAGGCACTAACCTTAAAATACATGCCACCTGTACAAAATATCATCCTTTCTCATGGTCTGCACAACCCATGCTGGGACAACTGCCAGCAGGCAATCTACTTTGTGCAGCGGCTGCACTTTTTAGTGGTTCAAGTTTTAAAAAATTAGAGTCTTTCTTTCAGTTTGTGGGAATCCATTTCATTGCGAAAACTCAGTTCTACAAATACCAAACCGATTATCTATTTCCAGCCATTAGCGAAGCTTGGAGAATGGAAAAAATGTCTATTGATAGTACATTCGCGGGCAAACGGTTCAGGCTAGCCGGTGATGGACAGTGCGACAGCCCAGGATTTTCAGCCAAGTACTGCACCTACCACTTTCAGGACATGGAAAGTAAGAAAATTGTGAGTTCGGTGGTCGTGCAGGTGTCACAAAGTACATCCTCAGTGGCCATGGAGAAAGTTGGCTTTGTAGCATCATTGCAAGAACTACAATCGCGGGGAATGGTGATCAACCTGATAGCCACGGACAGACACGTTTCAATTGCCAAGACAATGAGAGAAGAGTACAAAAATATAAATCACCAATTTGACGTTTGGCATCTTGCAAAAACAATCAATAAAAAAATGTCTGCTGCAGGTAAAAAAAAAGAAATGCAAGGTATTTCACAGTGGTCCAAGTCAATCAGCAATCATCTTTGGTGGAGCTCAAAAACATGTGGAGGGTCGTTGGAAATTCTACTGGAAAAATGGCGGTCAGTAATGCTACACTGTACAAACGTTCACCGTTGGAACACAAACCAACATTTCCACAATTGTGAACATGGCCATTTGTCCACAGAGGAGGCACGGAAGAAGAAGTGGTTGATTCCTTCATCACCCACTCACAAAGCCATTGAAAAGATTGTATTTGATAAAACTATAACAAGAGATTTGAGGGGACTCACGGAATTCTGCCACACAGGAGATTTGGAGGTGTTCCACAATATGTGCCTAAAGTACAGGCCAAAACGATTGCATTTTGGCATGGAGGGCATGATAAATCGGACTCTTCTAGCGGTCTTGGCACATAACCATAATGTTGGCCGTCAACAAAGTAGGACGACCGGAACTTTAGGGACGCTTCGCTACAATAAGGCCTTCACTAAAAGAAGTAAACAATGGGTGATCAAACCAGTGTTTGAGGATATGCAATATGAGTTTATTGAGAGACTTATTGTTGACGTCCTAGATAGGCACATAAATGGAGTTGTGAACGAACCTGTGCAGGGGACAACTGCATTGCCACCCAACATTGCCTCTGTCCCATGTCCACCTAAAGAAGAGCTCATTGAGAAATACACATCACGTTTTAAATGATTGTAATTTGATTGTCTGTTCTCTCGAGTCTCCTCATGTCGCAGGCCCATTGAATATGTGTATCTATGTAATGTGTAAATAAAAGTGATTGCTCAGTGTACATGCAATGTGTCTATCCAACCAAACAGTAATATTAATCATTTTTCAAAAAATATAGAATGTCTCCGTATTTATGGTTCTCTGGGGCTGCAAAGATGGAAATGCAAAGATGGAGTGTAAATTTCAAGTCCTGTGAGATGGCCTTACACTGAATGTAGCTAACTAGGAATGTGTGCTCGTTCAAAGTGAAGGTCAGCTGCTTTGATTTTTTGCTCGGGTGCCGGAATGGCCCACGACTCAGTATAAGGTTCTATTGTTATTTGACCTTGACAGGCCGGGACCATCCCGAAAGACTTCTTTTTGGGGGTGTGGGGCAATAACGTAAGAAACGATAATGAATATAATTTCAGAAACGAAAGCCATTTCATGTTCGTTCATTAGAAGAAATAACGTCGGCATAGAAGGAGTGGTATTTCGGGGCTGCCCTACGCACAGACACAATGGAAAATGCAAATATAATGTAAGTAACTCTTTAGATGAGTTTATACCGCAATTTAATTACTATACAGTAGCTTTAAAGACGGGTTAAGTTGTACTTGTTCGTTCTATGTGGCATATTGTTTTGTACCGCGCACTATCTTGAGGAGAACCATCTCCTTTTACGGAAGCACCTCAAAACCTTCCTCTTTGCTTCTGCTTTCTCTCTCCCTCTCCCCTGCTACAACTGGTCCACTGTCTGCGACCTCGGTCCTGGGCCCTTCCACTCTCCATCTGCACTGCCTCCCTGTCAACCCCTGCACCGGGGGACTGTCTCAATATCCTACAGCCCCCCCTTGACGTATAATACCCAGTTGCACTGTCCTAGCTATGAAATAATTTCCCGACCTAATATATAAAATGAATAATTTTAATAAAGATCTGATGGTGAGACTAATTTCATTTTTTATGTTTGTCAAACAGGTACATCATCCATTATTGTCTGTATCACGAGTACCAGACACCGGCGGATGGGTTTTTCAACCGCCAGTTGCTTCTCCGCGTGAACAACGTTACCACCCTGACCATTTTATGGGACGATCGCCAAGTACAAGTATGCCCTTACGCGGTACTAACGGCTAGATGCAACATACACACCGTTGTGGTGGCCTAGTGCCTCGTTGTTGGAACAGCCATGCGATTATCAGTGCGACCGCTGAATATTCAAATCGCTGAATATTCTCAAAACATTTGATGTCAAATAAATGTACTTTGCCAAATGTACATCTTGCCGTTTGCTTTTAAACCACAGTTTCATATTCCGAATTGTGGCGCTGTATTGTGAGATGATCTAAGACCCTGTGTACAGCAAAGGAACATCGTGTGCCTCAAAAACGAACTTTTTGGAACGTGAGCAAATAAAAATGCAAATCGCTGAATATTCTCAAAACATTTGATGTCAAATAAATGTACTTTGCCAAATGTACAATCTTGCCGTTTGCTTTTAAACCACAGTTTCATATTCCGAATTGTGGCGCTGTATTGTGAGATGATCTAAGACCCTGTGTACAGCAAAGGAACATCGTGTGCCTCAAAAACGAACTTTTTGGAACGTGAGCAAATAAAAATGCAAATCGCTGAATATTCTCAAAACATTTGATGTCAAATAAATTTACTTTACCAAATTTACAATCTTACGGTTTAATTTAAAAGTACAGTTTCATATTCCCAATTGTGGCGCGCTGTGTTGTGTGAGCTCATCTGTGTTGATTTCCTGGTTCTGTGTGGAGTCGCGTAGAAGACGCCTGGGCGCGTTTGCCTACGCAGCTCAGTCACGTCACGGATAGAGGCGGGGAATATGAATGTTTTGATCAAGTCTGTTTCAGGGGCGGGGGATTTGATTTAGTGCCGCAAAAGCAGGTGAGCCAGGGCGATGGGGGGAAATGATAGGATTATCAGAAAATGGCGGCTGATTTCGAGTGCGTTAATGGACGAAAAGTCGGGTAAGGTCCATAGGAAGGTTTTCTACGATCTACCGATTTATGCTTAAAAACACATGGCCGAACCATAGGAACAATAAAAAAAAAGTCCCGGAACTATCCTTTAAGGGCACACATTAGAATTGTTAACAGAGCCCGTGATTGTGAAGCATTGTATTAGAGCCAGCAACATTGCTAAAATTACCACAGCTTTAAGGAAGATTTTTTTTGTAAAATTACGTTACATTTTCTATTGACAGTTCCCAGGAGTCGTTCTGAAACCGGTTCTTCGCCCTGCGCTGAGAACCTGAGAGATCCTTCGTACATGTGAAGTGGAAAGTTACAGGTATGCGTTCATTTATCCTCACTACCACAGAGGGCACCTTACAGAGAATATATATTTTTTTCTTGAAAATGAATGCCTTTATATTAGACTTCATGCCAGATTCCTCCCATCCCATTAAAAAGCACTTGATTTTAGAAGTTGAAACTGCCTCAAAATATATAAATATTTCAATACCTGCTCCTCAATTCAACTGTCTGATTCAAATAACACTATTTTAGACCACGGACTTCTGATTTAAAGACATTCTTCCTAGCCTCCTGCAGGTTATGTCAGCAAGAATGTTTAGGTCTGCCTTGAGAGAGCTCTCTGCCAGAGCTTTTGAAGCAGTATGTAAAAGAGTCCCTGGTGTCAGTCAGCTGCTCTGTGATGCAGAAAGAGTGCATTTTAGTGGAAGCTCTGTTATAGTGTCAGCCATTTTGTAGAAGGTTGTTCTGCTATGTATGTTGGGAAGATCATTGTTGAATGTTGCTTTTATGAGTTTCTATGCTGTTTGATATATTAATGCTTTTGTTCACTTTTGTGCTTCATTATTTGTATCAAGCTGTAATGTGAGTGAACGCTCCATGACAAAATAGGTTACTGTGTCCTGCAAACATGACATGTGGGACACAACAGCCTCTTTGGTCATGGAGCGTTCACTCACAGTACAGCTCCATGTACTGAGCGTTTACTGTCACTCAAAGCACTGCATTTTTCGTTGTTTAGGAAAACAGTATATTGAAGGAAACATCAATATACATGCGCGTAGGTCACTGTGCCCTGCTGGATGCAGCCAACAAGGCGTGCCTAAAAGGTACCTGCGCCGAAACGGCTGGTGCCTAAAGCGCATCACCGGAATGTCCGGCTTCACTCGCATTGCAGTATAAAAGAAAATCGCAACTTCTGCAGTAATAGAAAGTGATTGTCATTTCAGAAATGAAACACCTACGCCTCACACAGGACAGGCCTCTAGGAGACCCACATTGTAAGCTTAAAGGGATGGTCTAGTAAAACACAACGCAGCATTTAGCATTTCCCATTTGAGAGCCCCAAATGGGAAATCAGCTGCAGGTAGAAACACTACGCGGCATGTAAACATAACCGTGTTGTGTTTCTGCCTGCTGTGGCTTTCACTTTGGGTCTCCGGTGCTCCCCTGTGAGCACCGGAGACCCAAAGTGATAGCCACAGCAGGCAGAAACACACGCGGTTGTGTTTGAAAACGCTGCGGTTTTTCTTTCCGAGTTTCTCAGGCTCCTCAGGCTCAAAAGCGACCGCAAACATAAATACAACGTTTTTAAAGCTGCGGTTTTATTTCTAAGTTTTCCGGGCTCCGCCAGCCCGGAAAACTTAGAAAAAAAACTGCAGCTAGTGCTTATTTTTTAAAAATAAATAAATAGCACTTACCGAGATTCAGTTGCAGCTTTCCTGCTCTGGTCTCCGGTCCCTGTCCTCCGCCTACAGCACTAATGAAGGGAAAGCCACCCAGCAGTAGCTTTTGTTTACTACAGCTGGCTGGCTTTTCCTTCATTAGTGCCGCATTTCACAAAATGGATGCGCCCATGTGCTTGCTTTTGCGAATTTTGAGCTTGAATAGCTCAAAATTTTACATAGGAAGTTTTAAAACGGGGAATGCTAGTATTTTTTTTTATGTTGCCCATCTATTTTTTAAATAAACATTTTTACTAGACCATCCCTTTAAAGGGGAAGATCGCTCAAAACGGTTATAGTCCCGATCGTTCGGGCATGCTTATTTAACCATACTGTAATCAATCCTGGCAGCCGGAAAACAGCGTTGCAGTAACGGTGCCCCACGGCACCCGGCCAACCAAGATGGCGGTCTGCCCGCGTATTGCGGGTCAGAGGTGGCACTCGGCCTGTGATCCTTGACGGTATATTCCAGCGCAACTTCAACGGCTGCCTAGGTGGGACGGCACCTACCCTTGATGTGGGGTGTGACCCTTGGTCCAGAGTGCGGCCCCTCTCGCCACCGGAGCTCGGTGGGTGATGTGGGCTCGTAGCAGGCACCCCCACCCTACCGCAGAGGAGTAACTACAGGGCTAACGCTCCACAGTGAAGCAGAACTAAGACAGCAACCCCCCGATGAGAGTATAAGCCCCAAACCCTACGGCAAGCCCCTCACTGTTTGAAAAGCAGCTGGCCCCCAGACCCAGCAGCGGGGGACGTGGGAGCAACATCCTTGAAGCCGCCGCACCCCTGAGTGGCGCCGCACTCAAGACATGCAGGCCCCAACATCCCTGGCTCGCCAGAAGTGAAACAGGGGCGGTGACCGCATCTTCCCTCTCCCGCTCTGCGTGGGTGACAGAAACATCTCTTTGGCCGTCTGGAGCCCCGAGGCTGTGCCTACGTAAACTGACCTGCCTACCTGCAACCTAATGCTCTGTGGACTAAGGGCTCCATAGAGGTAAGCCCTTCAAAAGAAAAAGGTTCTTCACCTTCAGAAGCAGTAACTTCTCGACCCCGGCCCCTTCACCTGTGGGGTGATGTTTAAGAGGTGGCCCCTAACCAAAATGGCAGGCACTGGGGCCAGCCCTGGGGGCAAGCGATCCAACGCTCCAACATAGCCAGCACCACAAGACTGCATCAATCTGAAAAACACGAAATATAATAAGGTCGCCTCGGAAATTAACAGCGTATATTTTTCTCTGTATATTCCTTACCACTCTGCCCCACCTCCTCCCCCCTGGACACTCTGGTGCGGGCACCTTGGAGAGATTCCCAGAATAAGCGCCAGGTGCGGAATTGGGGCTGGGCAACAGGACAGAAAACTAAGAGTGTGCATCCTGAACACAAGGGAGACCATTACGAAGGTGGGGCCCCGGAATAGGGCATTGGAAGCAGGAATATAAAACGCCCCACCTAAAGCATATGCCATCGCCCCTCTCCCCCTTTTTTTCTGTTCCCCACAGTTGCCCCAGCAACATGCTTCAGAACCACAACCATTGCAAAACATCTTAAAGCTCTGAAAAGCACAGACATCTCCACAATGTTGCTTCCACCGGACAAGGGAAGGAAATCAGAACTCGCCAGGCTTCCCCCTCCAGCGTCTCCGGGAAATAAGGATCAATTGGCAACTAAGAACGACATTCAGGCCTTTGTGCTGGATATTAAGACGGAATTTAGATCATGCATGTCGTCAGAACTCTCAACCAGGCTGGAGCAAACGGACCAAAGAGTCCTAGGGGTAGAACAGAGAGTGGGGAATATGGACAGCCTGACCCAAGAACATGCAACCACCCTCTTGGCAATGCAACAACAGACCCAATCCCTAACACACAGGAATGAAATTCTGGAGTACAAACAGGAGGACCTCGAAAATAGGGCCTGGCAGAGCAACCTTTGCATCGGAGGAGTTCCCTCCACAGTACTGGACCAGAACCTAGCAGAATATGTGGGTGACCTGTTTCATTCACTGCTGCCGCAGCTCGAGAAATCCCAGCTCATCCTAGACCGCACTCATAGGTTGCGCCCCCGCCGAGCAGTCGAATCGGACGCCATTCTGGCAATAGGACGTTCACAGGACGAACTATAATTCCAGGGTACCCCCCTGCAGATCTTCCACTTTTGTATCATTGCCACAGCCAGGTCCTGGAAGGCCCTGAAGCCACTAACAACATTCCTCCGGGCTCAAAACATCAGGTATCGCTGGCTCTTCCCAACAGAATTGTAATTCTCTTACAATGCGGTCCCCCGCAAGATTGGACACTTGGAAGATGCAAGAATGATTCTACACTACACCTCCCTGGATGGTGAAGCGGGCACCCCCTCGTCTCCCCAGACGGCAAATCTGATTACCTCCTGCCTAAACCAAGACGAATCCCCTGATCAAAGGTGCAGAAGACCAAAATGACCGGCCTACTGATGCCAACCATCAAAGTACATAAAAACCTTAAAGAAACAACGCCTGCTCCCTGGAACAATGGTGGCCCTGGGTCACCTCCCGCACACCGTTGAACACCGGGGAACTGTCAATGATTTGATAAACACAGCGGGCTTCATACGTTTCATGCCAACTCTAAGGTGGATGTTATCTGTAAATCCTTGTAGTTCACTGTTACCAGTTCAGTTGAAGCTTCCTAGGGACACCGCTGGTCGGCTACTTGGAAGCTTGTTACAGCCCCCCATTGGGAGCTTAAGTTAAAATCTCAATTGCACGGCAGGACAATAACCCTAGACATCATGAATGGCGAATGAGCGCATCTCAATCCCCCCCTCTGCCCCCTCTGCCCACAGACAACAAGCACCACGGAGGAACCCCCGCCTCATCCGAAGCCGAATTTTATCACGCTGAATGTGAAGGGACTGAACGCTCCACCCAAACGGAAGTCAATTCTGCAACGGCTCCAGGACATGGAAGGCTCAGTGGTCTTTTTGCAGGAAACACATTTATTACCAACACACTTTGCACATATTCGACATAGACAATACACACTTTAATACTTGGCCTCTGGCGGATCTAAAAAATGGGGGACAGCCATACTTCTATCTAGAAACCTTCAGCCTAGGATCCTTGACACACTAGCTGCCCAGAAGGACGATACACGGCGATCAAGGGCATCATTCTAGGCCAACTTTATTCACTGGTTTCAGTTTATGCCCCCAGCGAGGGCCAAGAGACTTTCTATGAGGCCCTGGGAACCAAATTACTTCCTTTTGTTGAAGGCCAAATAATAATTGGCGGGGATTTCAACGGGGTCCCAAACCCCCTGCAAGACAGATCACATCCACCGTCCCCCAGGGACTTCAAAACTGCCACTGGGCTCCTTCACCTGGGAGTGGTGGACTCCCCTGATGATTCTACATAAGGGAGAGAAAGACTTTTCTTTTTAGTCACATGTCCACCTAACCTCATCCCGCATAGACCTTCTGCTGACCTCCCCGCAAACTCTCTCCTTTGTAGATGAAGTAACCATATGTATAAGGTCTCTGTCAGACCATGCTCCAGTCAAACTAACTCTCCAAGCGCACAACCCAGATCCACCACCTCGTCCCCGCTGGAACTTCTAAGACCCTTTGCTGAACGACATGCCGCTCAGGGACTCTATCGCACAGGTAATCCGGCACTATTTTCTTTTTTTTTTGACAAACTTTATTTTTGTTTAATCTCAAGAGAGCTAGTTAAAGTTGTGTATAGAAAAAAACAGACATAGTATTCATCCATCTTTAACTTCCCATTCTGTTTCGTTATCTTTTCCAATAAGTTCTTGAGTGTAACATTTAACAGTTAAACAGTTGATACTCCCCCTCCCCCACCTGCTTGTTCTTATTCTCAGTGATGTTCGGTTGAGATGACATAATAAGTGTCCACTTTGCAATTCAATGCAATTCTTCTCGGGGTAATTCATGGCTGGTTTTCTCAATCATAAAATAGAGACTTTGCGTAATATTCTGGGCTTAAAATACATATGTTCTCTGTCTCTTGTGAACTCATGGAGGGGCATCCATGTGTTCAAGTATTTAGGGCATGAGCCGTGTGCCAACGCTGTCACCTTCTCCATAGCCATGACCCCCCATAGTTTGACCCACCACATGGCCACAACCAGTCCATGTTTATTTTTCCACATGTGTGCTAGGTTGATTCTCGCGGCGCTCAGCCTGTGGGTTATAAGTGTGGCCCTGTTCCCGGAGTACGCATAGCTACCTTCAACTGTTTCCCCCAATAGTATCACTAATGGATTCATAGGTAGCAGTACCCCCACTATTTCTTTGACATGGCTCAAGATTTCCTTCCAATACGCCTGTGCCCGAAGACAAGCCCAACACATATGAATTAGGTCTCCCACCTTCCCACATTCTCGCCAGCACAATGGGGAATAACTATCATTAATAGAGTGTATTCGCTGTGGTGTCATGTACCAGCTGAGACATAACTTAATCGCTGCCTCTTTAATTGAGGCGCATTTGGAGCTTTTTGCCGCCAGCCACCATATTTGACCCCTATATTTGCCCCCATATTTCTATGGGAATTGGTTTGCCCACATCCTCCTCCCATTTCTTCATGTATGAAAGAGCTTCTTCTGGATCCGCCCCACAAAGTAGTCGGTATATTCGCGATACCCCTTTTTCCGGTGTCCCGTCCTGTATGGAAAGCTCCAGCCCTATGGGTTGTCGAGATGCCCCCTCTTTTACCTTTGCATTCGTGATCCAGTGCCTGATCTGGGTGTAATGATATCATTCACTTTCAGGGATTCGGAATTTTTGTGTGAAATCTGGGTTATTGGCCATCGGTGTGAGTGGACCTCCCCCCAATTTTATCTTCTTGCTTCGCAGGGCTTTGTCCCAGTACCATAGAGTGGCCTTAGTTGCTTCCAATAATGTGCCCTCTTTCCCTCTATGTCTTGGACGTAACAACCCCAGACAATCCAGCAGGATTTTCATCATCCCCCTCTCCAGGTGTACCCATCGATTTTGATTTTCCCTTGGAGCCATTGTAACTTCGGTGCCACTTGTGCTGCCCAGAGGTATCTGCGGAACTCTGGTACTCTCAACCCTCCCATTGCCTTCGTGTGAAATAGGACCTTCCTAGGGATTCTAGGCTTCTTCCCTTTCCAAATAAAGGCCATAACTTTCCTTTGCAAGTTTTGAATCGCTCGGGTGGGAATTCTTAGCGGAAGTGCACCCATTATGTATAAAAACCTGGGGAGAAGGGACATTTTAACTGCTGCTATTCGCGCTGAACAGGAGAGCTTTTCCATATCCCATCTTTTGAGGTCCTCTATTAGAGTTTTCAGCAGTCCTGGGATGTTTGCCCCGTAAAGCTTCTTATAGGTAGGTGTTAAGTTTATGCCTAAATAAGCTATTGGTCCTTGCATCACTTTAGTGGGTAATGTCTCTCCCACCCTTCTGTGATGTTGAGTGCCTTAGATTTAGGGTAATTAATATGAAACCCTGAGACTTCCGCAAATTTCTCTAACAGTGTGATGGGTTGGAGAAGTGAGTGCTCAGTATCCTTTAGGAAGAGAAGGATATCATCCGCATATAGGGCTATCTTCTGGGGTCCACAAGACCCCGTCTCCACTCCCAGGATGCCTCGCTACGCTCATACCCTCTATGCCAGATGCTCCATGGCCATTGCAAAGATCAGTGGCGAGAGGGTGCATCCTTGTCTGTTGCCCTTGCGTATCGGGATGCTTTCGCTTAGTTGTCCATTAATCATCAGTTTTGTAGTCGGATGTACAAAATTGGCTAGTACCATTCGGGAGAAGATCGGACCGCATTCAAACCTCTCCAGGGTCAATTGTAGGAAGTGCCAATCCAGGCTATCAAAAGCCCTAGAGGCGTCCAACACTAATATTGACATGGGCTGGCCTGTTTTCTGTCCCCATTCGATGGTGTTTTTTGCCCTCCGGATATTATCATACGTCTGGCGCCCCCTCACAAAGCCCGCCTGGTCCGGGTAGATTATGTTCGGGAGAACTCTAGCTAATCTCTGTGCTAAGATGGTGGAGTACATTTTTGCATCTCCATTTAGCAATGAGATAGGGCATTAACTTGCGTAGTCCGTTGGGTCCCTGTCCGGCTTTAGCAGGAGAACCGTGGTAGCTGATCCGACACTATTTTCAAGAAAACCCAACAACAGATACTTCTGTGGCTAACACTTGGGACGCTATGAAGGCAGTGGTGAGGGGCGAACTAATTGCCCACGGGGCAGCATTCCGAAGACGAAAGCAACAAGCCCGCGTAATACTTGAAGAGGACGTCCAAAAATTTGAAACCTGTCACAAACAAAAGGGCTGGACGCCTAAGACTCACCGCGCACTACAAAAGGCCCGTCAGAAACTGGAAGCTCACTACGCAGACGAAACGCCACACCTCTTGGCCAAAACCAAACAAATATACTATGCTAAAAACAATAAGGCAAATACATTTCTGGTGGACAAGCTGACCAAGACAAGGAGAAAGAACACTATAATAGGCCTGCCCGACCCACAGGGCAAGGTACACTACGATGAACAGGCCAAACTACAGCTGGCAACAGCCCACCTCGCTGATACAATGTCGGCCGCACCCCGGGACAAAGAGGAACAACTAAGCTATCTTCGGAGCGCCACTCTGCCGCACCTCGAAAACCCAGACAGGGAGGCCCTAGATGCCCCATTCACAGGTGAGGAAGTGGAATCGCCAATTAAATCCCTAAAACCCATAGCCCCAGGCCCAGATGGCTTCACAACGAGGTTCTATAAGTTGTTTCATCCACAACTTACTGCCCCGCTAATGGCCCTCTCTAACGCCACAGGCTGCATTACCTCTTCCATGCACGAATCGATAACCATCCTGTTACTTAAGCCCGGCAAAGGCCCCAAAGACAATGGCTCGTATAGACCTATCTCCCTCTTAAACATTGATGCTAACATTTACTCAAACATTTTGGCAACACGCCTAGCCATGACCCTCCCTAAGCTTATCGATGCAGATCAAACAGGTTTTATCCGGAACAGATCAACTAGAGATAACATCCGTAGAGCCCTCAACCTTGTAGACATAGCTACCCAGGACTCCCACAATTTGGCCCTATTAGCCTTGGATGCCACTAAAGCGTTTGATAAGGTAGACCGGTCCTTCCTACAACTTACCCTAGAAGCTTTTTATTTTGGCCCCAGTTTTCATAAGATGGTCCTAGCTAATTACCAGTCTCCAAAAACCCTACTTCGGGTTAATCATATTCTATCGGACCCAATTTCCCTATCCTGTGGTACGAGACAAGGATGTCCCCTGTCCACTTTATTATTCGCCCTAGTAATGGAGCCTCTCGCCCAAGGAATGCATCAAAATCCCACCATTGAAGGGCTTCCATCCGGCACGACGCAGCATAAAATCTCATTTGTCCATAACAAACATTGGTCCCTCCTTAACCTCCTCTCTCCAAGAACTTCATAGATTTGGAAAGGTCGCTGGGTTCGCCATTAACTTTGGGAAGTCTGCAGCATTGGGGGTGGGCCTAAATTCAGCCTTAAGCCTTTATGCCCCATCCAATGGAGCCAGAAATCAATACCTTACCTGGGGTTTCACTTCCCGGCATGCCTCAAAAAACATTTACCCCTTTAATACCCCCCCTCCTCAAAGAATTGGAAGGAAACCTCGAACGATGGGCTCTACAAGAGATATCTCTCATTGGACAAATCACAGAATGCAAAATGAATTTCCTCCCAAGATTCCTTTATGCATGTCCCTCCCTCAGCGTCACGATCCCACTGCTGGCCCTTCTGCGGCTACAAAGGAAAATGGTTGAGTTTGTATGGAAGGGTAAAAGGTCGAGGATTTCCCGAAGGGTCATGATGGGCAATCCCCACCTGGGGGCTCAGGGGTACCCAACTTACGCAAGTACCAAGTGGCCGCACAACTAGCACACTTTCGAGCTTGGTGTACTGGAGACGAACCCCAGAAATGGGCCCAACTGGAACAGGCACGTCGCCCGGTGCACCTCCGCTTCCTTCCACATGTCCCCCCCCCTCCGTTACGTAGTACATGGCCTAGGACCCTGACCGCCACCAAAACTACCCTTAATATTTGGGACGGGATCTTAAAGTTTAAGGGAATTAAACGAGGCCTGATCCTAAACCTCCCGGTCTTTCTTAACCCGGCCTTCTCCCCGGGGCTTAACCCTGCGAACTTAAGAAATTGGGTGGTGGTGGTGGGGGGGCTGGAATCTTTGGGTCTGCTCTTTAAAAATGGCCAACCCTGTACTTTCAAAAGCTGCAAACAAGCCTTTAGCTTAACCAAAGCAGAAAGATTTGCTTACGAGCAACTCCGGCACTGGTACATGCAGCCACAAATTAGCTAGGAAGCCACGCGCTCTCCCACCCCCCTTGAACTTACCCTGCAGTAACTTCCGCAGAGGGGTAGGACCTCGAGCCTCTACAAACTACTCCAAGACAACCTCCTTTCCCCTAGGCCTCCATATATGATACAATGGGAGGCGGACCTGGGGCATTCATTAGACAACCAGGTTTGGGTGGACATATGGACCAGAGCCCATTCATCTTCCGTCTGCATCACCAACAAGGAATGTGCGTATAAACTCCTTCTCCGTTGGTACTACTCCCTTTCACGCCTTCATCGGCTCAATCACTCGCTCAGCCCCTTACGTTGGCGCAATTGCGGACAGCCGGGATCATACATACACATGTGGTGGTCCTTACCCACAGTTCGAATCTTCTGGACTAAATGCATAGCCACCATAAAAGACATTACCAAAGCGACAATCCCCAACGATCCAGAGGTGCTCTTGCTGGGTATTCCGGTCCCAGGATCCTATCCTAGTTCCGGGAAGACTGCCAAAAACTCCTCACCCAACTGCTATTGGCAGCAAGGATTACAATAACCCGCACATGTAAAATGTCTGAGGGCCAAACACTGAACTTGTGGTGGTTTAAGCTCTGGGACATCCTGGTTGCGGTGAAGGTTACTGCTGCCAGGGCCGGCCTCCTACATCGGTTTATGGATATTTGGGCCCCACTCAAGGATTACGACCAGCAATTCCCAGCCCTAACATACAAACCCCAGGTGGCCCGACGAATCTTGCAGGCTCCTCCCGACTTAACAACGCAGGCCACATACTGAGGGGATCAAAAGGAAACCTTAATGGATGGATAGGGGGAGGGAAATCAGAACTGGAGGACACTGGGGACAGTAAGAGGCTACTGAGGTATCTCTTTTTCTTCTTGCTCAAGAAATGTTCTGTGCTGGCATAATGCAATGTATGCTATATCTGTTCGTTATCTCTGCATGTGCGATCGTTTCAAAAATACATTTTTTTTTTTTAAACTATACACAAATAATTATTACTAGACAGAAACAAAATGCGAGTTACTCACTTGCTTTTCTATAGTGCACGGTACAAATATCATTCAACATAACATAACGTACTGTGTCAATTCTTTTGGTCAAATTGCACATTCGCACGTCGCTGAATTAGTCATTATGCATACAGCACACATGCCGTTTTTTAATCACACAAAAATATGTATAGTTGAGCTTACATAATTTCAGGAAGTCCCATTCGCTCGTTGTCACGCTGAGTAACCACTCCGAACAACAGATTGCAGAAATGGAAACAACATTTTCTTATCGCCACTTTCAATATAGTAAATGTTATCATTTTTTGTGGGTATTCGACACATTGTGTCCTTCGAACAGTTGCTGACCTTCGCTCAAGGCCAAATAACAATAGTAGCCATTGATTGAAGCCAGAGATGGGTAGGTTTCAACTTTGTGAAAGAATGCCACCAAAAAAAAAAAACTGGACAAGATGCTGCTTCGTGCAAGTGGTTCAGAAAACCAAGGACAGTTACAAATAACTATGTAAAATATGTTTCGCAACAGGAACGTAAGAACAATTCAGAAAATTATGTGTTGCTGTTACCTCAGGGATATGTCATCTCTGTAAGAAAATCGAAAACCCATCTCTCCCTCATCCAGCACGGTTTCATGGCACAAAACATTCCCCTACTCCTAGTGTGCTATACACCAACCATCCATCATTGCTATGTCCCTTTTTCGCTCTTGAATCATTTATTTGCTACTTACACTTCTGGCATATATTGCACGGCTCTTAGTATAATTCATTCATGTCCGTTCATGCTCCCTTGCACACCTGAAGCCATCATGCGAGGCAAGATGACATTGCATTCTCATACTAAATAGGTCTCCACTGTGTTCCTTATCATGTCATGTTGCCACACGACGCACAAGATGTACATTTGTACTATGCATTCTACAACAAAATTCCATTTCAAAGCGCCACAAGCCGAAATGGGAAAGCAGGTAGGTGATAAATAATTCCAAAATGGTAAATTACATTCATTATCGTCCGTGCTAGTGCATGGGGGATGGAAGGAGGAGTCTATGGTGTACAAGTGCTGGATGAGGGTGTTAAAATGGATTTCTAAACTCTGACCTGATGGGCTGAAGTTTAGGAGGCCACCCTCGGTTTAGTGAAACCGGGGAACTTTCAAAACAAGCCAGACCAATCTATGTAGTTTGGCTGGTGGCCAAGACTAAGTTCCATGAAGGGTGAGAGTGATCGGACGGCCACAATGAGCACACACAGCAACAAACCACAAATTACTCTTAGACAAGTGCATATGAAAGATATCTATACCTTTATTGTCGACTGGACCAATAGACACGAGTAAACTTTAGTCATACGAAAACAGTTACCACACAGAATAATCTACTATACAGCATATATACAATATGTTTCCAAATGCGACAAATGAGGCAAACACAGCCACAACCTGTAAAGAGAATGGTTGGTTAACACACTAGGAGCATTAGACAATTCTTCTGAGTAATTTCCTAACTTTCTAGTCCAGCCCTAAGAAGTGGGGAGTCTTGTGCTGAACAGTACAGAGGTTAGGAAAAGCGCACGATCGCGCAGGTGAGGCAAAAAGCAAGTCTTCTTGGGAAGGCTGTAGCAAGTCAGGATGGGGCTTGAGGCGATGAATAACTGATTCCCACTATTAGAGTAGGATGTGCCCTTGACAGCAGAACGGTTTTCAAAAGGTGAGAATAGCTAGGGAGTGCAGGCTAACCCAGCCAAGATTGAATACCTTTATGGGATATTTGTGCGTAAAAGTAATCGGTTGTGCCAGGGGGAAACCGCCAAGTGATGCAAGTACTCACCGACCCTCAGCACAGCTCGGACCAAACTTTGCCAGTTTAGTCGTGGCCACTGGTAGGTTTGAGTAGTATTGACTCGGAGAATGGGCCAGGGAACCTCTGTGAATCATGAGGATCAGACCAACAGTAACTGCAGCGGTTGGGTAATTTCCATTGAAGGGAAAACAGTGTAGAAGGGTACAGTTTTTACCAGTTTGCAGAACTGTAGAGGATGCTCCAGAGGTCTGACAGGGGCATGGATCCTTTTGGGAAGGAAGGCACCTGTGGGAGAGAGAGACCTGCCACCCACTCTCAGATTGGAGAGGTTTTTGAATGTCAAAGAGTTAGAATTAGAGGAGCGTACAGCTGTATGAGATTACTATTTAGGGAAGAAACGTAAGAGATTATGGGGTGTCAGGACAAGAGAACCAAAAGCAACCCTAGACTTGTGTCTTCTAGACAGAGGATAAGCAATATAAATGAAGGAAAGGTAAAAAAAATACTTTTAAATACATTATCTAGCATTGAAATTGCAAGTCTAATACCATTAGATTGTTTCTGTACAGGTTTTGTCGTTGGATATTCTGTCCACGCTTCAGTCCTTGTTGCAGTCGTTGGACCAGCGACTACCCCAGGCAAGCCTGCCACAGTCACTCGTCGACGAGCCGGGCCCGTCCCGTCAACCGACGCACCCACGCACGCCAATCTCAACACTGGCACAGGAGGAAGGTGAGCTGCCAGATTCGGAGTCCGACAGGGGGGCCATGTCAGATATCTCATTATCCCCCTCCAGGGATCCTACCTGGGAGTCAGAGGCGGAGTTGCAAAACCCCAGAAGCCCAGCTCACCCGTCCCCTCCGGACGACATCGCGTTATTCCATTCTATGATGGAGAAGGCATGCAAAGAATTTGGTCTGTCCCAAGAAGAACAGAAAAAGGATTGTTTTTTGTTCGACCACATGGGCAAGAGAAGGAGATCGGTGTTCTCGATACCAATACTGGACCATGTATGGAAAGAGGGGTTGCAGACAATGAGACACCCATTCTCAGAACCAGCAGTGAAAGGACGCCTAGAAAAAAAGTTTAAGGCTCCAGAGTCTACCCCCAAGTGTTTATCCTCCCAACCAACACCGGACTCGGTGGTGTCGGCGGCAGCAGCGAGGAAGGCAAAGGCACAGCACAAGTGCACGACTCCTCCTGAGAACGAGGCGAGACGCCAAGATGCCTTTGGCAAGAAAGTGCTCTCCGTGGGAGTGACCACAGTAAAGGCCGCAAACTCTCTGGCAATTGTGGCCAGATACGATGTCCAAACATTGCGGAACATGTAGGAAATTACATTGTGAGCAGATTTTGAAGACGGCTACAAATCAGTCGATATGGCTGATGACTCCGTGGAGTGCACTAAGATCACTAACTCAGTTGGAAATGGCTGGCTGTGTCACCATTTCTAGGTTAGGTCCACCCATAAGGGCCTAAAGAAATTGCACCAAATGAGTTAAGAATTGGCATATTGCGCACTGCCTGTAAACTTCAATTGGTCTAATATATCTGAAAAATGAATTAAATACAAGAATACATCAAAAGTGGGGGCGCTGCTGCACAAGAGGAGAGATGGACGCTCCTGTGTGAGCTCAGCAGACATCCTGGGCCGTAATACGACCAACATTACCAATAAAGGTCGGTTTCGCCCGAAAATTGGCAAGAATACAATGCTAGGATAGCCGAGTACTTCCACCAAGTGTGAGCTAAATCGATACAACGGTTCCTGAGATACACCATCCCAGAGGAACCACACTGCCAGCGGGTGAAGCCAGCCAACACAAGATGCGGTGCAGTGGGAGGAACCCGGCGGTGAGAAGGCTCGAAGACTAGAGCCCCAACAAGGCGACTCGCCAACACACTGTAGAGGGTCGCGGGTGCTCCGAATCTCGTCGAGTGCCTGCTGACCGAAGGCTTTGGGCACCCGAACAGGGACCGCGGCTGGGCAGAGGAGCCCAGGAGCAGCCCAACGAACAGTAGGAGGGGGGGCGCGGGTAGAGGCAGAGCAGTACCAGGCCCGCCGTACACCAACCCGGGCCTCCAGCAGCCTGTTCACTGCCCGGTGGCCGCCCCCCCGCCATCTCCCTCATCAGAATAAGGCCCCAAAGGAAGGAAAGGGGGACCCAAGCAGGAGCTCCCCTAGCCCACAAAAGCACGCGGCTCCAGGCAGCCCACGCCTGAAAACAAAGAGCAAATGGAGCAGCAAGTCTGGGAACAATAGTGAACGTTATGCGAACCGAAGGCACGGCCGCTCCTATGCACACCCTCCATTACATTGGGAGACCACGCACCATCAATAAAACCCAGGAAGCATTACAAGACTTCCACAGGCACCGACACTCCTCAGCCTGACAGCTGTGTTAACCCCTTACCTGCAATCCTAAGCTCAATGGTGATAGTCACAGTGCGTAGTGCCACAAAGATATAAAGACACTCTATTCACTTCCACACAGTGACACGCCACAGGCACCCACGTGTACAGCATACTGGACATAGAACCAAAGGGGCTCACCCATCATCACTAAGTTTCTTCAGCATTGGATCTTTCATGGATTCACATGCTTAGAATATTCCCCGTCGTCAGACCGGGACCCCTCGGTACACATATATAGCCTTTTTCAAAGGAAAAACTTTCGACACTTTTGTGTCCTATCTACGTCCTTCTAGGACCCGCCTACGCATGCTCCGCAGGCCGTGCTAGTATAAGAGGCCCGCCCCGCGGCTCCCCTTCAGATTTCAACCGTCTCCAAAGTAGTGGGATCTCCTCGTGTTGTCCTACTGTTTTGTACTAGGTTGCGTCATTGGATTTCGAGTAATAATGTCCTCTGTGTCAGGTAAAGCGCTGTTCCGTCCATGCGTGACATGCGGCTTAAAAAAGGTTTACAAGGGGGACGGACATATGGACTGCATATATTGCCTCCACCCTCACCATTCGGCGGATACCTGCGACATATGCAAGGGGTTTTCTCAAAAAACCCTCAAAGACCGGAACCGACGCCTGGTGGCATGGCTGAATGATGGAGCGGGGGCATACCCCCCCTCGGAGGTGGGCTCCACACAGTAGGCGAAAACATTGCGCCGAGCGGCCTCGTCGGAACCGCCGGCGAAGAAATCTAGACCGTCGGAAAAAGAGTCATCTGGAAGTCACTCCACTAGAGACTCCTCGGCAAAGAAATCATCCTCATCAAAAAAGCATGAGAAGGAAAGGAAATCCTCCTCTGGCGATCATCACAGATCGACCACGAGTCGAGAGTCGAGTAAAAGCAGGCACAGTGTGGAGAAGGCGGGACCGCCAAAACCACCTGCGAAGTCTTCGTCGTCGACGGCGGTCCAGTCATCGACCGCCTCCCTACCACTTGCACAGGGGGCATCCACCGTCCCGTCGACAATGGCGTTGACGAGGGCCTCGTCGACGGGGATCCTACAGGAGGCCTGGAGGCCTGAAGTCTTTGACCCGACCCCCCCCCGGAGCCTTTGCTACAAGAACAAGCTATGTTGCTGTCCTCGGAGGACGAGAACGAGAAAGTTGCTGGCCCAGCAGACCTAGGGCTACGAGCGGCTGACAAGTCGTCGACGAGGGCCTCTGTTACACCGGTATCTGCCCCTCTCCTCAATCCTCAATCGGTTTTGTCGTTGGATATTCTGTCCACGCTTCAGTCCTTGTTGCAGTCGTTGGACCAGCGACTACCCCAGGCAAGCCTGCCACAGTCACTCGTCGACGAGCCGGGCCCGTCAACCGACGCACCCACGCACGCCAATCTCAACACTGGCACAGGAGGAAGGTGAGCTGCCAGATTCGGAGTCCGACAGGGGGGCCATGTCAGATATCTCATTATCCCCCTCCAGGGATCCTACCTGGGAGTCAGAGGCGGAGTTGCAAAACCCCAGAAGCCCAGCTCACCCGTCCCCTCCGGACGACATCGCGTCATTCCATTCTATGATGGAGAAGGCATGCAAAGAATTTGGTCTGTCCCAAGAAGAACAGAAAAAGGATTGTTTTTTGTTCGACCACATGGGCAAGAGAAGGAGATCGGTGTTCTCGATACCAATACTGGACCATGTATGGAAAGAGGGGTTGCAGACAATGAGACACCCATTCTCAGAACCAGCAGTGAAAGGACGCCTAGAAAAAAAGTTTAAGGCTCCAGAGTCTACCCCCAAGTGTTTATCCTCCCAACCAACACCGGACTCGGTGGTGTCGGCGGCAGCAGCGAGGAAGGCAAAGACACAGCACAAGTGCACGACTCCTCCTGAGAACGAGGCGAGACGCCAAGATGCCTTTGGCAAGAAAGTGCTCTCCGTGGAAGCGACCACAGTAAAGGCCGCAAACTCTCTGGCAATTGTGGCCAGATACGATAGGGAGATGTGGCACAGATTAGCTCCGCTGCTTGATCATCTTCCAGAAGAACAGAGGAAGGCGGCGATGCTACTGGTCCGAGAGGGTGAGGAAGCCTCAAATCACGCAATAAACATCGCAGTGGATCTCGCTGAGTCAGGCTTCAAGCAAGTCAACAATGGGGTGGTATTGCGTCGACA